>NC_090449.1:866446676-866749193 GCF_031143425.1 Pleurodeles waltl
TATAAGAAGTTAGCAATTCACCTCTTCCACTTAGCAACTTTTAATGTTTTTATTGTGTTTAAGGATAGGTCTCCAGAGTCAAAGATGACATTTGTGAAATTTCAGGAGTCAGTGATAGAGAGCCTTATTGTGGTGGAACAGGCCAGAGTTCCTAGAGAAGCAGTGGTGGAGGATGTGGCTAGATTGAAAGATCGCCACTTTGCTGAGCACATTCCTCCCACACCCAAAAAAGACTTTCCAGCTAAGAAATGTAGAGTGTGTTTTCGAAGAGGTATCCGGAGGGAGACTCGAATGTACTGCCCAGATTGTCCTTCAAAGCCTGGGCTGTGTGTGGGTGGTTGTTTTAAGAATTACCACACCCAGAAGAATTACTGGGAACAACCATGAGTGTAAATTCATGTCTGTTTTGTATTTTCATGTGTTCAGTTTCATGGTTAGCATTTCTGTCATGTACTTAGTTAGAGCTTTTGTGTTTGTAGTTTTGTAATTATTTCTAATTAGTTAGGGGTTTCTTTGTTTAAAAAAAAAAGTGATGCCATTGTGTGTGGAGTGGGGCTTGGCTGAGGGTGTACATAGTGTACATATTGACTTGCTGTTGGCTACTGCAACACACTGCCAGCCAAACTCCAGTCCACACACTCAAATCAACTGGTGTGATTGTTGTGTCAGGCATATGGGCGTATGTAAGTGATGGGCCCTTGAGTGGCGCTGTCTGTCGATGCGACTGTTGTAATGTGCTGAGCCCGTGGCTGGCGGCGTGAATGGTCTTGTTCATGTCATGTGTGAAAGGTGTGTGAATGGACTGTAAAGCGGTTGGTGCCTTGCTGTGGCTTTACAGCTCACGAGCTGTGAGTTATTGGTTCATTTTTCTGGCCTTTCAGTTATTAACAGTGCATTTCATTTTTGTGAAATCTCTTGTTAATAAACTTTGATCCACTGAGCCATCACTCACCCTCGTGCCAAATCCAACCAGTATGTGTGGTAAAAATGACAAAACCTGCTCCGTTGTAATCAGGCGTCGCAGCACACCTGTGACATGCTAGGTGCCTCTGGTGGGACCCCGATGATGAAGCATGCCACCAACTTGGTTGGTGGGTGATGGGTCTTTTTCACATAACCCAAGTGCGTTTCTTTTCACAATTTTAGTGTTTGGCACATCACAGACGTATGTGGACACATCAAAATGATATATTACAAAACTACCTGTGTTTGGGGTGGGAGGGGCACCTATGTTTTTGGTCCTGGGTGCGGCCTTCATCTAGGGAAACCTACCAAACCCCGACATTTTTTAAAACTAGACACCCCAAGGAGTCCAGGGAGGTGTGGCTTGCGTGGATCCCCCAACATTTTCTTACCCAGACTCCTCTGCAAACCTCAAAATTTGCTTAAAAAAGCATATTTTCCTGACTTTTGTTTGTACGATCACCGCTCCAGCACAAAATTCCTACTCCCCAGCGTTCCCTTAAGTCTCCCAAGTAAAATTACACCTCACTTGTGTGGGTCCCCAAAGCAGAGTGAGCCTAAAGATGTATAAAATAAGAATATGTCCTTATCAACTCGCTGTGCTATCCCCTCTATCTCTACAAGTGTTTGGCATTATTCTGTTGCAGGCCCCTGTCCCACCCACACAAGTGAGGTATCATTTTTATTGGAAGACTTGAGGGAACGCTGGGTGGAAGGAAATTCGTGGCTCCTCTCAGATTCCAGAACTTTCTGTCACCGAAATGTGAGGAAAATGTGTTTTTTTTAGCCAAATTGTGATGTTTGCAAAGGATTCTGGGTAACAGAACCTGGTCAGAGCCCCACAAGTCACCCCATGTTGGATTCCTCTAGGTCTCTAGTTTTCATAAATGCACAGGTTTGGTAGGTTTCTCTAGGTGCCGGCTGAGCTAGAGGCCAAAATCTACAGGTAGGCACTTTGCAAAAAAACCTCTGTTTTCTGTCAAAAAATGGGATATGTCCACGTTGTGTTTTGGGGCATTTCCTGTCACGGGCGCTAGGCCTACCCACACAAGTGAGGTATCATTTTTATCGGAGACTTGGGGGAACACTGTGTGGAAGGAAATTTGTGGCTCCTCTCAGATTCCAGAACTTTCTGTCACCAAAATGTGAGGAAAATGTGTTCTTTTAGCCACATTTTGAGGTTTGCAAAGTGATTCTGGGTAACAGAACCTTGTCAGAGCCCCACAAGTCACCCCATCATGGATTCCCCTAGGTCTCTAGTTTTCAAAAATGCACAGGTTTGGTAGGTTTCCCTTGGTGCCGGCTGAGCTAGAGGCCAAAATCTACAGGTAGGCACTTTGCAAAAAACACTACTGTTTTATGTAAAAAAAATGGGATGTGTCCACGTTGTGTTTTGGGGCATTTCCTGTTGCAGGCGCTAGGCCTACCCACACAAGTGAGGTATCATTTTTATCGGGAGACTTGGGGGAATACTGGGTGGCAGGAAATTTGTGGCTCCTCTCAGATTCCAGAACTTTCTGTCACCAAAATGTGAGGAAAATGTGTTTTTTTAGCCAAATTTTGAGGTTTGCAAAGGATTCTGGGTAACAGAACCTGATCAGAGCCCTACAAGTCACCCCATCTTGGATTCCTCTAGGTCTCTAGTTTAAAAACATGCACAGGTTTGGTAGGTTTCCCTAGGTGCCGGCTGAGCTAGAGGCCAAAATCTACAGGTAGGCACTTTGCAAAAAACACCTCTGTTTTCTGTCAAAAAATGGGATGTGTCCACGTTGTGTTTTGAAGCATTTCCTGTCGCGGGTGCTAGGCCTACCCACACAAGTGAGGTATCATTTTATCGGGAGACTTGGGGGAACATAGAATAGCAAAACAAGTGTTATTGCCCCTTGTCTTTCTCTACATTTTTTCCTTCCAACTATAAGAGTGTGTGTAAAAAAGACGTCTATTGGAGAAATGCCCTGTAATTCACATGCTAGTGTGGGCACCCCAGAATTCAGAGATGTGAAAATAAGCACGGCTCCTCAACACCTTATCTTGTGCCCATTTTGGAAATACAAAGGTTTTCTTGATAGCAATTTTTTACTCTTTATATTTCAGCATATGAATTGCTGTATACCCGGTATAGAATGAAAACTCACTGCAGGGTGCATCTCATTTATTGACTCTGGGTACCTAGAGTTCTTGAGGAACCTACAAGCCCTATATATCCCCACAACGAGAAGAGTCCAACAGACGTAGCGGTATATTGCTTTAAAAAATCTGACATTGCAGGAAAAAGTTACAGAGTAAAACGGAGAGAAAATTGCATTTTTTTACCTCAATTTCAATATTGTTTTTTTCAGTTGTTATTTTCTGTAGGAAACCCTTGTAGGATCTACACAAATTACCCCTTGCTGAATTCAGAATTTTGTCTACTTTTCAGAAATATTCTGGGATCCAGCATTGGTTTCATGCCCATTTCTGTCACTGACTGGAAGGAGGCTGAAAGCACAAAAAATCATAAAAATGGGGTATGTCCCAGTAAAATGCCAAAATTGTGTTGAGAAATTGGGTTTTCTGATTCAAGTCTGCCTGTTTCTGAAAGCTGGGAAGCTGGTGATTTTAGCACCACAACCCCTTTGTTGATGCCATTGTCAGGGAAAAAATCACAAGCCTTCTTCTGCAGCCCCTTTTTCCCATTTTTTTGAAAAAAACTAAATTTTCACTGTAGTTTGTCTAATTTCTTGGCCTCCTTCTGGGGAACCCACAACGTCTGGGTACCTCTAGAATCCCTAGGATGTTGGAAAAAAAGGATGCAAATGTGGCGTGTGTTGCTTATGTGAACAAAAAGTTATGAGGGCCTAAGCGCGAACTGCCCCAAATAGCCAAAAAAAGGCTCGGCACAGGGGGGGGGAAAGGCCTGGCAGCGAAGGGGATAAGTAGTCCAAAACCCAAGACTTTTAGAACACTAACTGTAACAATGCAAAACATGTTTTGCGCCCCATCAAAATAAACTCTTTTTAACAGACAAAGGGGGTCATTCTGACCCTGGCGGCCGGTGACCGCCAGGGTCACCGACCACGGGAGCACCGCCAACAGGCTGGCGGTGCTCCCGAGGGCATTCTGACCGCGGCGGTTCAGCCGCGGTCAGAAAGGGTAAACCGGCGGTCTCCCGCCGGTTTACCACTGCCCTACAGAATCCTCCATGGCTGCGGAGCGCACTCCGCAGCCATGGGGATTCTGACACCCCCTACCGCCATCCTGTTCCTGGCGGGTCTCCCGCCAGGAACAGGATGGCGGTAGGGGGTGCCGCGGGGCCCCTGGGGGCCCCTGCAGTGCCCATGCCCATGGCATGGGCACTGCAGGGGCCCCCGTAAGAGGGCCCCGCAAAGTATTTCAGTGTCTGCAAAGCAGACACTGAAATACGCGACGGGTGCAACTGCACCCGTCGCACCCCTGCAACTACGCCGGCTCAATTCTGAGCCGGCGTCCTCGTTGCAGGGGCATTTCCTCTGGGCCGGCGGGCGCTCTTTTGGAGAGCGCCCGCCGGCCCAGAGGAAATGTCTGAATGGCCGCTGCGGTCTTCTGACCGCGGTGCGGTCATTTGGCGGCGGTACCTTGGCGGACGGCCTCCGCCGTCCGCCAAGGTCATAATCAGGGCCATAATCTTCCTTTTAAAAATGAATGTCACCCCTATGTAAGCTTTGTAGCCCACAGTTAATAGTGAGGCATGCAGCAAATTAATTTTATATGTCCCTATAGTAACAAGGCCCAAAAAGTAGTGTTTGCTGTGGCAAGCCTAGTTGCCCTATGCAGAACACAGAGTGCAGATTAAAGTGCTAATTCTGTATCTCAGATACAGATCCAGCTAGAAAATTAATTGAAGAAATATTTTTATTGGTTTTTAAAATGCTACTCAATGGTGAAGTTGGCTTTTTAATACAAAGTAATAAAAAGTAACTCTTACAAAGTTACTTTTCCCTGCCCAAAGTTCCTGGTGGCTAGTTTGCATTAGCTGCCCAGCTTTTGCCAGCCAGTGATTAACTCTAAATAGGTGTGAAAATGGTGTGAAATGCTTCCCAGGAGCAAACAATAGAGTGACTTGAATTGGCAAAGAGGACTCGTTTGAACTCAGTGGTAGGGGTTGTGGGTATCCTTTTTGAGACCACAGAATCAAACTCTGCTTGTGTCATGATCTGCACGATGCTTCTCACCTTTGACTGAAGGATTTGAAAGAGCACCCGGTCTTCTGCTGGTTCTGGATAGACCAAAATAGGCGACCCTTCCTAGTAGCCACAATGCTGCTTGACAGGTAAACGCCTAAGCAGACCGTACCCGCCAGAAGCAGTCCCAGAGGAAAAAACCCCAAAATATGGGAAAAACCTCAAAAACAGGAACTCCTGGAAAAGAGGAAAAAACAGGAATGAAAACTGGAAAAAAGAGGAAAAAATTACAATCAGAGCAACAGGAACTCGAAAACAAACGACGAACAGGAGCGAAGATCACCACCAAGAGGAAGTGTTTCCAACGCAAAGCAGATCAGGACTGAGTGACTTATATACTGGAAGGCAGGAAGTGACAACACGGGAAAGAGAAACAACACCATCTTGGATTGGGAAAGGCGCATGGAAAAGAATGGGAAAAAAGTAGCAGTATAAGAGAAAAAGGGCATCCTGGGAAAAAGAAACAAAAGAAGACAACATGGAACCCTGCAAGAAGACAGCATGGAAACCAGAAAAAAGGAAAAAGACAAGAGCACAGAAAATAGAAGAAAAGAAGAAAAAGAAAAGGAAAGGAGTCTACCACCAACAGAAAGTAAAAAATATTACAAAGACAGGTAAGGACGACTCGACCGGGAGCATGAAAAATGCTTCCTGGAACGCGCCGGAAGAGCTGGGCAAAAACGCAGAGGACGGAGCTCCAATAATTGAAGTCACGGTCTGACCACGGTCAGCTTGAGTGTCAAATCCTGCTTGAAATGTTGTCTGGGTTCACACATACCACTTGAAGCTCATTTGAAAGGGAGAGAACAGGATGCCAGTACAATTGCTATGTATCCACTGTCTGGTTGCAGAAGGATCCTGCTTTTGTCCTATCAGACCTCTACCTCCGGGTTTGTTTTGGGTACAGTACCTGCTTCAAACTGGATTTACGCTTTAAATGTGGGAAGACACTAGGATTCCCCTTGTACACTTCCCATGCACACCCCAACCCTTAGAGCCCGGTTTAGTGTACTGAGGACATCCATCATCTTGAAAACAGCCTGACAAATTCAATTTCATACACATGTTTTCAGTAAGGCAACCTGGAACTACTGAGTAAGTGGTTGTCTTTGGCCCCATGAATATTTACCCTATTGGTTAGAAAGGGACCCGGAGTCAGTTCACCCACTAGCTAATAGGAGCATAAATGTGATATCTCCAGGCACCCACTTCGGAACCCCTTCTGGATCTGAAGATCAGAAGAGAACTGAACTTGCTGTCTGTGACCTGAGACCAGCAGTGAAGGACTGGACCTGCTTCTTCTTGTACCCAGGCCAAGAAGTAGACTCCAACGGCAGTTGTCTAACCTCCAGTGTGGCTAGACGGAGACAACAAGCAGCAGGATACCTTTTTCTGACCAGTGACAACTGGAAATGGACTGGATTCTGCAGTTCACTTCTGCTTGACACCCTGTGAGTCTCTACTTGCCTCCCATGATGTCATCAGTGCTTTAGAAGTGTAATCCTGGGGTGAATTGGGACTTAAAAGACTTAGGGCCTGATTATGACCTTGGAGGATGGGATACTCCGCCATATACAAGTTCCATTTTATGCTATGGAACTTGTAAAACTGCGCGCTGGATATCTGTCACGTTTGAGATTTAGTATCCCACCTGCCAAGTGCATAATCAGGCCCTAAGTCAGAAGGCAAAATGGTTGACAACAACAAACCTGGTTGGTGTATCTGACCTGCACTCCATCTCAGTCAGCCTCAAATTGCCCCTAGGTCCTGATCTACTACCATTGACTATCATTGGCACTATCCACTTTTTGGTGCTATTTCTAATTAAAACTTTAAAAATTCATACTACAGTTTCCCCTATTGGATATTTGTTATTTTTGTGTCATTTTGTTTATTAAATGTTTCTCTATTTTTCTAATTCTGTTTGTGATTTTTATTGTTGGTATTTCAACTTAATAACTGTTATGGTACTGCATACATACTTTACACATTGCCCTAAATTTAACCTGTCTACTCTGTGCCATATCTACTTTAAGGGTTTACCCTGGAAAGGGTTGTGATCCTTTCTTTGGGTGGGTAGCCACCCACCCCAAATAATAATCCAATTTCTTACAGCAACCCGTCACTGACCATTTACTAGGATGTAGGAAAGGTTTGTGATACAGCCTTGTGAGACTGTTTACGGCCTTTTCACAGCAGTATGCAAGCAGTTCATGTTAGATACCCCCATATTTGGTATTGTGAAGCTTGACTTTAGAACTCAGGTCAGTGTTATTCCCTGATGCTCTACGGAAAAGTTTGGATGGATTTGCATAATGTAAGTAGGTTGAGAGTTTTTAAATGATTTTTATGATTAATTACCAAGTACTTATATTTTTGTTTTGATTTGCCATGTTAACTTGTATGTACTTTACTAGTGTTGGTATTATATAAAATAATTTGCTTGCAAGCAAAACTGAGACATTAATGATTAAACATGAATAAACAAAAACAGCTTTACAAGTTGGTAAGTTAGCCGGTGTTGTGTCGTTCCAGTGGCATAACTCATCGCGGGCACTACCATTATGCTAATCATGAGTGAGGGGATGCAGGTTGGTTGCTCCAGCACACGTGAGGCTCACAACTACAGACAGAACGTGCTCCTTACACTGGGCCCACCAGACCTCAAGCAGAGACACGTGGACACACCACAAGATGTTCAGGATGATCACCATTCCACCATCGAGCCGTGCACTGTAGAAGGCACTCTGCCAGCCCAAGCTCCCAGATTGAAGGACTGATTAGAAAGGATCCAATGTTCTTTGAGGCCACCAAAATGGAAAATGCCCAGAAGATAGCAATGATATTTGCACATTGGAGGCTGGGACATATATAGACTCTCCAAGACACTTGCCGAGGCCACCACCAAAACCCATCTTACACTCATCGCTGCCCTTAATGCACACTTTGAGCCTATGGTGACTAAAGACTACAAACGTTTTGTCTTCCTACAAGCCCAGCGACAGGCTGAGGAATCTATTGACACCTTCCACATGAGACTCAAGGAGCTAGCCAGCACATGTGGAGTTGCCGATGCCAGAGGAAACCAGAGGGCAAATCATCCAAGGGTGTGCCTCAGCTATGCTGCATGAACGAATTCTAGAAGAATCCGAAAGGTCTCTGGCCGACATCCTGATGATGGGATGGACTACAAAGGCCAATAAAAAAAAGAGCTGGTCATTGCAGTCAAACTAACACCAGCAAATCCCAAAGCCAAGACTACCAAACCACCACCTAAAAAGTGCAGATACTGGGGAGGACCCACACACTGCTCTACAGACTGCCCGGCACATGGGAAACATTTTGCTGGGTCCATCAAGATCAACCACTTCCTGAAAGTGTGGCGGTCAAGTAAAACTTGATCCATTCCACCACTGTTAATGCCTTCAGTACACCGGACAAAGACGATGACATGGACAAAGATAATGAGGAGGAACACATGATCCCCTCCATCTTCACCATAGGAACAACAGCCCAGACTCCACCGCACCTACCATGGTGCCAGATATTAGTAGGGGAACCCTCACAGATGTGGACACTGGGGCCTGCACCAGCATCATGTCCTCAGACACATACCACCATGTGATCTCAGCCTCCAAGCTTAAGCCCGCCAACCTAAAGGTCCTTGCGTACGGCCAAGACCAACCACTTGCCCTGCGAGGCAGATTCAGAATAACCGTCTCGTATGGACCTCGTATTATGGAAGCCCAGGTGTACGTTGTTGAAGATGGCCATTGCATGTTGCTGGGATGCCGAGTGGCAGAAGCCCTAGGCATTGTGACCTTCGCGTTTGGGGTACATTAAGGGTCAGTGACTGACATCCTAGAGGAATTCCCAGAAGTATTTGATGGAATGGGGTGCCTGTAAGGCAAGAAAATAAAGCTGCACATCGATGACCCCGTACAACAAGTGGCTCTTTGGCATTAATGCATCACATTCCACCTCAGGCCTCCGGTGAAAAAAGAACTTGATAAGCTTGTGAAACTTGGGATCATTGAAAAAGTGACTGGACCCACGCCATAGGTGTCTCCGATCGTAGTCGCCCGAAAGTCCAAGCAACCTGGCGAGGTGCTAATATGGGTGGTTATACGACTCCTGAATGCTGCAATCAGGAGGGAAAGACACCTGACCCCCCACAATAGATGATGTGATCAGCAAACTGAGTGGAGCAGCTGGTTCTCCAAGCTGATTCTGTGGTATGGGTATCACCAACTCATCCTTGCTGAAGAATCACACTACATTACAACTTTTTCCATGCATGTTGGCCACTGGCGTTATAAGCGCCTGAACTTTGATATATCCAATGCCGCAGAAGTGTTCCAAAATGTAATCCAGGAACTCCTATCCGGCCTCCCTGGTGTGCTCAATGTCAGCGATGACATCTTGGTCTACACCAGGACAATACCAGAACACAACATCAGGCTGAGAGGGGTGCTTCAACAAATTAAAGAATCAGGGGCCAGATGTAGCAAAAGTCCAATTTGCGAGTTGCAAATTGCGAGTCCTTCCGACTCGCAATTTGCAACTTGCAAATTGGTATGCAGAACGGTGTCTCAGACACCGTCTGCGAGTCGGTATGGGGTCGCAAAGACCCACCTCATTAATATTAATGAGGTGGGTCGCAAATTGTGGCCCCATAGCGACTATGGGCACTCGCAAACATTGAGGCCTGCTGTAGTCAGCAGACCTCCATGTTCGTGACTGCTTTTAAATAAAGCAGTTTTTTTTTTTTACATGTAGCCCGTTTTCATTAAAGGAAAACGAGCTGCACTTAAAAAAAAATCCGAAACCTTTAGTTTCGGTATTTTTTCAGGGCAGGTAGTGGTCCATTGGACCACTACCTGCCCTGAAAAAATAATTTGTGGTCCATTCACAAAGGGGAAGGGGTCCTATGGGGACCCCTTCCAATTTGCGAGTGAGTTACCATCCACTTCAAGTGGATGGTAACTGCGACACCATTTGCGACCGCATATGCGGTCGCAAATGGTATTGCATACCACTGCGAATCGCAGGGAACACCCCTTCCTATTTGCGATTCGGAAATGCATTTTGCGAGTCGGTCCCGACTCGCAAAATGCATTTCTGCATAGGAAACTGTGATTTGTGACTCGCAAACGGCATTTTTTGCCGTTTGCGACTCGCAAATTATTTCCTACATCTGGCCCCAGGTCTGATGCTTCATCGCAGCAAGTGTGAATTCCTGAAGCAGAAACTCCAATATTTTGGTTATGTGTTTTTGTTGGATGGAGTGGCTCCCGACCCGGGGAAAGTGCAAGCCATCGAGGAAGCACCTCCTCCCACCACAATGTCTGAAGTCTGCAGCTTCCTGGGGATGGTCAACTACTGTGGACGATTCATCAAAGACCTATCAATGTTGACTCAACTGATCAGAGACCTGCCGAGAGCCTCGACGTCCTGGTCTTGAGGTCCAACCCAAGAAGCAGGGTTCAATGCCAACAAGGAAGCCCTTTTTGCAGACACAATCCTCAGGTAATTCAACCCTAGAAGAGAAACCACCATTGTGGTTGATGCTGGTTCTAAATAGGCTAGGTGCTGTGTTAATGCAGAAACCTGACAATGATGAATAGTCACCCATTGCATTAGCCATTCAGTTTTTGACAGATACAAAACAGAGGTATTTACAGATTGAAATGTAAGCAATCGCAGTTCATTGGGGCTCGAGACATTTTCACTTGTACGTCTATGGAAATTCTTTTTCAGTATCCACAGACCACAAGCCCTTCATCCCACTGTTGAATGGAACAGCATTGAAGCCACCCACTGAGGATTGAAAAATGGCTACTTCAATTCCAGGAATACAACTACCATCTAGAATACCGACCCAGATCTAATAATCCTGTGGATTACCTGTCCCGGTACCCCAGAACAGCCACTTCAGAAGAAGAGGACGAATCTCAGGAAGTAGAGGAATATATGAGATATACAGTGGATCGGTCAAGACCTCTACCTCTCTCTGCTGAGACTATATGATAAGCAACAAGCCAAGATGAATGCCTCCAGAAGGCCCTCAAAGCCTTTCAGACTAACCAATGGCATACCATCAGGAAACAGTTGACACAACTTATTCCAGAAGCGAGGTGATTCATGGAAAGCCTGTACTTCATTCAACAGGAGCTATCTGTCAACCCTGAGGGGTGTTTGTTACAAGGGCAACGGTTGGTCATTACCTCTTCTCACCAATCGGGTTGCCCAGTTGGCCCACGCAGGGCATCAAGGAATGGTGAAGAGAAAAAATCGCTTACTGACCAAAGTCTGGTTCCTCTTGATGGATGAGAATGTGGACACATTAGCCTGCTCTTGCAAATGGGTTCAAGCCTCAGGGGAGTCCAGCCGAATAGCTCCCATGGAGACAAAGAAGTGGCCACAACAACCATGGGTTTCAGCCAGTCTGGATTTCAAAAGCCTCCCAGATGGGGGGCACACCATGGTAGTGATAGATGATTATTCAAAATACCCTGAGGTAGAGGTCGTACTGTCGCCGGCCGAAGAGGAAGTCATCCCGAAGATCAAAAAAATCATAGCCACACACAGCTAATAGCAGAACTGAAGACAGATAAGGGGCATCCTTTTCACGGTCATGAACTGGCATCGTACCTTAAATCGACTGGCATACGCCACTGGAAAATCACTCCCCGCTGGCCTCAAGTGAAAGGGGAGGTAGAAAGGTTTATGTAAACACTAAATAAAGTAATCAGCATAGCCTCAGCTTGCCGACAAGTCCCTGAACTACCTATCTTCTCCTTCTTACAAGACTATCAGCAGACCCTGCATTCTACCATGGGGCGAGCCCCAGGCCATCTATCCATGGGACGAGTGGTTGTAGATGCGATTCCCCACCATCCCTGTTGGGCACCTGACCCGGTGAATGATCAGCAAGTGCACAAGCGGAGAGAGAGGATGAATGACAAGGCCAGCCGATGCCGGCATGCTATAGTCTCTGACTTAACCATTGTAGACCTTGTGCTCATGAAGCACCAATCCCCTGGGAGCAAGTTCAGCTTGCCCTTTGACAGGTGCTCCTGGACAATCATCCACCACTGAGGCTCCATGATCATTGCTAAAAGGACATACCCTACAAATACTGGGAACATCTCGCTGTTCAAACAGTTCTACCCTGATCTTTGCTGTTCTTGCCCAGTCATAAAACACTATTCCCCTGAAATTGATCTGAGACTCTAGATCGATCGGAAAGCAGCGATGTCATACCCCTGATGTCACGGTCTCCTCACCTGTTTGACAGTTGGGAAAGCTCACAGATCGAATGACCCACACCCAGTGTGAACTACGGGGACATCGTTCGCCGTCCCAGCGACTAGGGTACTATGTGGTGTAAGTTAAGATGTCAGTGCTTGTTTAAGTTGAAATATTTTGTCATTGTAATGTTATTATCTGTTTTGGGAAGGAATGTAGTGTTGCACCAGTGATGTAACTGGTCGCGGGCACTACCATTATGCTAATCATGAGTGAAGGAATGCCGGTTGGCTTCCCCCTCACGATACTGTATTGTGTTGTAGCCCCGTGATCACAGGGGTTAAAGATATAAAGAAAGAAAGCCGGCAAGCGGGGTTAGAGAAGGACGAAAGGTGAGGTGACCTGCATGTCGGCTGATACTAAGCCCACAAACACATGTGTGTCTCATGCATATACTTAATTACGCTAAAGTAATCTATGGATCAAGCATCACACATGTCACAACACACAGCAGGCAATGAAAGTGGAGAATTTACATACAATGATTGCAGGATGGTAAGACTGTTAGAAATTGGATCTCTGGTTGGCAGTCAGTTTGTGCTCTGTCCAAGCAGGGACCCTCACTCCAGTCACAGCACTGGAGATACACACTTAAGATAACCCCTGTTCACCCCCTTGGTAGCTTGGCACAAGCAGTCCGGCTTATCTCAAAGGCAATGTGTAAAGTAGTTGTACCAACACACACAGTAATACAGTAAAAACACTACAAACTGGACACCACACCAGTTTAGAAATATAGGTAACATTCATCTAAATCAAACAAGACCAAAACAACAAAAATCCAACATACACAAGCCAAGATATGAATTTTCAAAAGTATAAGAGTCTTAGTCCATAGAAAACAATCGAAATATTGATTTTATACAAAGTACCTGGTTTGCATCAAAATAAAAGCCCAAGGGTGAGCATGTATCGGAAAAGTCAGTGATACATCGATTCCTTACTCGCAAGTGAGGCAGTGTCTCATTTCTTTACCGGTTGGGTAGGCGATGCGTCATTTTTCTCCCTCGCAAGAGAGCAATGCATTGACTTCCGGACAGGGCACATCGGATACATGCATGTTCACAATGAATTTGATGCCCAGCAACGATGCGTGTGAAATCTGGTCACACGGTGTTGGAAAAACCACTCTGCATGGGGCTTGCATCGTTATCAGCAGCCTCAAGTGGGTGTTGCGTCATTTCTCCAGCTGCGATGCATTGATTTCCCAGCCGTGATGCAGGTGGAGTGTCGATTTTAGCCACAAAGCGGGTGGCACATCGTTTATCAGCCACGTCGTAGGTGGGGCGTTGAAAATTTCCCTGCACGGTGATCTGTGCGTGGATTTCAGTCCTTGTTCTGCCAACTTCACCTTTCAAGGGCCCAGTGACTGGATAGGGCACCACTTGGCAGGGCAGGATTCTCAGCAGAGAATCGAGATGCTGGTAGAGGAAATCTTTGATGGCCTTGAGACTTCAAAACAGGAGGCAAGCTCAGTCCAAGCCCTTGGAGATTCTTATGAATCAGGAATGCACAACAAAGTCCAGTCTTTGTACCCTTTCACAGGCAGAAACAGCAACTGCAGGATATGCCAACAAAGCACAGTCACAGGCAGGGGCAGCACTTCTCAGCTCTTCAGCTCTTCTTCTTGCAGAGGTTCCTCTTGAGTCAAGAAGTGATCTAAAGTCTGGTGTTTTGGGTCCACTACTTATACCCCTGTCTAGTAGGCAAATTTCAAAGGAAAGTCTCTGTTCACCAGATCCTGCCTTGCCCATGCCAGGCCCCAGACAAACACCAGCGGATTGAAGACTGCATTGTGTGAGGGCAGGCACAAACACCATTGAGGTGTAAGTGACCACTCTTCCCTCCACTCTAGCTCAGATGGCTCATCGGGCTATGCAGGTTGCACCCCAGCTCCCTTTGTGTCACTGTCTAGAGGAGATTCACAAACAGATCAAATACCAGTCTGACCCAGACAGTGAATTCACAAAGACACAGAGTCACAGAATGGTTAAAGCAAAGAAATGCCTTCTTTCTAAAAGTGGCATTTTCAAACTAACAATCTGAAAACCAACTTCACTAACAGATGTATTTTTAAATTGTGAGTTCAGAGACCCCAAACCCCACATTTCCATCTGCTCTTAAAGGGAAACTGCACTTTAAGGATATTTAAATGCAGCCCCTATATTAACATATAGCAGAGATAGATCCAGTGAAAAACACATTTGGAAGAATTTTACTGTTAGGACATGTAGAACACATCAGTACATGTGCTACTTTTAATATACACTGCACACTGCCTATGGGGCTACCTAGGGCCTAGCTTAGGGGTGCCTAACATGTTTTAAAAAGGGAATGTTTAGGCCTGGCAAGTGGGTTCACTTACCAGGTCAAATTTGGAAGTTTTAAAACTGAACACACAGACACTGCAGTTGTAGGTCTGAGCCATGTTTACAGGGCTACTCATGTGGGTGGCACAATCAGTGCTGCAGGCCCACTAGTAACATTTGATTTACAGGGCCTGAGCACCTTACAGGCCCTGGGCACCTATAGTGCACTTTACTAGTAAATCAAATATGCCACTCATGGATAACCCAAACACCAACACGATTTACACAGAGAGCATATGCACTTTAGCACTAGTAAAGTGCCCAGAATCCTAAAGCCAACAAAAACTGGTCAGAAAAAATAGGAGGAAGGAGGCAAATAGTTTGGGGATGACCCTGAAAAAGGGCCAGGTCCAACAAAGACATTTTGTTTAAGCAACAGCAGGCAACACTGACAAATTACCCATGCAGAAAACGTGTTTTTTGTGATTGTCAGATTGTTGGAATTGGTTATTAAAATTCCACAAGAGGACCCCACTGTGTAGTTTATTCTTTATGAAGAGGAACTTGCCATTCGTTTTCCGACAAGTATACTGAGATAAATAAGTAAACTAAATTACAAACTCTGCACATACATTCACAGCATTTTTAAACTTCCGTGCCCTGTTAAAATTGATGGTCGAATGAAAGACGTGAGCTGTCACCCCTTCTAGAAGCACACAGACACGCAGCCATTCATTTCTTGCAACACAAGGCTATTATCAGATTTTTAGAAGCACTGTAAATGATGCTATGAACAAGTTAGTGAATTGATTATTTACAATTAATTGGCTTCTGGTATTTTGCTTTCGCACTCTCATTATCTCGAGTAAAGCATGTTTCCCTCATTTGTGGCTAATTTGACGCTGTCATCGCTGATTGGGTGAACTTCACAGCGGTTCTTGACACGGTTGATCATTCAAGGCGGATGTCCTGCTGAGACAGCGTGGCAGGAGCAGTGCTTGGCTTTGAAGCGGGTTGCAGCATTGTTGACAGGCAGGAAGTAGAAAGCACCTCCTTGCTCCGCACTTAAGGTTTTCAGACTACACGTCCATTCACGGCAGGGTTTCCTGGGCACTCCGCTGCTCTGTAAAGTTTAAATTCCATGTAATGTGTCTTCAAGGTATCGCCATTAAAAAACGTGACAGGTGTTTTTATTACCATGCAAAGCACACTTTTAGTTTTAGTTTTATTTAGTTTGACTGTTTGTTTGCAATGGCTTTGTTGTTTGGAATGTGCAGGAAGCAGTTGGCTGTTAAGTACTCGGCAGAGGCGTGGTCTCACAACTCAGCTGACCAGGGTCATAAGTCACAACGTGGCACTTGACTGAAAATCGTGTGATGCTGGGCAAATAATGTAATCTACTTGCCTCTTAAAGTGTAAATAATTGTGATATGTATAGCAAATACGTGATTTTATCATTCAAATGTGTAATCCCCCATTTGATGCACATGATCTTCTGCCATCCTCTTATAACGTCATTAATGCAGAATGCCCCTGGAGTCACCATCCTATGTAAATAATGAGGAAGTCATTGTTCAGATGTGAGGATGACAGTCTGCCTGGGGCGGAATTTGATGCGGCGTGTGCGCAATTATTCTGGAGCATCAGAAGCTTGTGTGCACACAAGTTTTGTGTGTGCAACAAAAGTCTCTGGCTCGAACTCCCTGTGGTATGCACGCACCTGCTATGGCAAAACAACTTGTAGGTATCTGAAGGAACCCATGCTCCCGTAATTTATTCCTGTGTATATTTCTAACTTTTATTCCATTTGGTTCTCTTTCCTTCTTGTCTTTTTCTCTCTCCCTTCACTCTCCCCGCATTTCCTCCCTGCCGCTTCTCCCCTGCGGCCCTGCCCCCCTCTCTCCCTGCGAAGCAATTTACTGCCCCCCACCTCAAAATTGACCGGACCCCCGCCTCCCTCCCCTTCTTAATGGCACCCGCTATGCACTCAGAGGATGGCTCCTCTGACCTCCCGATCAGCGTCTGTTGCTCTCCTCTGTACAGCTCCACCAATTACTGCTGCATCTGCCTCGAGGGAACTGATAGCCTGCCTGACTCTCAGTTCAAGGCCCACCTCCACCCGCAAGCTCCCACCTGCACCTCATCCCTGGTGGCCTAGTGGCCATCTGCAAGAACTATCTTCTGTCTCTCTTTACTTCTGCTTTCACTTATGCCTTTACTTCTGTTTTTTTTTTCTGTGTATTTGTCTGTCTTTTTATTCTAATTGATTCTCTTTCCTTCTTGTCGCTTTTTCTCTTCCTTCACTCTCACTGTATTTTCCCTGCGCCGCTGCTGCCCGTGCGGCCTTGCCCTCCTCCCTCGCTGTGAAACGCTTTAACCAGCTGACTGGCTCCCACCTCCTACCTCTTCTTAATGGTGGCTGCTGCCCAGCCGTGCGCCGCTGGGGCACTGCTGTTGTGCCAACGGCAAGCCCATCTGCACCCATTGGTGCCTGGATGGCACCCAACGCCATGGACCCTGGTGCTCGCTCCATCTGCCGGTTCAACTCGTACACACTATGTGCCCTCAAACCATGAAGATCCTCAGTCTGCCACCCAGCCGACCTGAGGAACACTCATGGACCTTTTTCATGCCACGCATGCTCTCGCACTCTCCAAAAACTACCACACAATCCCGTACTGAGCACAGACAACCACCTCAAGTGCATACTCCTCACCACATGCTCCCTCATCAAGCATGTAGTAGAAGTCTGGGACCTCCTTGACTCGACTGCCCTGCACGTCGCCTTCTTCACGGAGATGTGGAACACCCCCACCTCGGCCCTGGACATCACCATGGCAAACCCCGGACAACTGCAAAATCATCCACAAGGACAGAGCCAACCAGCCTGGAGGAGGCATTGCCATAGTCTACAAGAACACCCTCTACATGACAACCACCAATGAGTCACAGTCTCAGACAACCTAGGAACACCTACACTTCCAGGTTCAGACCAACCCCAACTCCTCCCTCAATGGCACACTTATTTACAGGCCACCCAGACCCGACCTCAATTCAGTGAAGACATCGCTGACCTTATTGGCCCCCAAGGGCTCACCTTCTCCGACTACATCTTACTCGGCGTCCTCAACTTCCACCTTGATATCCACGATGACCCCAGCACCACAAACCTCTTGGAAAGCCTTGCAACACTCTGCCTAAAACAACTTGTCAATGTCCCCACCCACAGAGCTTGACACGTCGTCGACCCCGTTTACTCAGCAAGGAACAACATCACCATCTCTCACACCTCCGAACACCACTGGACCGACCACAAATGTTCCCAATTTACCTTCACGAAGAAAACTGCATGCCACTATACCCCCAACCCCTCTGCAGATGCTGTGGCAAAGTTACAGAAGCGGAGCTCCAAAACACCCTCAGCCACTCCCCCCACCAGATGCAGCAAACGCTGATGAAGCCGCACGCAATCTACACCGCTGGCTATCAGAATGTGCTGACAGTGTAGCCCCCCTCAGGAAACCAGCTGGAAACCGACATAGCAAAACAACTAAATGGTTCACGACAGACCTAGAGGAGTCCAAATGCTCCTGCAGATAACTGGAACAGAAATGGAGGAACAGCAAATCAACTGAAGGCCACATAGCCTAAAGGAACACAGTCACCATGCATCACCAGAACATCAGACCTCCCAAAAAAGCTGCTATTCAAGAATGCCTCAGCACCAGCACTCACAACAGCAAAGAGCTCTTTCCCATCATTAAAGAATTCACAAACCCCGGGACAGACAACTCATCAATCCCTTCCTCCCAAGACCTCTTTGACAACCTCACCTTCTTCTTCCACCAAAAACTCCAAGACATTGACGAAGTCTTCAAAAACCAAAACCCTCCTGCACCACTCACAAATACCACCACAGACCCAGCTCCACACCAGATCCTGAACTCCTGGACCCCCCATCACCAAAGAGGACACCAAAAGACTCATGAGCTCCATCCACTCTGTTGCACCCTCGGAACTGTGCACTCATCACATCTTCAACCTGGCCAGCGCAATCATAGCACCTGAGGTCTGACGAACTATCAACCAATCCTTCAAGACTGCCACCTTCCCATCAGATTGGAAGCATGCTGAGATCAACCCACTACTCAAGAAACCCACCGCTGACCCAAGGGAGCTGAAGAACTACAGACCCATCACTCCACTCCCTTTACGAGCTAAAGTAATGAAAAAGACTGTCAACCACCAACTCACCAAATTCCCGGAGACACACCAAGTCCTAGACCTTTCCCAATCCAGATTCAGGAGCAACCACAGCACTGAAACAGCACTGCTAGCAGCCACTGATGATTTACATGTCATATTAGACAGAGGCACGGCCGCACTCATCCTCTTTGACCTCTCCGCTGCATTCAGCACCATTTCCCACCCCACACTCTGCGCCAGACTCCACAATGCTGGCATCCGAGATAAAGCACTGGAGTTGGTCAGGACCTTCCTCACTGGAAGAACACAGAGGGTCAGACTACCGCACTTCACATCAGAATGCAAAGATATATGCTGCAGAGTACCCCAGGGATCATCACTCAGGCCAACGTTTTTCAACTTTGACATGGCCCCGGTAGCCGATCAGCAAACAACAGGGGCTAAACCTTGTCTTCTAGGCTGACAATACCCAACTGATCCTCTCCCTGTCCGATGACCCTGTGAAGGCCTAGAGAAGTTTCCACACTAGGATGAGAGCAGTCGCCGCCTGGATGAAAGCCAGCTGCCTCAAACTCAACTTGGACAAGACGGAGATCCTCGTAATCAGCTCCCCCCATTCCACCTGAAATGACTTCAGGTGGCTTCTCGCACTGAGAAATGCCCCCACCCCCACGGACCATGCACACAATCTAGGAATCATCCTGGACTCCTCTCTATCCATGAAGCGCCAAACCAACACCATCTCTTCATCATGCTTCCACTGCCTCCAAATCCTTTGAAAGATCTTTAAGTGGATCCCCTCCGACACAAGGAAGACAGTCATCCACGCACTCGTCACTAGCAAACTGGAGTACGGCAACACACTCTATGCCGGCATCACCAAGAAACTGCAATCAGGACTAACAAGAATCCAGAATGCAGCAGCCAGACTCATCCTGGACATCCCCGACACAGCTATATCTCCTCCCACTTCAGAGACCTACTCTGGCTCCCAGTCAACAATCGCATCACATACAAACTCCAGATCCACACCTACAAAGCACTACACAACACAGGGCCAGCATACCTCAACCACTGCCTCGCCTTCTACATACCCAGCAGACAACTCTGTTCGACCCAGCTCGCCCTCGCAGCAGTTCTCAAGATCCAGAAAAGCACAGCAGGAGCAAAATCCTTCTCCTGCCTTGCAGCTCGAATATGGAACACGCTACCACTCAAACTCAGGCAGACAGCATCACTCAAGCAGTTCAGGAAGGACCTCACGACCGGGCTCTTCGAGTGAGCAGCACACGCACAAGCAGCGCTTTAAGACCGTACAGGCTATTAGCCACGCTTTAGAAATGATTGATTGGGTAGGCGTGGGAAGGAGCCAGCCTCCATCTACTTCCAGATTTAATGTGCGTTACTGTCTCTGGACAGAGATACGGTTATAAGGGCATTTTTGTAGTTGCTGTATTAGCAGTCACAGATTAGTACATATCTTCTTAGTAACAACGTAAATCTGAATTCAAACTCTTTCATTTAACAGTATTCTGTAAGGGTGCAGTGGATCATTACTATATATATATATATATATATATATATATATATATATATATATATAGGACCATTTTCATTATGGTAAACATATGCTGTGACTTGCTTTATTAGTTGTGTAAGTGCAGGCTGTATTTTTTTCTAATAAATAAAAACATTAATTGTCTGACTATTCACTCCATTTCAGTGATCTTCCTTAAGAAATTTGAGGGATTCCTGTTGACTGGAGTCAAAGAGGACTGTTGATGATGCATTTGGTTGTGTTTCCTGCTGTTGAGTGGCGAGACATATTAGATAGTGCCCGGCTAGAGTAAACAATATTGTTTAATAGTGGATTACATGGATAAAGGTCGGTTAGCTCCTGTAATTGATTTTTGTGTAGCGGTATGTGGTATGGGGAAGTACGTCGCTGTTTCTTCTGCTCTGCTGGGGTGTGCCATTGCTCAGTGTCTGGTGGTTGTCATGTTGCGAGGCGTCTTTGGTTTTTAGAGAGACACCTGCAGTGTGTTCAAAAGTGAAAACCCGTGTCTCTCTTTTCTCATAAATTTCTAATACCATACACAGGCTCTTTGTAAAAGAGGAGGTACTAAAAACTGGGAAAAGAGAGACGTCGAGAGGCTTCACAATAATTTTTTGAGAGAAGCACTTGAGACTAATAAATTATTAACTTTTCAAAAGGTGTCTGCAACATTTAATCACGTTATGCAAAACCATCTAGAGTGAAAGCAACAACGCAAACACTCCGTTGCACATCACCCACTAAAATTCAAGCAGAGAGGCACTTATAATGGAAACTGGGATTTTTCTCATCATCTAGCAATATCTATTTGCATACATTTCTTCCTCAAGGATCATGCAGCTGTGTTGAAACACTTAACATGTATTATTCACTCCAATTATAGAGATTAAATTAATTCAGTCTTAATCAGCGACATTGGAAGGGTCACCGGTGGCAGTGATTTTATAAATGTTTCTCTGTTGGATGTAACATTACCCAGTGCACCCAGTGCATTTCTACTCAATATCAGAGCAGTATGTTGTATAGTGAAATTCACTGCCTTCTCCCACGAGTCCAGTAGAGAACGTGCATATATCAAATTAGCCCTACTGCTTTATTCATCTTCCAACCACATCGCTGAAATACTGTATATTCTCTAGGGAGCAGTGGGTGTGTCCAAATGTGTGGCATGAGCACCTGGCTAGACACTTTCTTCTGGAACCGCAATTGAGAATGTATTTGTTCATGGGTTACGGTTCCATCAGTCTAAGAAGGAAAACAACGACTCCCATATCAGATGTCAAGTACCAAGAAGAGGTTCTTCAGGTATAAAATCCTTCAAGAATAGGCTTTTAGAGCTAGTTATTGTCTGCAAAGCAAGCATACTATTTAGCTGTCCATTTTTAGGGTTGAGCGCAAAGCGCTTTGTCCCTGGTGTAATCTCACTGTGGGCTTTTAACCACACCCATGTCAAAACCCATCCGTTTGGTTGCTTTGTTGGCATGCCTTTTAAAATTAGCTTGATTTCATTAGTGGAAGGCATGCATTCGTCATGCCTCTTCCGGTTTTTAGCCTGCTTCGAGTACACCGGCCAACCACAGAAAACATACGAGGCTCCATATTTTGCGTTTGGTTTCTGCACTATTTTTCCTCTTTATTTCATAGGAAGTGTGATCTCGCTGGGCAGAAGTCGAGCGCTTTGCATGACATCGACCCGGTTACATGGATAATTGCACTTATCCGGTTACATGGATAATTGCACTTTTGCCAATAAGTTTCAGTGCGAGCAGACTTCCGTTCCCTTTTGTGTGTTTGCTTTGCGGTCAGGGTGGCCGTCGGTTTACTTTCAATTTATGTGGCAAGAAAAGTCTGGTTAGGAGTTTACAATGCTAATAGCTTTAACCTGAGTAAACGCAAGACCCATTGCATTTCAAATGCTTGTGAAATAGATTCTATCTGAGTCCCATTGTTTTATAAGGCCCTAGTCTGCTGAGTAAAAACTAAACGAAGGAAGATGTTTACCTTTAGATGAGGATTGTGCCCCTCAGGAAGGCGCTGTGATGTACACAGTTCTGAGGTCCTTTTTCTCGCTGAGAAGGAAGTGGGTTAAACAGTTTCTTCAGGGAAGCACGTTATAAACAGAAAATAGTTGAGCGTTATTCACACGCAAAGGCAATGAACATATCAGACCGAGGACCCAACGCGAAGTGTTTTGTATGTCACCACCTAAAATACAATGGAGTCCATATACCGCTACATAGAATCAATTACATTGAAATGAGGCCCTCTGAGATTACCACTACAGGGATTACCACTCCTGAGGTTACCACTACTGTGATTACTACCCCTGCGATTACCAGTGCAAAGATTACCTCTGCTGAGATTACCACCTTTGAAATTACCACTGCAGCGATTACCACTGCTGAGATTACCACTACTGTGATTACTATCTCCGAGATTACCACCGCAGGGAGTACCTCTCCTGAATTACCATTATTGTGATTTCTACCTCGAAGAGTACCACTGCAGGGATTACCACTGCTGAGGATACCACTGCTGTGATTACTACTTCTGAGATTACCCCTGCAGTGATTGCCACTGCAGAAATTACCTCTACTGTGATTACTACCTCTGAGATTAACACTGCAGAGATTACCACTGCAGGGATTACCACTGCTTTATTACCACTACGGTGATTACTATCTTTGAGAGTACCACTGCAGGGATTACCACTTCTGAGATTACCATTACTGTGATTACTAACTCTGAGATTACCACTGCTGATATCACCACTGCTGTGATTACTACCTCTGAGATTACCCCTGCAGGGATTACCTTTGCTGAGATTACAACAATTGAAATTATTACTGCAGGGATTACTGCTGGTGAGATTACCACTACTGGGATTACTATCTATGAGATTACCACTGCAGGGATTACCACTGCTGAGGTTACCACTGATGTGATTACTACTACTGAGATTACCACTAATTATATTACCACTTCTGTGATTACTACCTCTGAGATTACCACTACAGGGATTACCACTTCTGAGATTACCACTACTGTGACTACCACTACTGTGATTACTACTGCTGAGATTACCACTGCAGGGATTATCACTGTTGAATTAACACCACTGTGATTATTACCTCTGAGAGTACCACTGCAGGAATTACCACTGCTGAGATTACCACTACTGTGATTACTAACTCTGAGATTACCACTGCTGATATTGCCACTACTGTAATTACTATCTCTGAGATTACCCCTGCAGGGGTTACCACTGCTGAGGTTACCACTACTGTGATTACTACCTCTGAGATTACCAGTGCAGGGATTAGCTATGCTGAGATTACCAGAGTTGAAATCGTCACTGCAGAGATCACCACTGCTGATGTTACCACTACTGTGATTACTACCTCTGAGATTGCCACTGCAGGAATTACCACTGTTGAGATTACCACTTCTGAGATTACCACTACATTGAGTGAAATAGATTCAAGCGTAAGTGTACTGACCTTATGCTAGCCCACATTTTAAAATGAAACCTTACTTTATAACTACCCAACACCCTATCTTTATGGCCATACAGTGCCCTCTCCTTAACCCAGTAGTTACATTGCACCAGGGGTGCCAGTGGGCCGACCAGTACATATTTTGGAGAACCAGGACTCTTTCACTCTGTTCCATGGTGGTCCTATTGGTCTTTAAAATGCATGGGCCTGCCCTGTCCATTAGTTCCACCCAGGCCCAGGCATAGACATGACTGTAGCATTCTCAAGTGGCAGGGACACCAAACACTTCTTTTTCCTGCATCCATTCTTATGTTAAACCATTCTGTGCCCAGGCAAAGACACACTTTCATTTTCATAAGATACTATTTTGTACCCTGTAACAAGTCCAGCATTTCAGGATTTTTATTGAGTTTTTTTATTGAGTATTTCCCTGTTCTTTGTCCATCTACACAGGCATGCTATCAATTTTAGGTGGACCAGCCCCTTTGATATTTTCAGTAAATGCTGCTTTGTTTCAATCTTTGCCTTTTTTTCGATAGAACACTAAAAATGTATTCCCATGACATCGACCCTGTTACATGGATAATTGCACTTTTGCCAGTTATGTGGATAATTGCACTTTTGAGTCTAGATAGATAATTGCACTTTTTCCAATAAGTTTCACTGCAAGCGGACTTCTGTTTCCTTTCATGTGTTTGTTTTGCGCTCATGGAGGCCATCGGCTTACTTATGTGAAACTGTTTTACTTTTCACTTTATGTGGCAAGAAAAGTCCAGTTAGGAGTTTACAACGCTAATAGCTTTAACTCGAGTAAATGCGAGACCCATTGCATTGCAAATGCTTGTTAATTGCTATTTTACCACCTAAGTGGCCTCTTGGCACTGAGCCTAAGGAGGATAGCAAAGTTGAGAAATGAGGGCCAGGAAAAATTACAGAGGGAAGAGATGAGCATTGAGAATTTGAAGAAGACCTGGTAGTTGGGAAAATTCAAAATTTGTAAGTAATGAGGTTCTAAATTTATAAGCACAGACGACGAAGGTTTGTTTCTCAGAGCGTGACTTGTGAAAGCCTAGAACAAAGAGGAGGTTGTCTTTAGAAAATACATTTTTATAGCCTTTAGTAAAGCTTTCATAAGTCTCTGATTAAGTAGTTCATATTTTTACTCAAAGATCCATTAGCTCTTAGGTCAAAAAAACGAGAAGAATTTAGACGTAGTGTTGAGTTTAATTAGAAGTGGCCCATTACATTGCGATCCCTGCACAAGCACCTTTTTGGGGAGCAATCGCAATTCCAAGTGGTGCAATGTTTTTCACACCCAGTAATCACCAGGGGCCACATGTACAAAGCATTTTCAATTAATTAATCAATCAGGAATTTGGGAAGAGCACTACTCACCCGTGAGGGTCTCAAGGTGCTGAGGAGGGGGAGAGAAGGAGGTGTAGGTGCTGCTACTACTCAATAGCCAGGTCTTGAGAAGTTTCCTGAAGGTAAGGAGGTCTTTGGTCTGGCGCAGGTGGGTGGGAAGAGTGTTCCACATTTTGGTGGCGAGGTGCGAGAATTATCTACTGGCAGTTGTAGTTCTGTGTATGCGTGGGACGATTGCAAAGGTGAGGTCAGCGGAGCGGACATGCTGGGTCTTGGTGTCGAAGGAGAGCCGTCTGTTGAGGTATTCTGGTTCGGTGTTGTGCAGTGCTTTGTGAGCGTGGGTGAAGAGTTTGAAAGTGATTTTCTTGTTAACTGGGAGCCAGTGCAGGTTTCTCAGGTGGTCTGTGATGTGTCAGTGGTGGGGGATGTCCAGGATGAGGCGTGCAGAGGCGTTCTGGATGCGTTGGAGCCTCTTCTAGAGTTTGGCCGTGGTTCCTGCGTAGAGGCCATTGCCGTAGTCCAGTTTGCTGCTTACAAGGGCTTGGGTGACTGTTCTTCTGGTTTCGGTGGGTATCCATTTGTAGATCTTTCGGAGCACGCAGAGGGTGTTGAAATAGGAGGAGGAGATGGCATTGACTTGCTGGGTCATGGATAATGAGGAGTCCAAGATGAATCGTAGGTTGCATGCGTGGTCGGTTGGAGTCGGAGCGGCTCAGAAAGTGGCAGGCCACCAGGAGTCATCCAATGTGGAGGGGGTGGAGCTGAAGAATTGAGTTTGAGGCAGCTGCTCTTCATCCATTTGGCGATGGCCTTCATTCCTTCGTGAAGGTAGGTCTTGGCGGAGTCCTTGGTGAGGGAGAGGATCAGCTGGGTGTCATCGGAGTATGAGATGATGTTGAGGTTGTGGGTTCGGGCAATGTTAGCGAGCAGGGCCATGTAGATGTTGAAGAGGGTCGGGTTGAGGGACGAACCCTGGGGTACACCGCAGATGATTTCGGTGGCCCCGAGCCGGAGTGGATGGTGTTCATGATTTCAATGGTGTAATTGACAGGGGTCCAGGAGAGCAGGAGGTTGGTCGGAGGTGAATCTATGGTGTTGGGTGCTGAAGCTATTGTGGATGTCTGCAATCTTGTGGTGGAAGTAGGAGGCTAGGGAGTTGCAGAGGTCTTGGGATGGCGGGATGGCGTTGGAGCTGGGGTTGGAGAGTTCCTTCATAATGCTGAAGAGCTCCTTGTGGCTGTGTTCATTGTTGTCGATTTGATTTTTGTGGTTGCAAATGGGACGATTTTCAGAATAGGCCCATTTGTGAAAGCAGAAAGGCTTTTTTAAATGTACTAAGCCCTATTTGCGATTCTGTAACCTATTACCTATTATTGGGTTTGAGAGTCAGTATTAGGAAGGGGCGTGTTTAGGGCATCTGTAGGAAGCTGACTATGTATATAGTATATCAAAATGAGATATAGGCCCTCATTATGACATTGGCGGCAAATGCCGCCTACCGCCAAGATCGCCAACATACCGTTGCCATGGCTCCCAGCCTCCAACTGCATTATGACCATAGGCAGAATTCCGTCAACAGTCATGGCAGCTTATGGCGGTAAGGTGGTGCTGCTGCCAGCAGCAGCGCCACACCAGCAAAACACTTTGACATGCAGCAGCACCGTGTCCCGTCTCCTGCCAGAGGACCTCCTGCAACCAGGTAAGTCGGGTTCTCTGACAGGAGAGGGGGTGGGAGTGTTGTGTGCATGTGTGGGGGTGTGTGTGACTGTGTGGTGGGTGTGTGTGTGTCTGTTTTTGTATTCGTGCATGCAGGTGTGCGTCGCATGGAATGCGTGCATGTATGATGGAATGTGAGTGTACGTGTCTGTTGTGTGTTGTGAATGCGTTTGTGCGACAATGTATGTTAGTGTGTGTTGCGGTATGTGGGTATGTATGTGTGCATGCGTGGGTGGATGTTGGTATGTGTGTGTGTATGAGTGTGTATGTGTGCGCATGTGGGTGTGTGGATGTTGGGGGGTTAGGAGGGGTCGGGGAGGACTTTGTGGAGGGAGGACGGGGGCGGGGGAGACCCCTATCTGTGCCAGGGAAGGAGTTCCCTGGCACTGATAGTGCCTACCGGCATGGTTTTTGTGGTGGTAAGATTGCCACTAAAACCATGGTGGTAGGCGGGGTCATAATCCCGAGGGTGGGATTGTGATGGCCGCCAGGCTGTAGACCGAAGTCTCCAGTCTGGCGGCTGTTACCACCCTGGCAGACGGAGCGGTACATTGTCATAATTTGGGAAAAGGTACCGCCAGCCTGTTGGCAATACCTTTCCCCAAATTACCACCGTCCGCCAGGATCGTAATGACCCCGTAGTGTGTACAGAGCCCAGGGGTTCACCAAAAGGCTTAACAGAGGCTAAAGAGATAATACTAATGCTTTCTTTTGTGGTTGTGTGGTCAAGCAGTTATGCGCATCAGAGGGTAGTGCAAAGCATTTGTTATACACACACAGGCAATAAATGAAGCACACACTCAATGACTAACTCCAGGCCTATTGTTTTATATAGCAAAAATATGTTCTGTTACATTATTTCTTTATTTTTAGAACCACAAAATTCAGTTTGCAGGTATGTACATTTGTAAGTAGGTATCAACCATATATAGCAACACCACTTTGTTTCAATTTGGCAAGTGAAATGTTTTTCAAGAAAATGGCAAATATGTTTTAAAAGTTGACACTGCAATTTTCAAGACAGTTCTGGGCAGGGAGAAAAGTTAGTAAAGTTAGTACAGTTTTTGAGGTAAGTACCAGACTTACAGTTCCAGTCTCCAGGGATTAGGGTGTCCACCAGTCGGGGTTCAAGTTAACCCCAAACACCCACCACCAGAAACAAGGGCCGGCCGGGTACAGAGGTCAAAGTTGCTGTCAGATTTAAAACGGGTTCTTATAGACACTTGGGGCAGTCAGAATCAGATATGCTAGCAGGTAAGTACCCGCATTTTGGAGGGCAGCCCTGGAGGGTTCAGGTGAGCACGGGGTGGCACAGGTTGGCACCCAACACACACCCTCAGTGGCAGAGGGTGACCGGGTGCAGGGTGCAAACTTAGTGTCAGGCCCCCAATGCGTTCCAACAGGGGGACCCTTGGGGTCACAACGATGCTGCAAGCTAGGTCCAGGGGGTCAGTTCCAGAAAACCACTGGCTGATGAGGGCCACCTGATGAACATTGCTGAAACAGTGGTCGGTTTCCCCAAGGCCAAGGGGCAGCTGGTGCAGGGGTACCTTTAGGTACCTGGAATCGTCATCCGGTTCTCCTGCGGTCAGTGGGGTCCTCCGGATTTAGGCTTCAGGCATTGTCATGGTGGACAGGAGGGGTCAACCCAGGGTGGACGCTATGTCAGAATCACCTGGGGACCAGCTCTAGTTGGACCACCAGGACACGGGCCGTGGGAGTCAGGTGTAGAGTGGGCAGGACTCCTGGATCTGGGGCAGTTCTGAAGTCCTTTGCTGGAGTTTCTTTCTGGACAGGGCCACTGTCCATAGGAGATCTTGGTCCTCTTGGGTGCAGGCAGTACTCTTGAGGCGTTTAAGAGATTGCTGGTCCTGCAGAATGTGTTGCCTTTTTGTAGCAGGGCTTCAGAAGCTGGAGACAGGCTTGTAGGGCTGGGGCCAAGTCAGTTTGTGTCTTCAGTCTTCTCTGCTAGGGGCCAGCTTAGCAGTCCTTCTTCTTTCTTCTTGTCATCTTCTTGAGGATGCCAGGAATCCGATGACCTAGGTTCAGGGGAGCCCCTAAATCCTGGATTTAGGGCACATCACAGGGGTTAGAGGGCAGTAGCCAATGGCTAATGTCCCTGAGGGTGACTACACCCTTTCCAGTGTCCACTCCCTTTGGGTAGGGGGACACAGACCTAACCCTATTGATCCCGTTCTCTAAACCAAGATGGAGATTTTTTCAAGGAAGGGGTAACTTAAGCTCTGGTCACCTTAGGGGTGGTCGTAGCTGAAGTGGTCATGCCTCCTAGTTTTTCCTAACTTTCCCACCCGACTTGCCACCAAAAGTGGGGCTTTGTCCAGGGCTTGGGCATCTCCACTAGCTGGAATGCCCTGTGGCACTTTAACAAGAGGCCTGAGCCTTTGAGGTTCACCACCAGGTGTTACAGTTCCTGCAAGGGTGAGGTCTGAAGCCACCCAGTGCAGGCTTTGTTTCTGGCCACAGAGAGCACTAAGGCTCTCACCCCATGTGGTCAGAAACTTGCCTGGAAGTGGCAGGCTGGCACAGACCCATCAGCCCTGCACTAGAGGTTGGGCTAAAATGTAGGGGGCATCTCTAAGATGCCCTTTGGGTGCATTTTTTAATAAAGCCAACACTGGCATCAGTGTGGGTTTATTGTGCTGAGAAGTTAGATGCCAAAATTCTCAGACTTCATTGATGCCATAATGGAGCTGTTGAGTTTTAATGACATACTTCCAGCCCATGTACTCAGTATGGCCACACTGCACTTAAAATATTTAAGAATGGACTTAGACACTGTAGGAGCATAATGCTCATGCACCTATGCCTAACCTGTAGTATAGTGCACCCTGTCTTAGGTTTGGAAGGCCTGCTAGAGGGGTGATTTACATATGCCCAGGCAGTGTTTTGTGGGCATGGCACCATGAGAGGGGTGCCATGTCAACCAACACACACAAGCTGCAAAGGCAGTGTGCATGTGCTTGGTGAGGGGACCCTCAGGATGGCATAATACATGCTGCAGCCCTTGGGGACCTTCACTGGTCACAGGACCCTTGATACCATGGGTATTTTTACAAGGTACTTAACTGTGTGCCTAGGTTGTACCAATTGTAGAAACAATGGTACAGTTTGTGGGAAAGAACACTGATGTGGGGCTTGGTTAGCAGGATCCCAGCACAGTCAAGTCAGCATCAATATCAGGCAAAAAGTGTGCGTGGGGGAGTAATCATGCCAAAAGGGGCACTTCCCTACAGTATCCCTTCCTAATACTGAATTACAGTCATATGTATGAATGTTTTGTGACTGAAATGCGGATGCAAAAATTCACATTTTCGCACCTAGAGCAAGGGCAGGAAGGGCAAGGACTTTGTGCACTTCGAAGAAATGTATTTGAAGATTCCCCCACTTCAAAGGCATAACTGGGTATAAGTACGTGACCTCTGACACTACCACTTCAATACAATTCTGGACCTGTGGATACTTTTCCAGGAAGCAGAAATGCTGTGCTGCAAAAGGCCTGCCACTCTGCTGAACTGCTGTTTTGCTGGACTCGTGCTTTATTTTGTTGACCTAAGCCTGCTGCCCTTTTGCTTGGGAGTGCGAAGGACTGGAGCTACATCTCTCTAACCCAGCACATGGAGTGACTCCAAGAGCTAGTTAGCTCCTGATCTGAAGGCTGAAGGACATAAGAGACTTTCAACCACCCTGCTTCTGCACCTGGACTGTGCCATCTGTGATTCTGCCTGCCAGGTGGTACCACCCCAGTCTTGGACCCTTGGAAGTGGGCCTGAGGTGTTTGCACCAGCAGAACCGATGCATCCCCTGCAGAAGGAGCAGAACTGATGCATCGCTGCTGTTGCATGAAGCAGAACCAATGCATCCTCTACTGTATGTGTTGGAACCTTTGCAACTGACTCTCATCGGCTTCTGAACTGCCTGTATGTGAAGCTTTCCTCAGGGCAAGGTCCTCCCGTCTCTTGTTGACCTCAGGCTTGACGATGACACCGAACCTCCACAGCTACTGCGTGGATTGGAACCAATGCACCGCCTCGACTTTGCCACATATCCTTGAAACTGGTCTGTGCATTGCAAGACCTGTTGACAGAATCCTCGATGTTGAGGGATCAGGACCTCACACCACAGCCTTCTCGCATCTCAGAACCTGATGCATCACCCCGGCTGCACAACACATCTTTGTTTTGGACCCACACAACGCTCTGGCACCAGGATTTAAGGTACTTTGCTTTAGTAGGCCTGACTGGGTCCCTGTACCCAGTCAGCTCTCCTTCACTACCACCCTGATCTTTTGACTCTGTTCCAGTTCAGTGGGACCATATATTCCCGGTTGGTACTATTGGCTTTTAAGCGCCATTTTACAGTTTATCATAACCCAAGTTCTACTTATTGGATTTTTGTCATTTGTTTTTTGTTTTATTTATTAAATTATATTCTATTTTTCTAATCTGGTCTGGGATCCTTTTTGTGTGATGGTTTCACTGTTCTACCATTTAAACTGTTGCACACATACTTTACACACAGCCTCACTGGGCTGTGCCAAGCTACCAGAGAGTGCGGTTAGTTTGGGGTTTAATTGTGCTTTAACCTGACAAGAATTGTGGTTGCTGCTTGATCAGGGCTCACACCTCAATCAACCAACAACCAGATTTCTCACAATAGCCATCTGTCAGCTTTTCTGGAGCAGCATAAACTGAGGCATCCCAGCCAATCTGGGATCTGCCCGCGACATTCCACTGAGATGGCCCTGTTAAATTGTCAGATTACACCCAGCTAACACTGGATGAAGGGAAGAATGTTTCTCTGATCTTACTTGATCTTCCATCAGCATTTAGTACCATTTACCATTTCATCCTCCTTTGACGACTTGCTATCAGGCATTGGGCTGGATCGAGACCTTTTTCTTTTCCAAAGGGCAAGCAGTTTGGTTGCTCTATTCTCTTTGGCCATTAAAACACTTATTTTGAGAAAAATAAGTCAACTCAGTACCCTGGGACCAGGTTAAGTTTTGGTCCATGTTGGACTTTTTTGCTTATGCAGGGTCATCCCCAATCTTTTTGCCTCCTGCCTCCTATTTTTTCTGAACTTTTGCTGTTGGCTTTTAAACTCTGAGCACTTTAAAACTGCTAACCATTGCTAAAGCGCATATGCTCTCTGTGTAAACTGTATGGTTAGTTGGTTTATCCATGATTGGCATATTTGATTTACTAGTAAGTCCCTAGTAAAGTGCACTAGAGGTGCCCAGGGCCTGTAAACCAAATGCTACTAGTGGGCCTGCAGCACTGGTTGTGCCACCCACATAAGTAGCTCTGTAATCATGTCTCAGACTGCCACTGCAGTGTCTGTGTGTACTGTTTTTAACTGTAACTTCGACTTGGCAAGTGTACCCACTTGCCAGGCCCAAACCTTCCCTTTTCTTACATGTAAGGGACCCCTAAGGTAGGCCCTAGGTAGCCTAAAGGGCATAGTGCAGTGTATGGTTAAGGTAGGACATGTAGGCCCTCATTATGACATTGGCGGTAAGTCCCGCTTACCACCATGGCGACTGCCGCCAACATACTGCGACCGCGGCGGTATACCGCCACCCATATTATGACACACACATAAAAATCCGTCACTATACAGACACACACACAAGTCCGCCAGCCCAATGGTCAGTGATAAACTGGCAGAATCCAAACCCACACCGTTACTAACAGAACTACGCCCACAGCATTATGACCCACGAATCACTGCAGCGGACATTTAACCGCGGTAAACCATTGGCGGTACATACCGCCGTGCTCAAAATACACACACTCAAACTAAACAACACCACATTGGACAATTCAAACTACACACACCTGACACTCATACACACACCACACCCACACACCCACACGCCCACAACACTATAAAACACACATACACATTACCCACAACCCTTTACGACTCAAATAAATGTACAACTGACAGAGAGAGACACCAAGAGCACCCACACAACCAGAGCCACAGAACACCATCACCCATACACCATCCACGCACCTCACAGCACACACCCCAACACATCACCCCAAACACCCTCACACACACCACTCACACTACACCCATGGCACCACAAAGCCACCCCAGGTTCTCTGAGGAGGTTCTAAGGGTCATGGTGGAGAAAATCATCCGAGTAGAGCCACAGCTATTCGGATCACAGGTGCAGCAGACATCCATTGCAATAAAGATAGAGCTATGGCAGAGGATCGTGGACAGGGACAATGCTGTGGGACAGCACCCGAGAACAAGAGATGACATAAGGAAGAGGTGGAGCGAACTGCGGGGGAAGGTGCGTTCCGTTGTTGCAAGACACCAGATAGCTGTACAGAGGACTTGAGGTGGACCCCCACCTCCTCCCCCACAACTAACAACATTGGAGGAGCAAGTCTTGACAATACTGCACCCTGAGGGCCCGGCAGGAGTAGCTGGAGGACTGGACTCTGGTAAGTCAAATCATTACTACTTTCACCCCCCTACCTGCATGCCATCACAATCCCCCACTCTCACTCTCATCACTCCACCACTACCCACACACCCCACCATCACAACCCACTCATCCCAATGCCAAGCCCTGCATGATATACCAATGCATGGACACCACTCTCAGACCTGCATGGACAACCATCACCACTGCATGTACACTAGAGATAATCACCTGGCCCACCAAATAACAACTTTCACTAAGGGCAATCTGCCATGGCAATATCAACTATAGAGGGCAACATACCCATGCACAAGATGACACGCTGAAACTATAACACTGCATTTACATCCCCACAGGTCCCCCACACAACGTCACCGGAGAGGAGGTGCCAGCAACATCTAGTCCCTCTACAGAAGCGGACCACAGTGATGACAGCACCTTTGCACGCCTGGACCAGGGTGACCTACCTGGCTCATCAGGGCATCAGGGACCTCTGGACAGTCGGTTACCCAGCCACAGTCCCATAAAACCACAGAGCCTCCCCACTCAAGAAACACCAGCACAGCACCCACCCAGCGGACCCATAACTGTCTCCCCAGGACACGCCAATCAGCAGTGTGTCCACCACTACAAGGACCCCAGGCCACCCTACAAACACAGGACAATCAGGGACCTGGGGTCAGTGGCAGTGGGCACACGGTTCAGGGGACAGAGGCACAGGACAACAGTGAAGCTGGGAGGACTGCTGTGCTACGGGGGTGGACAGGCCCAGGGAACCGACTCTCCACGAGCAACTCACCAACATCCTGGGAGCATGCCACCATTCCCAGGAGACAATGGGCCAGATACTGGCCAAGTTGCAGGAGACCCAGCGGCTACAGGAAGGACAGTACCTGGGGCTCAGGGAGGGTCTGAGGGACATCCACACCACCCTGGTCACAATTGCAGGGGTGCTGGCTGACATGGCCAACACTGTGAGGGAGGCAGTGGCACACCAACGGGCCCCTGACACTAGCCACAATGACGAACAGCCCTCCACCTCCGCAAACCTCCTGTCCTGCTAGTGGACAGGAGGCCCTGCCACAGGAGCAACAGGCCACCAGTACCCCACCCCCTGCAGAAGGAGAACCACCACGCAAACGGTCCCTGCGATCCAGGCAGAAGCCAGAGAACATTGCCAAGACCCCGCCAGGAAATAAGACTCTCCTGTTTGTTACCCTTGTGTCCCACTCTGTTACCCTATCCACCTTGAACTGCTATTGCTCCACTTCTTATGTCCCCTTGGACAATGCACCTGTGATACAAACAGACTGAACTCTATCCTAGACTTTCCTCCATCATCACCCCAGCCCATTGCACATCCACATTTACTTCAGCACTGAAATAAACACCCTTTTGAAAAATACAAGTATGGAGTCTGTCAAATGAATTAAGGATGCATTTGTTTAACAATCTGTGGACATTACAATTAGACTGTACAGTTATGTATACATAGGTATAACCTGTAATGTGCTGCAGTCAATACACCAGGAACCAGAGTAGGGCAAAAAGATCTGTGAATAGACATGTCAAAGGGTACAGTAAGTGGCCAGAGTGTTGAAGTAAGCCTCAGCAAGGCCTACTGGTGCAAGGGGTTCACCTTTCTCTGCACAAAGTCCTCAGACCATGTAGGAAGAAGTTGGCACAGAAACTGAAATAAAAGACAAAGTTTATTAACCTCATGAGGTGGTACTACAGTTCAAACAGCACCCTTCGGTAATGTTTGAAGTAGCACACTGAACTGAGAGAGCATGGTCCTTTTATACCCACGCAGGGGCTAAAAGGAGGTGGTACAATTATAGAAGCAAGATTTGCATACATGTAAGGTCATGTGGAAATGCACAGTCGACAGGTAGGAGGGGCTGACAGTTTTCAAGGACTAACAGCTGCAGACCTTACTGAGCATGTGCGAAAGTGGGAGATGCTAAATATAACTTGTCACTAGGCAGATTTTCAAGAGTAGTTAACAGAAAGGTAGGACAGAGCACATGGTGAGCACATGGCAGCATGTGGCAGAGAAAATGGCTGCCATGAACACAAAATGGATTCCGCGAAATGTTCACAATAGTTACTAAATACAAGATGTCTTCTGCTAATGCTTAATCTAATCGCTGCTAAACTACAACAAGAGTAGTGGGAACAGCAGCCTGCCTAGAGAAAAGTAACTACACAAAACTGCAATGGAAGGTGAAGTTACAGTGTCTCACCTGTGTGTCACTGGAAGTACTGCCGTATGATAGTTGTTTTGTTGTCCTCATCCTCTGCCTCCTCTTAGTCACTTTCCACAGGCTCCACAGCTGCCACATGCCCATCTCCACCCCCATCCTCCTGTAGAAAAGACACCTGGCGTCTCAAGGCTAGGTTGTGCAACATGCAACATGCCACGATGATCTGGCACACCTTCTTGGGTGAGTAGCACAGGGATCCACCTGTCAGATGGAGGCACCTGAACCTGGCCTTCAGGAGGCCAAAGGTGCGCAAAAAAGTTCTTCTTGTACGCCCATGTGCTTCATTGTAACTTTCCTCCGCCCTTGTCCTAGCATTCCTCACTGGGGTAAGTAGCCATGAGAGGTTGGGGTAACCAGAGTCACCTGCAACTATCGAGGGATACCTGTTAGCCTGACACTCACCCTTAGGGCCACCGCACAGCCATATACATACATCAACTGGGTGGGGACCAGGGCTCACCTATTAGCCACACCCTGTGCCTCTGGAGCTGAGCCATCACATATGGGATGCTGCTATTCCTCAAGATAAAGGCATCATGTACAGACCCAGGATACTTAGCATTCACATGGGAGATGTACTGGTATGCCAGGCACACTATCTGCACATTCATAGAATGAAAGCTCTTTCGATTTCTGAACACCTGTTCATTTCTCCAGGGGGTGGGGGACAAAGGCAATATGTGTACCATCAATTGCTCCAATGATATTAGGAATATGTCCCATTGCATAGAAGTCAGCCTTCACTGTGGCCAAATCCTCCACCTGGGGGAAAATGATGTAGCTGCGCATGTGTTTCATCAGGGTAGACAGCACTCTGATCAGCATGTTTGAGAACATTGGCTGAGACATCCCTGCTGCCATGGCCACTGTCGCTTGGAAGGAGCCACTTACCAAGAAATGTAGCACTGATAGGACTTGCACAAGAGGGGGGATCCCAGTGGGCTGACGGATAGCTGAGATGAGGTCTAGCTAAAATTGGGCACACAGTGCTCTTGGATTGTGGCCCTATCAAGTCTGTAGGTGAGGATAATGTGTCTGTCCTCCATTGTTGCCAAGTCCACACGGAGGGATGTCTCCATCTCGTATTCATCCTCAGGGGTTGTACTCTAGGGGTAAAATCGATGAGCATCTGGTCACTTTTCAACATTTTGTCATTGTACAATGCATTGCATGTTGTGACAGAAACAGTATGTTTATATTTAATCCCAAAATGTGCTTATGCCGGCTGTGACACAGTTAGGTGACATGACCTGCCCCCCCTGAAATGGCGGACACCTGTCCTGTGTGGAGGGACAGGTAGAAATGAGGTAATTCCGCTGATGTTGTGCGCCGTTGCAAGAGGCGGTCGAGAACCGCTGTGCAACTCCTCATTGGTTATAATTGGGCCCTATGGGATTCAGTAGCTGATGGTGATGTACGCCGGTGGTGACGGTACGCACCGTCGTGGACGTGACCGCCATTTTCTATCTGTTCACTCACTTGCTACCTGACCTTCAACAGGAGAGGACCTACACTGCAAGTGCTGATGTGACCTGTGTCTGGAAGCGACCATGGCTCGAGCCTCTGGTGAAAGGGCCCCAGCCTTCACTTCGGAGGAGTTGGATAGACTGGTGGATGGGGTCCTACCCCAGTAACGATTGCTAAATGGGCCTCCAGACCAACAGGTGAGTACACTGTGTGCACGAAGCATGGGGCATAATGCATGGGGTGCTGTGGGCGAAGGCCTCGTGTAAGGGGGGCTGGTTGCAGGGTCCTGGGCAGAGTGCTGCATGTATGGTGGGCAATGTATGTGCGTAAGGGGATGGGAGGGATAAGGTGGGGCATGAGTGTAACAGGCCCGACGGTATGACTGATAGCATTATTCAATTTATTTCCCTGCAGGTCAGCGCCCATCAGAAAAAGAGTATATGGCGTGCCATCACCAAGGATGTGCGGATCCTGGGGGTCTACGACAGGCGGAGCACCCACTGGCCTATCCGGAGTTGGATGGGCGCTTGAGGGCATCACAGCAGCCACAGGGGGGTGAGTTTAGTTTCCAATTATGCAAACTGCACGTGGTGGGGTGTTATCTGAGTGGGGGATGTAGGCCTGTGGGTGACCCTAGACCAGGTCGAACATTGCAGGATAGGTTCCATGTTGGGCAGGGTCTGTTGCACTCCACCCCCAAACATGCTAGTGGGCATCTACTACTGGGCAGGGTTCTGTGGTTCTCAGGTATGCTGCTATTGTCGTTAGGCATTATTCTCAATGGCCTGGTGACTAGCATTGTGACTGGTGGTGCATAGCCTAGTGCATAGGGCTGTCCCCTGTGTGTTGTGTACGCTAACGGTGGTGTTGTTGCTGGCATTGATCAAGTGTATCCTCTGCCTCTCCCCACCTTTTTGTTTTGTCACCCTGTCCTTCTGTACATTAGCATCATCTGGCGGAGGAGCAGAGGCACCGGTGACGGAGGGAGCTGCATCCCACATGGGCCTGGAGGCCGAATCCACCAACGGTGAGGGCACTAGCGGGTTCTGAGGGCGAGGGGAGCACCACGATGGAGACAGGAGGGGACACTACTGACAGCGACACCTCCCCCGATGGCAGCTCCCTGGCAGTGGCGGACATCTCTGTGGCCACCACAACTACAGGTACAGCCGCCACCCCGTACCAGCATCGCCTTCCCAGCAGCCCCTCAGCGACTTTCCCGTGCCCACTCACCCAGGAGGGTGAGCATCTCCTTCGCCCCAGGCACCTCAGGCCCTGCCCCAGTCAGCCCTGCTGCCCTGAGTGAGGACTCTATTGACCTCCTGCGATCCATTCTCTGTTGGACAGTCAACCCCTGTGAATGCCATCCAGGGGCTGGCAGGGCATTTTCAACAAACAAATGCATTCCTGGAGGGCATTCACGCTGGCGTGGCGGCCCAACAGAGATCATTCCAGGCTCTGGCCTCCCCCCTGATGGCAGCCATTGTTCCTGTTTCTAGCCTCCCCCTCCAACTACCTCTACCCAGTCCCATTCTCCTCAACCCCAGCCTATCCCAAGCACACCATCAGACCAGCATGCACCCAAGACAACACACAGAAATGGCTCAGGCACTACATATCAATCCCTGCAGGTCAAACCCTATACAGTTGCTTCGACCTTGGAAACAACAATAAAACAATTCATTTTTTATATTTATATATATTTTTTCTCTAGATGGCAAAGTAAAAAAGTGGTGTTATTAACAACACACCAGGGCTACATGAGATGGAAGGCGAATTGGTATAGTTTTATTGTTAACACGACTAGGATGTGTCTGAGTACAATTAAATAGGGGTGAGTACGTCTTCAAATTGGTTTATTTTCCAAATTAATTATGTAAATTTTGTTTCTATCTCTTAAGAGGTCAACTAACTATTACATAAAGAAGTAGTGACCTCATGTTAAATATGGATTTGATAATATAACCATACAAAATGTTGTACTGTTGAATTAATAGATGCTGGCCAGATGGAGGGCAAAGTATTGATACATGCTTTCTGTATTGTATTCTAGGTGCTTCCTATTTCAATATTCTGTCTTGATGATGACCCGCCTGAATTAATTTCTTTGATTGGGGTTGAAACGTCAACATTGTATTGGAAATTGTGCATTGACTTTGGACAATTCAGCAGGCTCACAGTACCTATGATTATAGGTGCTTATTTGTGACCTGATACTTTTAACCACAGTTTGGTTTTAGTTTTCATGTAAATAGCACTGCAACACTTATACTAACACATAATTCCCTCACACTGCACCATAGGAGCACCACAATTACTTCACTTTAAATTGTTGAACTTAAGTTATATATCACTCACAAAGCTCATCAGTACAGAAAGTTATCGATGGTAAAACCACTGTCGTGGAGGTTAATTCATATCCTTCCCCGGAGGGACCAATTTTTTTTTTTTATATATCATTCATTAAATCACTTAAACAAGGGATGCTGCAGGGTTTTCACTGTGCCTTGCTCTTTTTAATGCTTACATGGCTGCTTTGGTAACATTGGTTGAGTCATTTGGGTTTAAAGTCATCCCTTATCCCGATGTTACCCATCTGCATCTTTCTCTCGAGTAGTCTGACAATGATTATGTCATCTTTTAAAGCCTGTCTTCATGAAGTTGTAATTGGATGAGCATGAGTCAGCTGAAGTGAAACTCTGACAAAACTGAAACTTTTTTGTTCAGGTCATATGTCACAAATTGGTGGGAGTCCGGCTAGCCTGCATTTTTACCAAACCCTTATTTGCACCCCGCCACAATTGCTAAAACGTTTGGAGTCAAGTTTGGCAATAAACTTTATTTCCAATCTCAGGTGTCTGCAGTGGTAGGTTTCTGTTTTGTGTTGCTCTGCGCCTTCAAGAGGTTTATTTTCCTTCTCCCCCTTCATTCTAGGAAGGCAGAGGGTAATGGATTGATACGTTCTAGATTCGATCGTGTCACTGCTTGTTATCTGGAGCATCCAGGAAGACTGATCAGAATCTTGTAGTTTGTCAAATTTTGAAACTACCTTGGTGTGCATTGGTCTCCAGTCATCTTAGATCTCTCCCTTGGCTGCAAAGTAAGAAGAGGATCCTTTCCAAGTTTTTGGTACTGCTTCATCAGGGCCTCTCCTCTTCAAGTCTGTAGTATCTTTCTGCAAGATTCCAGTTTTATCACCCTGCACCTAGGTCTGCCAAGGATTAGGCAGTCGAGAAAGGTAGGCTATTCTTTCTCTTTCCTGGGAGCCAAGTCTAGAAGTCAGCTACCTTTTGAACTTCAGACTGTGGGGTCTTAACTGTCATTCCGAAAGAAGCTTAAGACATGGCTGTTGTCTTTGTGCTAAATTTGCAACACCGCATGTTTGAATTTCACAATCTCTAGCGCTCAGACACTCCGTGCAGAAGCTGTGCGCTTTGTAAAACACCCTTACCCATTCATTAATTTATTTCCCAGACATGCATGTCTTGGTGGGCACTACACTTGCTGAAAATATTAGTAACGATTAGATTTAGGTAGAAATGTAAAAGTATGAGCATACACAGGCTCAAAACCAGAGAAGGCGCAATTAGCCTTTCATCCTTTAGAGATTGTTGACATGATGTGCAGCTGAACTGAGTAAGAGTAAAATTTGATATTGCAATGTGTAGATGCCCCAATGGAATGTTTTCTATGTAGTTAAGTCTATGCCTGTAAATCAAGAGGCTGCATTGGGCATTTGAGGCAAATCCTGAACACAGGGAAACTGTTTGGGTGTTTACACCCGAGCTTTCTGAAGCGGCATTGGTATGTAAGGTTATACCTAAGCATAATAAAGCTATACCACTGCACGTTATTGCTGCACCTTCTGAGTTAAGACTATACCGGGGAAGTAGGAGCTGAAATGAGAATTAGGGAGAGCACTTTGGCATTCAGGACTGTCTTTTGACATTTGGAGCTGTGCCTGGAGTTTGAGGCAGTAATGGAGCATTGCGACTATGCCTCTGCATTTAGGGATCTGTGAGACAATTTCTTTCAGGGTGCAGTTGGTATATAATGTACTTGCACACATGATGGCTGCACCTCTGTGAGCCCAAGCCACGAGGACTCCTTCAGTCAATGTTGACATTTAACCCCACTTCAAATTGCACAGTGGTATTTTTAGAAGTACCAGAATGCAACATTAAAAAAGCCAGGAATTTGCTTAAGGTGTGTCACAAGACATGGTTACACTGGGCAGCTATTTCGCCAGTGACTGGTGTGTTGCAAACTTTTCGTGGCAGCATCTTCTTTTACGTTTGTGTAGAAGCTAAACTATACTTTATGGGCCAGGTGTACAAAGTGTTTGCAAATCGGTAAACAGGCGCAAACTGGTTACTGACGGCACAAATGTGCTTTTCGTATGTATGAAAAGCATTCACTGCATTATTTCCCCAAACCAACAAATTACAAAATCGGTATTTCTAGGGACTAGAGGTAATGAGTCACGTTTTCCAATTCTTTATTAACCATTCGCTTATTGAATGTGTGAACCATTTTCATGTGCAATTTAGCACCAACTTTCATCAGGTGGTAACCTGGTGCAATATATATATATATATATATATATATATATATATAAATCACTGTGTTCTACAATGGCAGCTTTGTTTGTGATTGCGAGGAGGATAAAGATTTGTCATGGGTCTCACAGAAGAAGTCAGGAACAGAGTTTTAGACAGAGTTACACTTTTCCAAAAGAGGTGGACATTTATGAAAAATACAGGCTAAACAGTGCAGTTCTTTTAGATCTAATAGTAGAAACTAAGCCTCAGCTTGAGAGAAGCACTCTTAGAAACAATTCTATACCCACTCATGTTCATATATTATGCTAACTCCACCCCTTAGCCTCTGGGAGTTACCAAGGTGTCATTGATGCTGCAGGTGGGGTATCACAGAGTACCCTTTCAAGATTTTCCCCACTTTCCTGGATGCTATGTTACAGATTATTACGTTTCCTAACCCAGCACAGGAGTTACAGTTAGCCAAATTAAAATTTTACTGTATTGCCAATTTCCTTATGGTATGGGATGCATTGATGGAACTCCAATTCCTATATGTCCTTCATCTGACAATGAGTGTACATTTAGAAATAGGAAAAACACTCATTCCCTCAATATCCAAGTGGTTTGTGATCCCATTACCATAATTACAGATTATGTCGCAAAATACCTTGGCTCTACACATTACTTCTTCATGTTGAGGCACAGTGCCATATACTCACGCCTCCTCAGAGTAGAATTTGTTGATGGCTATTTACTTGGTAACTATAGCAAATATGTATGATGTTTATGATCCACGTGTGAAAACTGTAATAATGGTAACTAAACTGTTACATTATTTTGTAGTAATAGTGCATATGCCCTGCGATTACAATGTTAACGTAAACATTGCTACAGATACGTGTTAGTAAGAATCAGTATTCGTTTGCTTCATACATCCGGCCCAATGCCTTTTGTGTTGCTTGTTCCTTCCGTAGTCCCCTGTACCCCACCAACCCCTTCTCCAATCTGCCATAAAAACATTAAGCAAAGCTAAATAGCTTACATGACTGTGGTTGTAATTTTGATCTGTTTAATGTGTTATTGATATATTGTACATTGGTGTGGGCTGCTGAGCAACATGGCTTAAAGAAAAAAAGTACTATGCAAATTCAATGTAAAATGCCGATTGTCCCCTGGACCGATTCCGCCATTTCCTGGAGTAAAAAAAAATGCACAGATCTAATTATGGGGAAATAGCTATCAAATGTGTACAGGTGCACTGGAACTTGGGTCTATGGGTGTGAGGGAGCTGCTGCACTCTAAGGGCTAGATTTAAGAAAAGTGGCAAAGCACCCAGTGCAGCACCACTTTTCTTGCGCTCCTTAGCCCCCCTAACGCCACCATGTGTGCATCTTATCTCAGATTCGGGGCACCATGGCGGAGGTTAGGGAACTGGAGTCAAATATTTAATGCTAGTTTGGAGCTTTGCTGGATTAGAGTTAAAATGTTAAATTTTGGCAGCCATATACCTTTTACAATCCATTGCATCCCTTGAGATCAGAAACAGTAATCCATGCTTAACAAACAGACTCACTTCAACCATGGAGTCAGAAACATTAATTTTTTGTGAGGCCGAACTGCAAGTATTTGCAGGGGAAGTCATAGAAGAAGGGCCAAGACACAGAGGGCATTCAGCACTGGAAACCAGTGGCCAAGTTAGTGCTATTGAGAGAGCGTAGCTTATATAATGTATATTAACATGAAATGTTTATGAATTAATGTGTGACAATGCTGCATAGAAACTATAATAGTAATTTTGCTTAGACGTGCACTTGAATTGTGACCACGGGGAGTGGCCACCAATGTATACGTGGACTAATAATGATGACCAAAATGTTTATATTACGTTTAAATAAGTTTATACTAATGCTTGCGTTATTGAATCTGTGCTAAAATCCTTATAGGCCTTAAGTTAGCATGAGCCAAAGTTTAGCTGCTTGGCTCTCATATTAAATGCATTTTTTTATTTTTCAGTATGCTGACTCAGAAAGGGACACAACCCTGCGTGTTCTTTTTCTTCAAATTAGAAGACGAATGTAACCATGTTAGATCCGTTCTCAAGCATTCTTCATTGTGTACAGAGTAAATGTTAAAAGCAAATTGAAACAGTGTAGATTAATGTAATGTACAAGGTCATTCAAACCGGTGAAGACAATGGAACTGCTGACCAAAAGATGTGCAAAGAATTACAGAAAGATGAAATCATACCTGACGTGCCACCTCTGAAGACGTCAATTATGAAGACCAATCAAAGACTTGTAAAATAATATGGGGTGAAGAGTTGGGTTACCTAATGTATTTTCTGATAGGTTAAAGATAGTGGGGTATAACAAATGTCCAATAGAATTTTGGGGGAATGTACAATGGAAAAGGCATAAAAACCCATGTCACGGGGAGTCATTTAGGTGGGTTAGGGAATGCTATTGATTTTATCCAGAAACTCTGTCACTATGTTTGGTGACTTGGTGGTTTACCTAAAACCATCCTTGCCCTTAGATTTGTCCATGTTACACTTTACCTCCTTCTGAGGGAAGTACCCTTATGCCTTGGAGCTGAGTTCTGACTGATGATGAATTGACTGATGTCCTGAAGACGAAGACTGGACCTGTGCGCTGACCTAAACCTTGGAGGGTAATTATGACAATGCATTTGTGATTTGTCTGTTTGCTTTTCCTTTCTAGGTACCAACTGCTTACTTTTGACAGTGACCATAGTTAGATGTTTTCCAAATTGGTGTTCTAAATTGTTTTGCATGAAGCCCAACATGCGAATGCTAATCAGTGGTTAGGATAGGTGTTCACCAAAACTGATGCAAATAGACAAACAACCGAGACTATGCTTTGTTGAACTGACACATTATTGACACTCTGTTAAATTTGATCTATGTTCACGCCGTGTCATGTTTTGATGTTTGTGATTCTTGCTTTAATGAAATCTTACCAAAGTTGCCATATCGTGACTATGCTATTATGTTTCTTGGTGTTGAGATTAACGCATCTGCTTTTAGACTGTAATTAATAGGGAATAAAACTAATAAAATTCTACTAAACAAGGTGTGGTTATTCATGGCTGAAAGGTCATGGTAGCGTCTTTGAATTGATTAATGAGTTTGACTAAAGTGAAATGCATTGTCGTGATAAATATTGATGACATTATTGATGTATTGATTGACATACTGATTAGCTATCTCATCCTAAGGTGTCTCTCAACTGGGTCAAAAGATTCAGTGGCCTAAAACGAGTCCTGATGTGTAATAAATTATCATAAAGGGACGCGTTAGCACTATGATAAGGCAGCAGATAACTCAACAGTTCAACACAGTCCCTTTTTAAGTGTATGACTCTAAAAAACATATTTGATGACCTTGAACGCTGTGTCTGGTGATTACTTCTGAAATGCAGACATGACAGCCCTGCACTGGAAGAGGATCAGAACTACAGCTCAACGTGAGCCTATGCACGAAGCAGTTCTGGAGCATTATTCACCTTGCAGCTGTTGGGGGAAGAGAAGATGGAGCTGAGGCTGGTGGAATAGAGAATCCCGGTCACATACACGTTCAATATCTGTATGCACCTTCTATGTATGTATGAAATTTAATTTAACTGCAGTGCTGCATGCACATAAGGAAAAGGCAAAAGTGTTTCACAAGGACTACGGACCACTTGAAACGATTATTCAAACTATGTACTAAAATTAAGCTGGAACATTACATGTATATAAAGTTCATGCATGAAAAATGGCAAACCACTGTGTTACATAGTAGGCAGCATACGCAGTGTCTCAACATTTCATTGTGGAAGTGTGTGCAGCCTGGGAGGATAAGAACCAAAAAAATGGCACACAGATCCATTTGTTGATAATCTCCAAAATGGGTGATATTCCTATGAAAGTTGCATACATTAATACATGTGTAGAAGGTAGCACCTAATTTGTACATCACTAATTTTTCTATGCTGTCTCTTTATGCTTGATCATTTCCCCTGGACCACTGCCTCCTCTTTAAAAAGGTTTATAACATTATTCATTTTCTTTTTTAAATTAATCTAATTTTCCTAACAGGAAAACAGGCTGCATTATAAAAAATATTGTGTTATTTAGAACCAGTCCCAGATGTGGTGCTCTGCTGACCCCCAGGAAACCACCATGCTTGTGACAGAACCCAAATGTAGTGAGTCTCATGCATATTAATGAGGTAAATCGAACTTCAACCCACGAAGAATTGGTATTTTGTGAACTAAACAAATAATACAGAGGTTGGTTCACAAAATACCACTGTATTGGATAGAAGTCAGTGTGCAAATTGCACACACTTGCACCTGTTCCATTGTAGTAGATTTCTAATAAGAAGTCTCAAATTGCAAATCTTTATTTGTTGCAATTTACGATTTCTTCTTAGGAGAATATGTACATCAGGCCCCTTATTCTTTATTTGTGTCTGACAAGGACCAGCTACACACTCTTTTAGAGCCATGCCAAGGATGTGAAGCAGCTTGATTACATTGCACCTGGCTGCCAGAAAAATTAACATCTAATTATAACTGTTAGATACAAATAAAACATTTCAGATGCCTCTCACTGCAGCAGCAGAAATAAAGTTCACCTGATCCATGTTAGACAGAATGTTTGCTCTTCTCAGCACTATTAAAAATAAAGCATACCTGTGGCTGTGTGAAAGACAGAGCAAAACATATCTGATAGCTATCAAAATGAATTCACACTTATATGAATGCATGTTCTGTATCATCCAGAGTGTTTTCCGGTAGCAACGACCCTCCCCCTCACCAAGCAGATCGGTATCTGTAACAGCACTGCGTCATGCAAAGTCGATGTTTATGCCCTACCACTTTTTAAGTTCACCAGCCACCACTGGATGATTTGGTCACTATGTGTCAGAAGCATATGTAAATAGTTTTGCTGAGATCTGCAGTCTTTGTAGCTGGGCGATTCACAACGGCAGAAAGCAAACTATATTCCATTTGCCCAGGGACACTTTAAGGATTTTTGGTGCTCTGGGCCAAACCTATTTATGGGGTCAGCTTTGCATTCATGATCCAATTACAGCTCTTTCATGCCCTCTTGGGCCATGTCATGGACACACTGGTCCAAATTGCAAATGTGTTTCCATCTAATATTCAGGGACTGGAATGTGTGTTTATATACTGCAATAAAGCAGCAACTAGCTAATGTAATTGCAAAAAACACTGTGACCCCATCCCCATTTCTCGTACGTAAAAAAAATATATATATATATATGTTGGAGGGTGGTGAAAACCAAAAAAACAACATTTCTATGCAAAAATGGCTGTAATTAACTCCCACACATTACCCATATTTAAAATACATTAAAGGAAAACGGTATTTAAAACAATCTATGTTTAAGAATCATTCAAGGTCATTCGGACAGGACTGTGTAGAACAGAGCCAGCTCTATCAGGGGACCCTGAATGGCTGTGGCCTTGGGCCAGTGTTCACTTTCCCCATTACTTAAAACGTCTCTCCATTTGCATAGTTTGAGTGGGATTACATGAGAGCCCATTCTCTGCTGGTATGAAAACTATCGTAATAACGTCTGCACGCAGCACTGGTGAAAGTAAGCACTTCTTGATTCCTCTGTCATTTAGCGTTCGATCGTAAACACTTGGTTAAACAACATTCTAGGACATGGATATCTGAAGAAGGGGTGACCCATATCAGAAGGCCTCAAGAGGGGCCACTGATGTATTTTTGTACAACTATTGGGACATCTGTTTTCATCAGAGTCAGCGCGTTGTTGCACATGCAGGCATTGATTGCCTGCATGCAACTGCTTAGCTTCTAAGAGACAGACCTGAATGATAGAATAGCTGGATTTTGGGCACTTTCACCCATTATTATAATTATTAAGTAAAATTTAAAGCAATTTTGTCAACAAATTCTAGGACTGCTTAGCTCATCAGAGACAGATGCGAAAGATAGAGTCAGCAGAATTTGAGAATTTTCATTATAACAATAAAGTGAAAAGTTGAGCAAATTTATCCGAGAAATGAAGAACTGCAGATGTTCTTCACAAAAGTGACAGGTCAACCTTTGGTAACTTTGAACATTTTAATGCTGATTTACCTTGGGATATATGGTTGCTGCTTATTGTCTTGTCTTAAAGGACCAGCACCAATTTGTGTCAGTATTCATAAACGGGTCAACCAGTTCCTGGTAATATTAATTGAAGTGTTAACCAAGCTCTCATTCTCTATTGTACCAAAGGTAGCAGACAAATCAAGACAGAAAAGGGTGGTGGTCTTCCCCTATTGACCCTCTTTTTTTAGGTCATCCAATATAGGAAATGCCTCTGATTTAATTCTTCTGTCTGATCTGACAATTGCTTGGAGGGAGTAAGCTGACTGTTGGTGTCTAGGAACAGTTACAGTTGATTCAGATTTAAATTCCCCAAAATTGTGACTAGGAAAGGCATGTAAGAAATACACCTTCAAGATCGTGGGTTCAGAATGATCCAGTGAAGGATGTTTCATTGGTGGCTGAACTAGTTCTATCGGCACAAATATTTTCTTGGCATTTCTTACTCAATACATATTATGTGCCATAATTTACCAACCTAAATCATAACACCCAGTGCCTAGGGTATACAAGTCTAGTCACTAGAAAGTCTAGGAAAACCATATTCATAGTAACACATTTTTTAAATGAACTTTCCAAGTTGTATAGAAATGTGTAAAGAATCATAATATAAATAGTACCTGTCCTATACTCATGATCATTCTATAGATTATTCTGAAGTTTCTGTGACAACCCTCCCTCCCCCGACAATACATTAGGCATATTTCTCCCATTGTCTCATTGCTTAATAGCATCTTTTCTTTTCATGGTACCATATCAGTGCTACATATTATTATGAGGATATGAGGTAGCTATGGATAGTAGCAATTGCTAAGTGAATAAATCGTACATGGTAATTTGGTTTTCAAGATTGGCTGCCAGATCAGGTCGTGAGTCATCTGATCTTTTCATTTATCTATAATCATCTCACAATCTACTCCTTTTGCCAATTCTGCCACTCATTCTTCATAGCTCAGTATTGTTGGTTTCCTCCAGTGGTGGAGTAAACATGTTTTATTCCTGCTAAAGCCTTTGTTAGCTAGCAACATCTGTGGTTAGTAGATGCGGTGCAATCTGCTATGTCATGAAGTATAGCTAAGAGGTTTGATGGAATTAAGGGCCAGATGTAGGAAGACGGCAAATTGCGACTTGCAATTTGCGAGTCCGAGCGACTCCCAAATTGCAACTCGCAATTTGCTATGCAGAACGGTGTCTCAGACACCGTCTGCGAGTCCCTATGGGGTCGCAAAGACCCACCTCATTAATATTAATGAGGTGGGTCGCAATTTGCGGCCCCATAGCGACTCTGGGCACTAACGGGGATGGAGGCATGCTGGGAACAGCAGACCTCCATGTCCGTGACTGCTTTTAAATAAAGCAGTTTTTTTTTTCCAAGTGTAGCCCGTTTTCCTTAAAGGAAAACGAGCTGCACTTAGAAAAAAAACCCGAAACCTTTAGTTTCGGATTTATTCAGGGCAGGTAGTGGTCCCTTGGACCACTGCCTGCTCTGAAAAAATATTTGTGGGTCCACTCACAAAGGGGAAGGGGTCCATGGGGACCCCTTCCAGTGGGGACCCCTTCCAGTTTGCGAGTGGGTTACCATCCACTTCAAGTGGATGGTAACTGCGACTTCATTTGCGACCGCATACGCGGTCTCAAATGGAATTGCATACCACTGCGACTCGCAAATAGGAAGGGAACACCCCTTCCTATTTGCGAGTCGGAAATGCATTTTGCGAGTCGGTTCCGACTCGCAAAATGCATTTCTGCATAGCAAACACACATTTGCGAGTCGCAAACGGCGATTTTCGCCGTTTGCGACTCGCAAACTGTTTGCTACATCTGGCCCCAAATTCGCATCTGCCTGTCCAATAGTACTTTCCGCCATTCTCATAGTTTATGTGTCATGTTGCATCCGCTTGGAGCATACATCTAGCAGTGTGAATGTGGTAATAGCTCTGCTCCATTCATTCACCATTGAGTGCAATGCTTATTATGATGAATCTCAAAGTAAAAGAATATATGTTTAGCTTTCTGTAGAAGCTTGTCATAAGCCTTCAGTGTGAATTCTTCTTGGGAGTACTGATAGTTTAATTATTCCTGTCAAAAGACCACAGGTGTGTCCGACAATGAACTTGAGTATTTGGTGATTGATTGATATGTTGTGTATACCCCTTGTTACTCCACTATACATCCAAGGGAGACTCCTTCATGAGAGCTGAGGAGCGTTGTCACACTTAAATGTCCCCAGAAAAGCACCAGAGGCGCAAAATAAAATGGTAATGAAGTTAATTCATAACCATTTTATTTTTGCCAACCTGTCCAGAACCGAGTGTTAGCATTGGTGGGCTGCCTGTGCACTAGTTTATAGTGCGCATGTCACTTTGGCCGGCTGTCTTGCGATGGCCAGCCTGACATGCGCACTATAAACCTCTCAACTAAGCTGTCGTAGATAGCTGGGTTGAGAACTGGCACATACCTCCAGTGTCCCCGGGAGCGCAGAGAGAGGCCGCTCTCTCCAATCCTGGCACTTCTCCCATACTGGTTAATAGCATGAGAACAGCGCAAGGATTGGTTAAGGGAATTAGCTGGGGAACTGGACGTGACATCACAAGAAGAGGAGGACTGAAGCAAGGAGGATGTGTCTGCAGCAACCATGTTAAGTAACTTTTATTTATTTAATTTATGTATTTATTTAATTGTTTTAAGTATTTATTTTATGCACCCATCCATTTGCCCGGCCCTACAGTTGCTGTACTTGCCAGCTGCCACTGTATATTTCCTCACCTTTTCTATGTATACTCTGATTAAAGATGTTGCTATTTCTTTAGGGCTTCTACTTAGTCTGCTATGTTGGCGGTTGGACAGTTGTCGATGTTTCAATTGTTGGGTCGGGTCTAAATTAAATTCAGTGTCTAGGCCTGTAATTGATCCTATTTTTCTGTCCTCAATGATGTTTTGTACCCTATTAATATCTAGAGCCTCCATTGAATGTCAATTAATGGGATACCTAACTATTTTTATGCTATTATTATTCTAAAGGGGAACTGATATGTGTATCCCTGGGTCTAATTTGAGTAGTGGAAGAAGTTGGCCTACTTAAAGGGGGTGAAAGCCCCACTTAGGCAACAACCACAGTCCTTGTCAGGGTGAACCACAAAAGTCACTGAATTAAGCTGTGCTTAATCCACTGGTATGCAGCACAGAAACAGTAATAAAGTGAAAACACAATACAAGAAAAATCCCAAATCAATTTAGAAAAATATAGTAAAGTAATAAATAAAATGAGACAGGAACAATAAAATCAAATCAGTACAACTGGAGATATGCAATTTTAAAGTTTTAAGTAGGATTAGCACCTAAAAGCACAAAACTAGCTAGTCTGGGTGAAAGTCACAAGTTCAGGCTATCTGCAATGGAGCGCGGCCGGATACAGGGGCCAGGTTAGTCCTGCTGAAAAAGTTACCTTCTCAAAGTCTGGCACAAAGAGTTCTGTTGGCGGTGGAGGAGGCCATGAGAATCAGGGAGAGTGCTGGGTTTGGTCGTTGATGTAGTGTGAAGAGCAGGCCGGGTGGCTCTGGCCTTCATCGCTCTAATGCGAAGATCCGGTCGGGCATCCCAGACAGTCATTTCTGGAGCTTCGCGTTGGCTGTCCCCGCAGGCTGTCGTTGCTGTAGCACGGCGTGTAGATGGCTCGATGCCTGTCTTTTCTGGTGTTCACTATAGCGCAAAGTGTCAGACTCACCAGAATTGTGCGCTGGTCGTTCTCACAGGTGACAGAATCTTAGAATTAATGGGCCCATTCGCAATCATAAAGAAAATAAACTTCAGAATTTCACCTTTCTTCTCAGGATAACTGATGCCAGTCAGGGGCCAGCACCTGAGGAGGTACCTCTTGGGGATCAGAAACTCACTCCAGCTGAGGCCAGTAGGGGTCAGGCATGTTCAGTGGCAGGTCCAAGCGGGTCCAATTCACCATGTCAACTGGACAGTTGAATGGAGGCCTCAGGAGCTTGTTGTGTCCTGTACCTCAGACAGGATGTCAGCCAAACGACCCATGGAGTAACTCAGGTCAGCCTGGGATCAAGGGAGCAGGTCCAGTCTTCCTTCTCAGAGAGCAAGGAAGTTCTTGAGAAGCTGGGTTGTCTTCTGATAGCAACAAGGCAGGCCTCTGGTGGCAGGGCAGTCCTTCTTCTGTAATGTTTACAAGTCCAGGAGCGCACTGATTAGTGGCTCAAGAGATTTACTATTTACACTTAGTGACAGTCTTTGTGTGTGAAAGAACAGTAGGAGTGGGAGGAACTCACAGAGTTTCACTCTATGGAGTCCCACGGAGTTCTGCCAACAGGCAGAGAATATTCAGCTTGAGCTGCCCGTTCTGCAGTTTAATGGTGGTAGCCTGAGCAGGGCTGAAATTTAGCGTGAGCAGTACTATGCGTTGCGAAAGAGAGATCATGCAGCCATTGAGTAGAAAATCTACTGGAGCTGCAGCAAATCTACTCAATTGGCAGCCCTCTGACCTCAAATGCCTGCAACTGCCTGCATTAGAAATTTGCTGTACGGGAAGCCGAATCTCGATCGTCAGCTTGCATTTTCTGGAGACTTGAGGGAGAAAAATTCTGCCATGTGGCGATTGGCAGAATCTGGCCAGAACACTGTGTGAAAGAGTCACGGGGTGCGAACCCAATTCCTCCAATTCCGAGTTAAACATTCCCCCACTTATAGAGAACACCCTGTCCTATCCCCAAATCTGGTTCTGGAAAGTTCTTCCTTCCCTTGTCAAGGCTCCAAGGAATCTAGGGTGACAATAGGGTGGTGTGAGGGTCCTTTGTGTGTGCTGGAGGGAAGCCCTTTAAAGTATAAGTGAGGCAGTGCATAGCTCCACCCAGCCATGCTGGCAAGATGGCCCTTCCTGTCCACAGCTAGTCCCTTTTGTGTCACTGTCTGGAAGGAATACACAGACCCAAAGCCATTCACAATCATGTGACCCAGGACACTGGCAAGTGGCACAAATGGTTAGGACAAGAACGTGCCAACTTTCTAAGCACAGCATTTTCAGAATTGTGACTTAAATCCAACTGTAGCGTTAAATAGGATTTTCATTTACAATTAATTTGAGTCCAAACAGCATACTTCTGTCTGCCTTCAATCCAAAGTTAGCACTTATTAAATGTAATAAGGAAACCCAGTGGTAGCCAATGTGAGATATAGGTCTTACAGTAATGAAAAACACATTTAGGAGCTTTTCATTATCAGGACATGTAAAACTTTAAGCCACATGTCCTACTTTTTTATAAATACCATGGATCCTGACATATGAGTTTTTAGGGCCTTTTAAGTGCTAAAAGCAAAGGTTTAGGCCTGGCAAATGCTTTATTTTGCTGGGTGAAAATGGCAGTTTAAAACTACACTACAGGCTTTAATGTCAGGCCAGAGACATGTATTAAAAAAGCTATCTCAGTGGGTGGCACAATGAGTGAGGCACGCCCACTAGTCGCATTTAATTTATAGACTCTGAGTACATTTAGTACCACTTACTAGGGACTTACAAGTAAATTAGTTGTGCCAATTAGATGTAATTCAATTTTAACTTTTTTGAAGAAGAGGGCACAAGCACTTTACCACTGGTTAGCACATAAGAGGTCCTAATGACAACATAAACAGATTCAGCAAAGCAGAATGGGTTAAGGCAAAACGTTTGGTTGTGACCCTGCAGACAGGGCCAGGTCTAGCAAGTAGTTTATGTGCAGTTTTGCCAATTCAGGAGCATGCAGGTCACTAATTGGTTATCAGTCTTATTATGGGCTGTGACAGTATCTGGTGTCTGGATTGCATTCACATTAGATAATTCTACATTCTGTGGCATCCGATGAAGGAAGGTCTTCCATTGCTGCACTACAGTATACTAATTGAGGAAGGTGGTTGACTAAATAATATTTTCCCATATGTGGTTGTCTGAGTACACCTGCCACTATATATGTATATATTATTTTCAATTTCAAGCGGTTGTTGAGGGGCCCCATGTAAACAATTTAATTGTCATGTCATTCTTAATGAGTAGAGATCTCTGTTCCTGAATAGGTAGCATGAACTGTGGTTCATCCACCATTTTTACAGCTTGAACCCCCCCCCCCTCTGCAGTGGTAGATGCAATTAGGTCCATTTCACACAGTCAGTCTAGTTTTTTAAATAATGGGAGTACATTGTCATATATCATATCTTTTAGTCCACAGTTCAATAGAGTCCCTAATCTGCCTTGCATTCATGTTATTGGGAAATCGCCTATACTGTCTCTGATGGTGTATCTGGAAAGAGTCAGTGCTTCACTTTCACCCTGATGTATTTTGTATCCTAAGACCTGAGGAAATACATTTGAGTGATATCAGTGCAGGGATAGATGCATGGAATTTTATTGTTCCCATCCCAATATTGTTGGTGTTTAAAATTGTCTTCATCTGGCCTGCCATGTGGGGATTCCCCTATCCACAGCCACAGTCAGGTATTGACTTGGTCAGTGGTTTGAGGGTGAGGAGAAATAATAGGTGGGAGAGTGAGCTTTTCTGTTGTATGCCAGGTTTAATCTGAATTGGATGCGATAGATGACTACCACAACTTATCTGTGCCAATAGTGATTGATATAACCATTTTACCTCATTTAATCTTCCCATCACAGCCAAAACTTGTCCATAATCCTGAAAAGATAGCTCCGTCTTATTATCATTAAGTTTTAACTTGCTTCTGGTCATCCATGCCGCCACAGCTTGGAGGCCTGGACAAAGTGCTGAATCTATAGTACGAGAATTCTTTGAAAGAGATACAACTAACTGTGTGTCGTCTGCATACGACAACAAGGTCAGCTTGCGAGTGGCCACACATAAATATTAAATAGAGTGGGGCTAAGGTGAGACCCCTGTGGGACTCCACATCTATTCATATTACGTTCTGAGAGATGTGATCTATCTAATAGCTGATATGACCTATCTTTAATTAATGAGGTGATCTAATCTAAGGCTAGCCCAGATATTCCAATCTCTTACATCCTAACCATTAATGTATCAAGATCCACTGTATCGAAAGCGGCGCTGAGATCCAAAAGGATGATAGCTGTTTCCAAACCCTTGTCTAAGCGTCTTCTAGTTTCTTCCGTAACAGCGATCAGTGCAGTCTCAGTACCATGTAGTGGTCTGTAGCCCATCTGGGTGGCATGTAGGATTTTGTTGTCCTCCAAAAAATGGGATAATTGAGTATGGACATATTTTTCAGCTATCTTAGACAAGACCGGAAACAGTGAAATGGGCCTATAGTTACTAAGAAGTGCAGGATCAAGATTGGGTTTCTTCAGGAGTGGTTTAACAATAGCATGTTTCCACTGTTCTGGCAGTAGGCCAGAAACCATTGAAAGATTGACAAGATTAGTTATAATAGGAACTGTCACTGGAGAGCCTAAGGATAACACCTGGGGATGGGCTGGGTCGATGGGAGATCCTGATTTAATGGTTGAAAGATATCTATTCACATCTTCTTCAGATATCGGGGGAAGGTCTGATAAGATCATGGAACCCATCGACTTTTGATCAGGTACCTTCTGTACCTGATTCATGGCATTGGGAAAAGTCCAATAGATGTTTAGTACTTTTTGTGCGTGAATATTAACATGTTCCTGAGATGCATCCAAGAGTACCAAGTCCACTTGTGGCTGGATGATCTCATTGAGGACACGAAAGATCTTTTTAGGTGAATTGGCAGCCTGCTCAATCTTTGAGGAGTATTATCTAGTTTGAGCTGTTTTTATTTCAGTATGATAGGACCGAATTGCTTTCTTATAATAATCTTATAATAATTGCTTTATTCTTGTTTTAAATTTTAATCATATGACTTTCTCCATCTCCTTTCCCATTTCCTACGTTCTCTTTTGAGATGCAGAAGATTCGAAGTAAACCAGGGAGAGTTCCACCTACAGCGTCCCCTTCCTTTAGAGGAGAGCGGTAGAAGAATTTCTAAGCTACCAGTAATAAAGTTATTAAAGGAGTTTGACAGGTCAGTAACAATATTTTGACTGGATGGCTTACTTCCTTACAGAGTGTTGACCTAGGCATCTGTTTTGAGATTGTGCCAACGTCTGGAAGGTAAAAGAGTATTATGAATCGGTTTCCTGTGCCTAGATATGGCTAGTTCAAGTTTTATCAGAAAATCGTCAGACCATGCTAAAGGGTAGGATGGCATGGGTGTTAGTTCTTTGACATTTGAAAAGACCAGATCGATCGTATGGCCCCTGCTTTGTGTCAGTCCCTTAATCAGTTGTACTAGATTAAGGGTCTTCATATCAGAGAGCAGAGATTTTGGTACCAAGCTATCTGCCTCCTCCGCATGAATGTTGAAATCACCTAATAACTTAAAATTAGGTTTAGAGCAAACTAATTCAACAATATTTTCTGCTATAGATTGCAGAAAATTTTCAGTGGGACCCGGAGGGCTGTAAACCAGTGCACCTGATAGTGTGAATTGAGGGTTCAGACTAATGGAAAAATACATACATTCACATCCTATTATCTGTAGAGGGTGTGAGTTGACCGTTAGGTCATTCCTGTGAATGAGCGCAATACCCCCACCTCTAGCATCAGATCTATCGAATCTGCTTATTCGATATCCATTTGGTAATGCCAGAGCGACATCAGGGGATGTGCCCTCATGTATCCAGGTTTCAGTCAAAAAGAGAATCATAGGTTTAGTCTGTTCTAAGAGGAAATGTATGTCAAGTTTATGTACTACTAGGGAGCAACAGTTAGCTAAGAGAATTAAACATGTATTACCTTTTTGTTCTACTGCATCCAAATTATCCATAGTAAGTTGCAGGGACCACAGACACACTGGACATTAATGCTTAAGGTTCCTGGGGTCTATGCTGTGAATGCAGACACCCTGGGTAACCGAGCTGAGAGCATAAAGAGCGTGCGAGTTATACTTAATTCTAGCATCTTTTATAGGGAGCTGGACAAGGGGCCTGAGCCCTGGACCCGTTCTGGTGCGGACGGGCGCAGATGGGCTTGCTCCTGGCGGGCCTTCAGCGCACCAGTGGCGTGTCCGCTGCGCGTCGCTTGCATCTGGGCTAAAAGTAGCTCTTCGAACAGTAGTAGTACCCCCTCCCTAAGCGCCTTGGAACCCTAACGGGTAAGTAGCGCGCTCTACAAATGTCTGTGATTGATTGATTGATGGATGCCGAAAAGACTGTACTGTCAACCCACCTAAAAAGGCGGCTGTGACATTGCTTTTCCAAAGAAGGAAAAATGGAGGGAGGAGACTGGGTTGAATAGTTCCCTACCACCGAGGCCACTGACCACGTACCAAGGTGGAGGGAGAAATGAAGAGAAGTTGTCCCTCAGAGATTACATGCCAAATAAGTATATGGCAAATCCTGAGTACCTGCTTGTGCAAAGTCAGCATTTTACTACAATTAAAAGGCGTTTATTTAAAAATTAGAGTTTTAAAAATTAACACTTTCAGAAATATTCTCTACTTTGAGCTTTAAAGTTTCTAAGCTTTATTAAAAAACGTGAAAAAGGGGCAGTATTCACTTACTCCGTCCCTGTCCGCTGCGCGTCGCTTGCATCTGGGCTAAAAATAGCCCCGATGCCGAAAAGACTGTTCACCGACCCACCTAAAATGGTGGCTGTGACAGTGCTTTTCCAAAGAAGGAAAAATGGAGAGCAGAGACTGGGTTCCACAATTCTCTACCACTGAGGCCACTGAACACGGACCAAGGTGGAGGGAAAAATGAAGAGAAGTTGTCCCTCAGATATAACATGCAAAATAAGTATATGGCAAATCCTGAGTACATGTTTGTGCAAAGTCAGCATTTTACTACAATTAAAAGGCGTTTATTTAAAAATTAGAGTTTTAAAAATTAACACTTTCAGAAATATTCTCTACTCTGAGCTTTAGAGTTTCTAAGCTTTCTTAAAAATTGTGAAAAGGAGGCAGTATTCACTTACTCTGTTCCTGTCCGCTGTGCGTCGCTTGCATCTGGGCTAAAAATAGCCCGGATACCAAAAAGACTGTACCACCGACCCACCTAAAATGGCGGCTGTGCCAGTGCTTTACAAAGAAGGAAAAATGGTGGGCAGAGACTGGGTTCAACAGTTCCCTACCACTGAGGCCACTGAACACAGACCAAACTACCCGGACCTCCCCACCCCACCCCCAAAAAACAAATGACCTCAATCCGCCCACCACCAAAAACAAACTACCCCGATCCCCCACCCCTACCTCCAAAAAACAAACTATCCCCATCCCCCACCCCCAAAAGCAAAAGTACCCCAACCACCCATCTGCCAAAACAAAACTACCCGCCCCCTACCCCTCCCCCTAAAAACAGAACTGCCCCGATCCCCACACCCCACCCCTAAAAAAAAAAACTACCCTGACCTCCCCCACTCCAAGCCCTTAATCCACCCCACCCCTAAAAACTACCCCCCAACCCTGCCCCAGCCCCACTTACCTCACTGCATCCTCTCCTGATGCTGATTCCCTTTTTCTCTGCCTTAACCACACATGTGCATTGTTTACCACAAGCGTGGTTAAGGCAGAGAAAAAAGGGAGTCGTTGTTAACGCAAGCGTGGTTCTGCTTGCGTTAACAATGATGTCATAGTTCCGGAGTCATTGTTCCAAATGTTCCCTCATAGGGACAATTGGTACTTCAGATTTTATAAAATTCCCCAGGAGCCCATCTTCTCATGGGGTTTTGCAAGTGGGGGCTTTGAAGATTACCTTTTGATGTCTTTTATTGTTACTTCTCCATTGAGCATTGGTGACAGAGGGTTTGAGTTGATAGTTTACAGACACTGGTCGTCTAGAATCAAGATGTCTCTTTGAGATGAAGCATAATTATTTTTATAGAAGAGGCAACAACCTTGGATATATCAAATTAGTGTGTCAGGATATTGCCCTCAGAATTTCGGGGGGTGAGGATAGTATGTTGTGCTTCCCTCTTTTGGAGTTGAAATGCTAGCACAATGTTGTCTTTTTGCCCCATTTATTATGTCTCTGTTTAAGCTTAATGAGTGCCTTTTCTGTTACTGATATACAGAGAGCATTTGGTACAGATTGCTCTGCTTCCAGATGGTGTCTTGTTTTATATTCTAGCATTAATGTTGCTATGTTTCTCTTCAATTTTAATCTCTCATCCTTATGTTTTTTCTTGTTTATGGCATAGTCATTCATGATTTTCCCCCTCTAGGTCACTTTGCCAGCAGCCCACATTATTCTGATTTGTGCCTTCACCTAAAGAATCTATCTATCAGCTCGATCCACAACTGTCAATGCCCCATCAAGCTAATAAAATAGCTGCCACCTCCTTTGGCCTCCTTAAGCCTTTAAGAAAGGTTTTTACTGTCCTAACCTTTACAACCAAAAGAATCATTATACAAGCATTGATCAGCTCTCAAATCAATTATGGAAATGCATTGTTCATTGGCTCTCCTGGCTATATGATTAAAAGGTTGCAGACAGTCCAGAATACTTCTGCATGTCTGCAGTTGAATATACCTAATCATGAACATATAAAGGCAGGAATCTCCTCACTACATTGGCTTCCTGTAGCCAAGAGGATACAATTTAAGACACTATGCGATATGCATAGAGCATTGCACAATCGAGGTCCAGAAATGCTGAGGTCCTTAGCCTCCTTTTATTCACCTAATAGACCACTAAGATCCTCCTCAGCATATCTGGCAGTGATCCCTAAAGTGAAGAAAGCCAGATGAGGTGGAAGATCCTTGGCGTATCAGGGGGCGAAGCTATGGAAGTCTCTACCTCTTGGTCTACGAGCAATGAGTCATGAACTATCTTTCCATAAGGATTTGAAGACTTGGCTATTTAAGGTTTAATCCCTAACTTTCTCACTCCTGAGGTTACTGTTTCAGCTTTGAGTGCTGCGAGGCCTTCTGGCAATTATGCGCTATACAAATTCACATAACATAACATATTCTGGGCTGAGTGAAGGAGTACATAAACTTGATTATGCTTATCTTCTTGTTGTCTGTATTGAGATGCCTGCATGCGCCAATGCATTTTTGGGGTATTATATGTCACAGTGATATATCCATTTGTGTTGAGGAATGACCTGTGATTCTTCCTGGGAGTATCTCTGTCCTGGCTAAGCTGGGGAAGAGTGATTGGTGCTTTTACGAAGAATGCATGAGTCTCACAATGCAGTCTGTAATTCCCTGGTGTGTGTTCGGGGCCTGGCCTGGGCAAAGCAGGATCTTGTGAACAACAGAGACTTTCCTCTGAAGTAGGCCTACTTCAAAGGCAGAAAGGGGTATAAGTATTGGACCCCAAACCCCTGAAAATTAGATCACTTCTGGAAACAAGAGGAAGCTCTACCAAGGAGAAGAGCTGAGGAAATGAGGAGAAGTGCTGCCCCTGCCTGTGACTATGCTTTGTTGGGCTATCTTGCAGTTGCTGCTTCTGCCTGTGAAAGGGGACAAAGACTTGACCTTGTGGTATATTCCTGCTTGTGAAGAATCCCCGGAGGCGTGAACTGAGCTTGCATCTGGTTTTGAAGTCTCAGGGCCATCAAAGACTTCCTCTGCCAGCACCTGGACTCTGATGAGACACCTGCCCTGCAAAGTGGTGCCCTATCCAGTCCCCGGGCCCTTAAAAGGTGAAGTTGGCAGAACAAGAGCTGGAAATCCACACACCCAACACTGTGCGTGTTTGCATTTGATGCACCATCTGCAGCGCAGCTGATAAATGATGCGCCACAGGCTTTGAGACTAAAATCGACGCTCCACTTGTATTGCGGCTGGGAGATCGAAGCATCGTGGCTGGAGAAACGAGCGGGTGCTGATAACGACGCAAACCCCACATAGCCCAGTTTTCTAACACAGAGTGACCGGATTTTCCATGCATCATCCTTGGGTGTCAAAGTCAACTCGACTCTGCGTGGATCCGAGGTGCCCGTCCGGAAATCTATGCATCGCTTTCTTGCGAGAGTGAAAGACACCACATCGCTGAACCGACCGGAGAAGAAAACGACGTGCGGTCTTCCTTGCAAGGAAGGAATCTACGCATCGCTGCCTTTTCCTATGCACGCTCACCCGTGCTGCTTTATTTTTTATGCTAACCAGGTACTTTTTGCTAAATCAACATTTCCATTGTTCTCTTTGGAGGAAGAATCTTATTCTTTTGAAAATTCATATTTTAACTTGTGTATGTTGGATTTTTGTTGTTTTGGTCTTGTTTGATTGAGATAAATATTGCCTATTTTTCTAAACTGGTGTGGTCTCCATTTTGTAATGTTTTTACTTTGTGTGTTGGTACAAATACTTTACACATTGCTTCTGAGTTAAGCCTGCCTGCTCCTACCAAGCTACCAAGGGGGTGAGTGGGGGTTAACCAGGTGTGATTCTCCTTTGCCCTGACTAGAGTGAGGGTTCCTTCTTGACAGGGGGGTAATCTGACTGCCAATCAAAGACCCCATTTCTAACACTAGGGTAATCCATGACCTCCTTCTTCTCTCTGGATATTTTATACACTACACTTTGAACCCCATCCAATTTCTTCACATCACCAATCGCCATCTCCTTCATTCCTCCTTCTGTACCTTCAGCCCTTTTCACTTTTTCAATAGCTTTCTGTGAAGTCAAACCCTCTGTGTTCAACAACCTTTCTTGAACCCTTTTGTCTCTCAATTGCTGTACTAATTGGTCTCTTAACATTTCATCTTGGAACACCTCACAGTTGCAGGTAGACACCAACAACCCAACCGCCACTAAAAAGTTTTCTACAGACTCTCCTGGCAACTGTCCTTTCTTCAACAATGTATAACGCTCCACCACCTCATTTTTTTCTTTCCAAAATTTAGATCCAATTACTGCATTGCCACCTCTTAATCTTCTCCTTCTGAAACATCATCACCTTCATCAGGTAATGATGGCAAGGGTTTTAAAATGCATCTACCTTCCACCCCCAAACTATGTTTAAGCATAGCCAATTTCTGTGAAGCGGTAAAGTCTTCACAACCCACAGCTTCCACATACACTTGGAAACCTTCCTTCCAATCATCCCAAATACCATTTGGTTCTCCTGGCAAGTTAAAAAATGAAGATATTGCCATTAATCCTTCCATTGCATGTTATAAGTCCCACCACTTAGATAAATACTTGCAAGAATGTAAAAATATATATATATATATATATATATATATATATATGACAAGGGCTTAAATAGAAGGTTTACGTATTACTTCAAATAAGGACCAGAATCACCAAAGCTGCTTATACATTTCTGCAACCACACTTACAAAGTGTGCCTGCCACTGGTAATACCAACACTCCAGTAGAGGATCAGTAGACAGGCAAAGCTTTACTTCCAACTTTAGCAGTGTCTGTTACTCTAATGTAGATATAAACACTGCGTTTCATCCATCTTTAAACGGGCCACAAGAGAAATTGCACACAATGGGAACTTTCCCAGTGCCTCAAAACGACCGCCCAATGTGCCTTATGTGTCTTTTCTGAGGTGTGTTGAGCTTGTGCTGTCATTCCTAACACCTTTAATATGGCCTCTCTATTGCATCGGTCTGCATACTAGTGTGGGTGTGTGAACTCCTATAGCAGGTTAAGGTGACACATAATAGGGAGGTGTTGTTTACTACCCTTAGAGGTTGACTCGAATCTTTTGACTCAGATGGGAGTTTGAGATCATTCGATCAGACATTATGAACCAATAATCATTAAATATAACATCAAGTAATCAACATATTCAACGTAGAGTCAGTAATTTATACAGACCATAACCTATGTGGCTGTGAATCATCACACAAGTTTAGTAAAGCTTAAACATTTATTGCTCTCAAATTAGCAATGATAAAGGGCCAGATGTATGAAACTTTTTTGCATTCGCAAACGGTGCGAATCGCAAAATTCGGCAGTTTGCGAATGCAAAAACGTGGTCTGTGATGCATGAAAGGCATTCGCAGACCAAAAATAAAAAATCGCAAAAATTGTGATTTTTTGCATTGCAACCTGTTTTTGAGAGTCGCATTTTGTGATTCGGTATTTCCAGTAGGAAATTGTGAGGTGCAAAATGCGATTCGCAAAATCCAAGTCGCAATTCGATGCACCAAAAAATCGCAAATTGCGATTTTTTCGCAGAATGGCATTTTGCACATGCAAAATACCACTAAGCGAAACCAGGTGGTAACCAGGTGCAACCTATATAAAGAGGCCCAGAATGCCTCAGACCCTTTTCCACAATGGCTGCACTCTATGGCATGGCGAGGAGGTTGAGGATCTTGGCAGGTTTGAGGAGAGGGAGGAGGAGACAGAAGCACATTTTCAAAGTGCGCATTACACTTTTTGACCAGACTGAGAAGGAAATATTTGAGAGGTATAGGTTGAACTCAGCCATGATACTTGATCTGATAGCTGAGCTACAACCCATACTGCAGCGCAGAACACATAGGACTCATAGTATCCCCACCCATGTGCAGGTATTATGCTCCCACCACCTACTTGCCTCAGGGAGCTATCAAGGGGTCATAGCAGCAGCTGGAGGGGTCTCACAGAGTACCCTCTCTAGATTTTTCAATGCATTTATCAACGCCATGCTGAACAGGATACACCAGTACATCAGTTTCCCCCACACCCCACAGGAAATACAGCAGACAAAAATAGATTTTTACCGGATAGCACAGTTCCCCCATGTCCTAGGTGCCATAGATGGCAATCTGTCCACCATCAGCCACAGAGTATGTGTACCGCAACCGTAAATACCAACATTCAATGAACATACAGGTGATATGCAATGCCTCCTACATCATAACTGATCTCGTGGCCAGGTACCCAGGGAGCACCCATGATTCATACATCTTTCGCCATAGCGGCATTCACACAAGACTGCTAGCTGGGGAGGTTGGAGAAGGATATCTACTAGGTATTGTCTCTCTGTACACTGGTGCATTGATGGCGTGCTGATGTCAGATGGCTCAGTTACTCAATATACACTCTGTCCCTTCCAGGAGACAGTGCCTACACAGTGCGCACCTACATGATGACGCACTACCTAGATCCTACTACACCTGCTGAACGGAGATACAATGCAGCACACAGGGCGACCCGCAACGTGGTGGAGCGCACCTTTGGACTGCTGAATAGTCGCTTCCGGTGCCTCCACAAAAGTGATGGGGCACTACAGTACAGCCCAGAGATGACAGATAGAATAGTGGCTACTTGTGCAATCTTGCACAATATAGCTACCACCAGGGGCATACCTGTAGAAATATGTGATTCTGAATCTGATGAGGATGATGATCCTATACCACCCCTACAGCCAGCAGACAGGACCAGTGCAGCAGAGGGAAGGAAAAGGCGTGCTGACATCACACACAACCATTTCAGATGTAAGTATGAACAACACAAATGCACTGACAAATGTATCTGTAGTGAGTAAATTTATTACCTTAATGTCAGGTAATGTTAGTCCAACGAATACCAACAAAAGTGAGTTAAAAAAAAAGCAATAGAAGTCCACAGTAAAGCACTATTCCTTCATTGTGTACTCATTACCCCTCTGGCCACTGTAGTCACTTTTTGTGCCCACGCACGCCACTCGGGTGCCCTGTTGCTTCACTGGCACCTCGATTGTCTGCCTCTGTGGCAGTGCTGTGCCTTGCACTGCGTCGTCTGGTGTCCATTGCGGGCACAGCTAGGCTGCTGAGGCTGGATGTGTCCTCCGTGTCCCCAGTCCAAGCTCGCTAGGTGTGGCTGACCTGTTTCCCATGATATTGTCAATCACATTTGTGATTTGGACTAGTCTGTGAGCCACATCCCTGCTGCTTTGTGCTGCCTCCACCTGTGCAGCCACTGCACGACGTGAAATTTGGAAGGTGGAATTAGCCAGCCTAGTCACAGAGCGACAAAATCCCCGAACATGCTCATGAAGCGTCGCTCCTGCCTGTGGCTCACTCTGTCATGGTGCAGCTCCTGACATAGTTCCCTCACAGCAGAAGTGAGCTCACTTGTGTCCTGCGATGCCTGGACCTGTCCCTTATGCAGCTGGTCAATGTTTGCATTCAGGCACTCCAGCTGGCGATGCAGGCCCCCCATGTTGGCATTATGTTTCTGCATCTGTTTTTGTAATGCAGTGATCTTTTTATTCTGCAGTCACTGCTGCTGCAACATAGCCGATTCCAGGCCACCAAAGCAGGAGGTTCCCTCACCTGCCTCATACGCCTGTGCACCTGCATTTGTAGCCATCCTGCGGGGTGCTGTGGTCTGCTGCGAACTGGGCTCCTGTATCTGGGTGCATCTGCAAGTTGGGGATGGTGTATGTGGGCTTTCCTGCTGCTCATCGGAGTCCTGACTGAGCTCTGGCAGTGGCAGTGCCCTGGGCCTGCGTCGGAGTGGCGCAATGTTCAGAGACCCACTCCTGTTGGAGTCTGAAGCAGGATGGGTGTCAGTCTCCCCTAAGCTGGCACATGTTGTGGCTGCTGGGCCTGGCCCACCTGCAACGACAATATGCAGCATGTCAGTTATGTTTGTTACAATTACGGTCACACAATGGTAATAAAGGTACAGGTACTTCTCTTCACTGTGTTGTGGGTGTTGTTTTCTTCTGGGTGTCGCTCTACTTAATTACATTGTATGTGCTACTTTCAGCTCTGGGTTGTGGACTTCCACTCCCATAATGCATTGTTGTGCTGCTTCTAAGATGCGGAATAGACTACTTCTCACAATGTTTTACATTACTTGCTAATTCCTAAGGGGCTTTTGTGCATACACATATGGGGTTACAATTCAATATTGCACTTACCTTTGCTGGTACTTGGTGTGCCGGAGGTGTGAATCTCAGTTACCCCACTGACTGCTTAAGGGAGGAGTGTGGACTCCACTAGGTACTCTATCGGGGTGGAGGGTGACTCTGTAGGTGGGCCGCCTCCTGTGCTCCTGGCCTCCTTCAGTCGTCTTGCCACCATCTCCTTGGTACGGGACCGCAGGTCGTACCACCTCTTCTTAATTTCTTCTACTGAGCGCTGTGCCACTCCAACAGCGCAGATCTTTTTTTGTATGTCTGCCCAGTGTCTCCTTTTCTCACTCTCAGGCACCTGGAGTGAGCTTTTGCCAAAAAGCCAGTCATGGCTGCTGACCACCTCCTCTGTCAGCACCTCCAGCTCTTGCTCGCTAAATTTCAGCTTACGCTTTCTTTCTCCCTTCTCCTTTCCTTTGGCAGAGGTGTCCATGGTTGTTCTGGTGTCCTGCCTCCTTCAGAGTGTTGCTCAGTGTGGCTGGGCTGACTCCCTCTGGATGCTGGTTTGGGTGTGGCACCTGAAACTGCCTGGGGTGACTCACTTCCTGCTTGTGATGTCATCAGGCTCCTCCAGGTGTACTTTCTAGCAAATTCTCGCAAGTTGTGATTTTCAATTACCGAATCGCAATTTGCGAAAATGCAAATTGCGATTCGGTAAATGGGCCTCGCAAACCACAAATAGCAATTTTTAAGAAATCGCTAATTCCAATTTACAAAGCCATTTCTTCATACATCTGGCCCAAAGTCACTTAAATGATGTATAAAACCAAATGGTAGCTATGCAGAAACAACACAGGCTGTCCAAAATGTCTAAAGAATCTCAATCTTGCCAATGTTTACTATTAAACACTCCAAAAGAACAGTACAGACTAGCAACATAATTAAGTGAATAATCGAAACAGTATACATTTAGTTTGTGGAGTTGAATTTCTCACAATCAATTAATATACCTTCAAATCAAATATTAGGTCAGGCATCCCTAGCTATCATTCTAATTTGAAATGCATGTGTGGGCTTCATGCAAAAATAAAAATAAGACAAAAATGTATTTGGAAAACATCTAACTATGGCACTAACCAAAATAAGTGGTTGGATTTTCTAAAGAGAAAAACCTGCAAAGGAAAACAAATGCACATTGATTATACTTCTCCTACATGAAACAGGAGTCAGTAGTGTCTTCATCAGCTGACAGCAGTAACTACAGGTCTCCAGAGAGCAGCATCAGGCAACAGGAACGTGAATGGGGCAACAGTTCAGTAATAATGGGGCCTTAAGTAACTGAACTGTTAGATTCATAAGAAAAGACAGAAACACATCTAACTCAGAACAGAACTGTTTTACAACACCTAAAGCTTGCTAACTTAAAGTCCCAAAAAGTTACTAGCTAGACTATGGGTGGTTTAGTGCGCAGCCAATAAACTTTCACCCGTGCTTTAGATTTATCTCTTTTGGTTCTTATGCTCCTCTCTGGTCAACAGCTTCCGTACACAAATTACATTTGAAACTGCACAGAAACATGACATGTTGCTTCCTCCCAAAGACTAAGGCCTATTGTAAATGTTGTAACTATTAACTCGAGGAAAGTACAAGAAATGATACATGAGCACAAGACAGAAAAATGCAAGTCACACAGGATGTTTGAAGAAACATTATTTTGCAAAGGTAGCACACATTTAAACATTGTGTTTCTGGAAATATACTAAAATGTTGGCCTTTCAACTAATGCTAAACACAAAGAATCAAACATTTCTAATAATGTCTAACTAATACTTTTTGTAGTACATGTTATTATTTTTCTTTTGTCAGTACAATTAATGAAGATTAAATAAAATACATTTTCTTTAGACATTATTATTTTCACATTGAACTTCATTGTGGCTGACATCAGGACAATCACTTTTCCAAGCTACATGTTTATTTTTCTATCACACGTTTTTCAGTCAGGCCTTTTAATACACTTTATTATACATCATGTTTTAGTGACACATTTCTTCTAATAATGTTAGCTCTCTAACAATCCTTCCTCTGACCACTGTATGTGTTGTCACAAAAGACCATATATTTATAATAGTGAAACAATTCAAAACTTAGGAGGTCATTCGGAGATTGGTGGACAGAAAAGGCTGTCCGCCAAACTCCCACGGTCAGGTTACCACCAGAGCAGTCCCCTTCCTGTGGGCCCCATTATGAGTTTCCGCCCACTGGCCTGGCAGAAAACAGCCCAAAACATTGGCGCCGGCTCATAATTAAGCTGGCGGCAATGCTGATGTGCGTAGGGTGCACCAGCACCCATCACGCTTTTCACTTCTAGGAGAAAAAGTGCAACGTGGGCCCCTGCACTGCCCATGCCAAGTGCATGGGCCCCCATTACGTAGTTGGGCTACTGCCATGTAATTGCCAGCAGAGAAGGGACTCTTAATCCTCAGGGCAGCGTGGATTAGGACCGCCAGCACCACCAGACTGACAAAAAGTCATGATCTGGCAGAGCTGGTGGTCCGAACATGGCGTGACCGCTTTGGTTGTAATGTGGTCTCAAGATCGCCAGGATCATAATGAGGCCCTTAGTTTGTTTAGTATGTTCTTATTAGACTTTCTCGGTTTTCTCCATTCTCCAGAATTTCTCAAATCATGAAAGTATCTACTTCTCATCTCTTCCATTTTAATTTCCTCCCCCCTCTGTTCATTTTTCATCTTCTGTAATCTTGATTATAATGCCTTGTTAATAGAAGACTGCAAACAAATTCCATATGTTAGTGGAAAGCTGTGATGTGTAATTCCTTCTTGCACTGGTGAAGGAATTTGTGTACACATATAACAGTCTCTCACATCCATTGTCTCAACATATTCATACAAAGAAAACATTAGAAGAAAGATCTTGTAAACTGTCTAAGTATAAGTATTTCTCATCTTTATTAAACTTCTCTAAATTAGTCTAGTAGACTCTGGATGAGGTGTATAATTAGTTTCAGATTTATCAGAATTACTCCTACTTACAAATTTACCAACACAGTTACAACTGCCAATACAACACAATTTCATTTGCAACACCCATTGTTTCTATTGCGATTGATATCCATTGTCCTGTAAAGAATCAGAGAGCAAAAGAAAAATAGATTTAATTATGCAGCCAAACAAAAGTCAAAAATAATTTCCAGTCTTCTTTGCGATTATTTACAGCAGCTGTTAGACTTCTCCAGAACTTGTCAAAAATCGGTTTAGCAGCTTTGTAAATCAGTTTCAATGTCTCTTAGTAGATCATAATCTGCTAATCACTAACTATTACTTTCAATGTATAATGTTTCTCTTGTTCAATTGGCAATGTGATTTCAAAACTCAGTATGAAAGTGATTATAAGTTCCCAAATGTAGAACTGGATTTTCACAGTCAAAACAAAAGGACATAAACGTGTCTTTCCATTCATCAGCTGCGAGGTATGCCCATTCAGGACCTCAGTATCTTCGACTTCCAACTCTCTTTTTGATCTTCAATTTGCACTTGTTTCTCCTTCACTCAGATCAGTTTCTTCTGTTGTTTCTGCTCCCTCATTTATTCTTGATAATACATCAGGAACCTCTTCAGTTGTGTGCAAGGTAGGCCATTTATCTCCTTTCACAGTTTTTCTAGACAGAGATGGCAAAACTGGACTTACGATTCTTCTTGATTCAGCAGGGTTTTGACAAGCACTTCTTTGACTTGCTTCACCCACACCATTCGCCACTTCAGGAGTCAAATCTGCATGGCTTTGATTCAACTCAACTACACTTTCTGCTTCTTCAGGAAACAAGATCTGCTTTATCTCTATTTCCCAATTGCCTGCTTCTGGGAGAGTCTTCCTCAGACTTGACTCTCCTGCTGCATCCGCTTCTGATTCTGCTGATGGAGGAGTATCAGGATTGTTTTCTATTTCATCTCTCAGAGGTGTACCTAGATCTGGATCTTCACCAGTTTGCACTGTCTCTGCTTTGGTAGTCTCTTGCTCTGTTTTTGTCATTTGCTCTTTTTGAGACTGTATTACTTCTGCTAGTGCTTTCAACCACACTGCATTTTCATCATCCAAAGGATATGGCACTTTACGAGTGTGGCTCGCCTAGACCCAGTTTGGAACCCCAGCACCCTTCACAGCAGTTGTTGTTACCAGAAAAATCTGGTATGGGCCCTTCCACCTAGGTTCCAAGCAAGTCTTCTGCACGTGCTTCTTGATCACCACCCAATCACGAGCCCAAAGACTGTGACACTGGTCTTGGGATGGTGGCTCGGCTGTAGCTTTCTCCTGGTGAGATAAAGAGCGAACCACATCAGCTAGACCCTTGCAGTATTCTAGCATTAATTCATGTGTTATGCTTACAAGCACATTTGCAGAAACAGCTGGCAATCTCATTGCTCTGCCCATTAAGTTCTCATGGGGAGAGAGTCCAGTCTCTCTGCCAGGTGTACTTCTCGTGCTTGTTAGAACCAAGGGTAAAGCAGCTCGCCATTTCAGATTTGTGGATGCACACATTTTTGCCAATCGAGCTTCCAGAGTTCCATTAATTTGTTCTACTAATCAAAAAGCTTCATGGCGGTAGCTACAATGGAGCTTCTGCTCAATGTTTAAGGCTGAATATAATAATTGAATAACCTTGTTATTGAAGTGATTTCCTCTGTCTGATTCTAAAGACCCAGGAAAAACAAATTTGGGGATCATTTCTCTAAGTAACAGCTTTGTTACTGTGAGGCGTTGGCTTTCATTTCTATGTATAGGGTAGCCTTCAATCCAGAGACTAAATATACAGACAATCACCAACATGTATCTCAAACAACCACACACAGCCATCTCAATGAAATCCATCTGTGTTCTGTTAAATGGACCACTTATTCTTCCAATGTGACTCAAATTGACAACAGTCCTCTTTCACACGTTCATTTGCTGACATGCAATGCATCTGTGACAAATTGCTTCAGCAACCTATCTAAACTTTGGATTTAACCAGGATTGCTTAAATATTGGAATCATTGCATCTCTGCCAATGTGAGTTTGACCATGATAATATCTAGTCATTTGCGTCAGTAGACAGTTTGGCAAGACCACATTTCCTTGATTTGAAACCCAAATTTCAACAATTTCTCTTTGAATGCAGCCCAATTTTACCCAGCGTTTCTTTTCTCCTTCTGGAACCTCGTCCTGCAGTCTTTTAATTTCTTCCCAAGCGTCAATTACTGTCAACATAAAACTTTGACTTGTCTCATCAGTATTCATTGCATTAACATTTTTCTATTCTTCATTAAAAGTGACACAATTTAAATTGCAGAACCGAACAACTCGATATGCATAGGAATTTCCTATGGAGATGAAGTTGCTTGGCTTCTGGTGAGTACTGCATTTAACCACAGCAATCTTTTCAGGCAGTTGTAAGACTTGTAACAATCATGAATGCTGTCACCGTTTCTAACTGGTGAGCCAGAAGAGGTCATGAAACCTTACTAAGAACATAACTGCCCAAGCACGCTCTAGTAAGAGCCACCAACTCAGCCACTTATGCAGAAAATACTCCTTGAAGCCATGAAGCTTCAAGTATGCCAGAAATGGTGCATACAGCATAACCAGATCTCAATGGTCCCACATTGTCTCTTAAACTGGAACCATCAACAACAATTATTTGATCATTTTTCTCTAATGAACTATCCTGAATATCAGGTCTGGGTTTGGTGCACAGCTCAATAACCTCTTGGCAGTCATGTTCCACTTCATTAACATTTTCAGACTCAGCACTGTTTACTGGTATCAAGGTTGCTGGATTAAGTACAGTGCACCTCTTAAGGGTGACATTTAGAGATCCTAAAATCAACAATTCATACTTTGTTTACCTGGCATTTGTCAAATACTGAGTCTTGGTCCTGGTAAGCAAGACCTCAACTGGATAAGGGACCAGTACAGTTAAAGGATGTCCCATCACAATACTCTTGATTTGAGTGAGGCTGAATCCTACCGCTGCCACATTTTTCAAGCAGCCGGGCAAAGCTGAAGCTACAGAATCCAAAGTAGCAAAAAATATGCTACAGGGCTGTTTATACCACCTTGTACCTGTGTTAGGACAGAAAGAGTACAACAATCATATTCATGACAAAACAATAAAAATGGTTTTGTGTTTTCAGGCATTCCAAGAGCTGGTGCTCTGCACCGACTCTCTCTCAATTCAACAAAAGCTCTCATACAAGCTTTATCAAATGTGATGGGGTCAGTAATATCTTTGTGGATTAATCTCCGTAAAGTCTTGGAAATAACAGAAAAATTGGGAATCCATTGGCAACAGTAACTCACCACTCTCAAAAACATCCTGACATCTATTTGAGTAACCGGAGGATTAATTTGTAAAATAGCTGTAACCCTTTCTCTGAACACCTTCCTTGCGCCTTTCTCTATTTGATGTCCCAAGTACTTTACTTCTTTTTGACAGTACTGTAACTTTCCTGGGACAGTACGTGGTCCTTACGACTTTTGTGGTCTTTTAGTAAGAAAGACTGCCATGGCGGCGAAAATGAGACCACCGCATTACGAGTGACAACCGCCAAAAAACAGCCACCAATCTGACACCACCAGGTTGAATGATGGTGGGAGAGAGGCGGTCCCACCACCCACACCGTCACACAGACAACATTCGGCTCACCAAATTACGACCCACAAATCCGCACAGTGGTCTTTACACAGTGGAAAACCATTGGCGGTGCCAATCACCGCAATCGAAATAGCACCTCCACCTTAACACTAACCCTCATTGGACAGTGCAAACACCCTATTCCTGATACACATACACACACAACACACAGGCACATACTCCACTATAAAACACACATCCACTCATCCCACCATCCTTTGCAACCACAACCATGATCTCACAGACAGTGAGGCCCCATGAAGCCAACACTTAGCACCCACATACCATAAGCACGTTTACACTTCACACTCAGCACACATGACACAACCTCACCATCAACACGCACACATCACCATTGCACACAATCACCACACACAACCACCCACCCCACACACCCCAATAACCAAAAAACACTCCACCCTTTGCTGCACCCACCCACAACAACCACTACACTATCACCATGTCCCCACAAAAACACCCAAGCTACCCCGATGAAGAGTTGAGGGTCATGGTAGATTAACTCATCAGGGTTGAGCCACAGCTGTTCGGAGCACAGGTCCAGCAAACATAGTGGAGGATTGTTGACAGGGTAAACTCAGTGAGAAACCATCCACGCATAAGGGAGGATATCAGGAAGAGGTGGAACGACCAAGGGGGAAGGTACATTCCATGGCGTCGTAACACCAGATTGCCATCCACAAGACTGGCGGTGGGCCCCCACCTCCTCCCCTGGAGTTCACAGCATGGGAAGAGAAGATCTTGGCTATCCTGCATCCAGAGGGCCTGACTAGAATTCCTGGAGGACTGGAGACTGGTAAGTCATGTAAAATCCATGGGCACATTGTACACCCGTACCACATGCGACCCCCATCCCCCTGTCACTGCCCACATCAGCCCATCCTACACTGATCCTCAACCCTCTAATCAGCTAAAACCTTCCCCTGCATGTCCACGCCACCCAACTAACACCATCCCAACCAAATCCCCCTCCCCATGTTAAAGGAAAGCATGCTCAGCTGGATGGACTACTACTTCCACAATGCATCATTACATACAAAAGTATTCTAAAATGTGCACATTCAACATTGGAACACATGCATGTATGAGCAAGGCATATGCTGCATAATCGTGAGGTGTCATTTCCAACCCATGACATGGCAATGACAGTAATGCACCACAAAAGACACAATCCCACATCTAAGCTGAAACCTATGTGAAAAAATACTCCAGCAATGTAAAATTGAACTTTAGCAATTGTCATTGTCATCCCTGGGAAGCACCTAAACAGCAGCATGCAACATGGCATCAGACTACAATCATATAAACCCGATTCCAACAACAGTCAGGTCCATCCACAGGTACAACAGTCACTGCCACCCGGCATCACATTACTGAAATTGCCAGTCTACACAGGAAGAAGGCCCCAGTGATGAATACAACTCGGGATGTCTGGATCTGGGTGACATACCTGGCCCATCTGGGACAACCGATCAATTACCTACAACCGGCCTCACCCAGCTGACTGCAGAGGACCCCACACCTGTGGTCACAACACCTCAGCCAAGTCCACGTTCCCAAAACTATGTCCCAAGGACAGCTCAATCAGCAGTGTGCCCAACAGTACAGGGACCTGAGTCTTCCCTTAACACCCAAGATGATGAAGGTCCTGTTGTCACTGGCAGTGGGTATACTGTGACAGCGACACAGGCACAGGGGGCTAGCGCCAGTGGGAGGGCACCTGTGGGCCAAGGGATGGGGCCACCCAGGAAAACGACTGGCCAGGAGGCCATCTCCCAAGTCCTGGTAGCATACCAGCAATCTCAGGACAGGATGGGCCAGATACTTTCCACATTGCAGGAGAACGAGAGGCTGCAGAGGGAACACCACCAGGAGGCCATGCAGCAGTGGCAGGCACTCAATGCCACCATGGCCTCCATTGCAGGGGTGCTGAAGGAATTACCCACCATCCTGCGTGAGCCCTCCACCCACCAGCAGACCCCTTCCACTAGCCAGAGTCCAACACAGCCCTTAACATCTGCTATAGCTAGTGGAATGGAGGCCCTGCCAGAGGACTCACAGGCCACTATGACCCCTCCCTCTGTAGCCGACGAATCCCCCCTCCCGCAAACGTGGTCGTCGAACCAGACACGCTGCAGGAAATGAAGGCAAGATCAATTCCACTGCCAGGAAGTGACCCTCTCCTGAACTGTCTCCCTTGTGTGCCACTGAGACACCTTATTGACTTTCCACTGTCATTGCCCCATTTTCCATTGGCCCCTGGATACTGGACTTGTACTACCCAAAGCTGTGCCTGCTACTCTGATGATTTCAAACACCATGACCACACTCTTCTCCACTTTCAGCTATATTGTCAGAATAAAAACCATTGAGCACATATACTGTTTATGTGTTCTCATTGAGTGATATACCAATGTTTGTTCTCCAAAATCAACATGTCAAAAAATGTCAGACAAATGTAAGTCATGGAAGGGGATGGAAGGTTGAGAAAACTGCTCAAAAATAGGTCTTCCTTACACAGGATCTGATTTCTTCTCCAGAAGCAGCCATCAGATGAGGCAGGAAACTGAGTTAACACAACAACACTACCTGTAAATAGCGCAGGACAGTGAGAAAAGACACATTAAAATCTCAATTTAAGTGGCCACTAAATATGCTGTACTCTTACAAACTTCCAAAATGGGATTTGAATTACTCAATGTGGATGAATAGAACACTGCCTACAGTACATGACATCTCCCACACTATAACATATATCAGTACCTCACAGTTGACACATCCAAACAATATCCAATGTTACAATTTCAATGACTGCTTCTTAAAATTCTGGGCTGGGAGTTCTGCCAAGGAGAGCCTTACAGCTGGGGATATGTGTGTGTCAATAAGCCCAAATGGTAAATCAAGTTGAAAAGACTGTAAACTATTTCCAATAAAAGTTGTCATGCAAAGTAGTGCAACACATAGCATAAGCATTTTTATTAAGACAATTTGTACTGCAACACGTTTGCTGAATGTATACATCATATCCATTATTTTCCCATTGTGTACAAATAAGTCAATTACCATCTGCACAGTAGCCATAATACCAGTAAGTGACATCTCATCAGCCACACTGCAGATCAGAACGGTTTCAGATAACAGTTTTTGCATACATACCTGACTGTCATTGGAAGTATTGGAGGATCAGGTGAGCTCTTGAGTGCACATCATCCTCATCATCCCCATCTGCATCACTGTCATTTGCACCTTCATATGCCACCGGTACAGCAGCCACCTCCTCCTCCTCCAGTAAAGGAACATGTCTTCTCAGGGCCAAGTTGTGTAGCGTGTAGCAGGCAACAACTATCTGGCAGACCTTTTGCAGAGAATAGAGAAGGGAACCTCCAAAGATTAAAAGACATGAGAATCTTGCTTTCATAACACATGTTCAATCACCCTTCTTGTCCTTCCATGGGCCTCATTATAGCAATTTTTACCTTCTGACCTGGGATGTCTCACTGATGTCAGCAGCCATGATAGGTTAGGATACCCAGACTCACCTGTGTAGTAGTCATTTTCTCACGTTACAGTCCAGGAGTAGCATAAAGTAAGCTGTCAAGAATAAATAGCTAACTGTGAACAAACAACAAAAGAATGGACTCACCAATGATCCAAGCCTGCTCGCTCTGTCGTTGTGCCATCATATGTGGGACGTTGCAGTTCCTCAGAATGTAGGAGTCATGCACAGATCCAGGGAACTTGACTGTCATTTGGGGTATGTACTGATCAACGAGACACACCACCTGCACATTAATAGAATGATAATTTTTCCGGTTCCTAAATATTTGTTCATTGATCCTGGGAGGGATCAAAGCAATGTGGGTGCTATCTATGGCCCCTATCACATGAGGGATATGTGCTACATCATAGAAGTCAGCTTTCACAGTGGGTAAGTTAGCACATTGTGGGAACCTTATGTAGCTGTTTATGTGTTTCTGCAAAGCAGACAGTACATCTTCCAACACAAAACTAAACATGGGCTGCAACATACCTGCTGTCAACCCCACTGTCACCTGAAAAGAGCCAGAGGCTAAAAAGTGGATCACTGATAACACCTGTACTGTTGGAGGGATGGCATAAGAATTACGTATGGGTGGCAGGAGATCTGGCTCCAACTGGGTACACAGTTTCCTGATGGTCTGTCGGTTTAGATGACACATCTGTATAATGTGTCTTTCTTCCATGGTAGCAAGGTTGACTAAGGGCTGGTAGACCGGTGCATTTCTCATTCTCCCCATTGGACGGTATCTAGGCATAGGATAGAAAAAAATTCATGACACCTCTTGCACTGTTGTTACAAAAAGTACACCATATAAGTAGCAAATAGGACAAGTCCTGTAAGGTATTTGATAGCTGACACAGGTAAAGAGTTATTCACACAACTGTGACATCATGGCTTTAAATTTCATTACTATACTTGTCACAGTGGGTCTGTACAGAGATGGAAGTCAGAAACAGTAATATCGTCCATAAGTCGGACACAGTTATCAAACTTCCACACATTGAAAAGATGATGAATCAAACATATTGGCAGGTGACACTGACTTCACTAGTGAGTTCACATGAGTTGACCTTGTACATCAAGCAACTAGTGATTAACATCAATCTGTGATGCACTGGGATGACATAGATATCATAAAAATATGTAAATGTGCAGCCACCTGTCCTGCATGCAGAGAACAGATATAAGTGACCTAATTCCGTGGCGTTAGTCGTCATGGTGGTAGGCAGTCAATACCACTGTGCAACTCCTCATTGGTTAACATTGATGTCTATCGGAAACTGGGGCCAATGATGATCACCGCCGGCGGTAACAGCCATGACCGTGGTGGCTGTGACCGCCATTTTCTATAGCCCAGCCCACTTGACTCCTGACACTCGAGCAAGCAAGACCTCCACTGCATGAGCTGCTGTGTTCTGTTTCTGGAAGCCACAATGGTACATCCTGCAGGAGATAGGGCCCCAGCCTTCACCCAGGAGGAACTGGAGAAACTGGTGGAAGGGGTCCTACCCCTGTATGGATAGTTGTATGGGGCTCCAGATAAACAGGTCAGTACAATGTGGAATACTTATCAGCTAGGGTGGTGTGAAGGTGTGTGAGTACTGACATGGCATGACTGACTGCTGGGGTTGTGTTGTATGATTGATAATGGCGTAATGTGGACTCTGTATGAGCATGTGCTGCGCATGACGTGTGTAGGCCACTGCTTTAGGTATACTGTAACTCTACATGATTATCTCCTTTTGTCTGTGTCTCCCATGCAGGTCAGCACCCATCAGAAGAAGGAGATATGAATAGCCATTGGCAAGCAAGTGCGGAACCTGGTGGTCCATAACCGGCGGAGCACCCACTGCAGAAAGCTGTGGGAGGACCTGAGATGCTAGGCCCAGAAGACCGCAGAGGCCTATCTGGGGATGTTCTCCCAACAAGGGAGGGGGGGCCGTTGGACTCTGACCATCCTAATGGGCCGCATATTGGCAGTGGCTCACCCAGAGATAGATGTGCACCTGAGGGCAGAATAGCAGCCACAAGGGGGTGAGTACAGACTGTTTAATATCAGTTGTATGGGCTTCTATTGTGTCAGTTAGATTACTTAGGTACTAATGAGGTGTGTGCACATACGATAAGATTATAGTCTCTGGCTATTACTTTCACTGTTTAGAAGTGGTGTAAGTTAGCTTTTCAACACCATGCAGGCAGTAATATGTTGGTGCTATACCTCCTTGTCCAGTTACGTTTAGACACACTCATATGTTGAGTGATTCTCAAACCTCTATTTTCTATCCCTGAGTCTGCTTTAGATAGCCAATGCCAACTTGTCAGGGCTGATATTAGGTAGTAAGTACTGTGAGTAGGAAACTTCCAATGTGAAATCATTGCATTGCCAATGGACTTCTGTACATCATGAGTCCTTTATCTACCTGTCCTATATTTTGAGTTCAATGTACTTATCCAGGACATTTTTTTAAATGTGCCAAAAGTGTCAGATTGGTAAGTATAAGTGGGTAGTTGGCCGTTATTATCATTGTAGAATGAATGATGACAGACTGCAGCATGTCCAAACTAGTCGTTTTGTGGAAATTAGGAGGTAACAGCTTGAATATTAGGTTATGTCTACATGATCAATATTTGGGGACCACAAATCATGGCCATCCTTTGCCACACCAGAGGAGTAGAGTACTTGTTGGAATGTGTACTAGATGGGTAGGCATTGACCCTTTCCTCCCTTTCTTTCTCTCCCACCCTATCTCCCTGTCCTCTTCAATACTTGTGTGCATCAGCATCATCAGGTGGAGGAAAAAGGGCACCAGTGAGTGGAGAAGCTTCAGCCCACGGGACCCAGGAGGCAGATTCCACGGACGCCGAAGGGCCAATTTGACGGAGAGCGAGTGGAGCACCACGGGGTACACTGGTACAGCTACACCATCTACAGATTCCTCCTCCAATGGAAGCTCCCAGGAGGTGGCAAACCCATCAGGTTCCATCCCAGCACCATCCTTGTCCGCCACCCTCCTTAGCAGCACCATCCTGCCTGTGGCTCCCCACCCAGTTGCCGTTGCCCGCTCACACAAGAGGGTGGGTGTCTCCTTTGCCACAGGCACCTCTCCCCCTGCCCCAGTCAGCCCTGCTTCCCTCAATGAGGAGGCTATTGACCTCTTGAGGCCTATCTCTGTGAGGCAGTAAACCACTGTGAATGCCATCCAGGGACTGGCATCCCAGATGCAACAAAGTAATGCCTACCTCAAAGGCATTCATGGTGCCTTGGCTGGCCTGCAGAGATTGTTTCAGGCGATGGCCTCCTCTTTGAGGGCAGCCAGTGTCCCTTCATCTTCCATCTCCACTCCAGCTACCTGTGCCCAATGCTATGCCCCTCTCCCCTCACCCACCCAGAGCACACATTCAGACCACCATTCACCCACTAAAACAGACAAGGTGCGCAAAGGTAAACTCAGGCACCACAAGACACACCACAAACATGCACACAGTCAACACACACCTGCACACACTCCCTACACTATCTCCCCATCACCTACCCCCTCACAGTCGCCACTCACACCTGCTATCACTACACCAACACTCCCTGAATCCTCCACCAGTCATGTCATACCCACAGACACCACAAGAGCAGACCCACAGACATCCACCCCACATACCACATCCGCACTTACTACCAACACCCTTAACGACTAAATGCAGCACATCTACCTTACTTGCAGACACCACCCCAACGTACACTCACACATCTTGCATCCCATCTCCCTTCATCTCTTCCCCCTCCAAAAAAACATAAACACCCTCACTCACCCACCCAACATACACTGACCACACACAAACACACATTGCACACACCTGCATCCACATCCAGCACATCAACACCTCCTACAACCACTTTCTCTAACGCCACTCCTGAACCTTTTACCCATGCCTGCCCCATGTACCTAAAAAACTTTTCCTTGCCTGTCTTGACCTGTTCCCTGCTTCTGTCCCACCCAGTGATGCCCCTAAACACCATGTCTCCCTGCCTCAACCTAGTCTTTCCACCTCCCAGTCTTCCCATGCTCCCCCTAGTAGTAGCCATGACTCTCGCCCTGCAAATAAACCACTGCCTCCAAAGCCTAATGTCCCTGCTCCTACCCCAAGATCCAAACCCCCTGCCCATAATCAAAAGCAACCCCCCTCCCAAACCTAAACCAAAGGATCCCCATTCTAAGCCCCCACTACTGCCACCCCTCACACTTGAGATCCCTGCCTGCCCCATTTATGCCCCTGCCATGTGGAGGCCAATTTGCAGTCAGGAGTCAATTTGGGGCATGTGACTGTGCCCAAAGTGCCTGGGGCACTTGTGACAATTGGCTGGCCAGTAGGCCTAAGTTGTATATAGTTTTTAAAATGTATTAATTATTCCAATACATCTGCACCACTGAGATGTTGGTGTCAAGGTTAAGAAATTGTTGTGTATTTCCTTCAACATGGTTGTGTTTTATCTGTTTAAATTGATGTATGTGTCATATGTGTATGGGATGTGTCTGTGTTGCTGCATGCCCTGGGTTGATGACTTGTGCCATGTGCTTTTTGTGATGTGTTGTTATGGTGGTGTGTGGCATTTTTTGGTAGTGGTATGTGAGTTTGTGTGTATAGTGATGCATCTGTGATGTCCTTTATATGCTGGTTAGACGTGGCGTGACACCTGAGGCCTTGTTTGGATGTCTGTACTATTTATTTGATTGAGTTGTTGCTACGTATTGCTACCAGTATGTGTTGTCAGGTGGAATTGTTCGATGTGCCATTCTGACAATGTGTTTGTGATGTTTTTCTCATTGTGTGATTGTGGGGTGTTGTGTATGGATGTGTTTGACAGTGGCGTTGGTGTGTGTGTGTGTGTGTAGTGTGCTGTGTGCATGGCATGTGTCTGTTGGCTGTGGTGTGTGTATTTAGTGTATGCGTTTGTGTGTGTGTGTGTGTCTGTAGATGTGTGTGTTAATACAGGCATTTGTTTACGTGTGTGTGTGTGTGGCCATTGCTGTCCGGGCAGGGTGTGTGTTGGGTGTGGATGTGTAATACTGCCCTTCCATCCCGTTTGTGCTAGCAGAGTACTTACGGTTGTCGTCGTCGCTGGTCCTGGAGGTGTATGGTGAGATACAGCAGATGCGGACGAGTCTGTGTACCTGGAGGTGAATGTCTCCTTTTATACTGACCGTTTCCCCCAGGGTTTTCATGGCAGTTGGACCACCCTGGAAATCCTGGCAGCCTACTGACTCGTAATATGGTGGGCAGTCAACTGGTCGCCGTCGGCCTGGAGGTGGCTACTGCCGTCAGCGGCAGTCTGACCGCACTAGCGGTACTTGTGGAAACTGTGCTGTGTTGCGGTGGGATCACTGCCCTGGTCGTAATATGGCGGGCTGCACTGCCGGCCTGGCGGTAGTGCGACCACCGGCGTGGCGGTCCAGTGACAGCAAAACTCATAATGAGGGCATTTATGTCCATTTTCACCCAGATGATTCAACATGGCAATAGTATCTTGCTTGCATGCTTCCTATGTCTTTGAAGCAACTAGTAAATCGTCAATGTACTGAACCAATGATGATTGGAAAGGCATTTCCAATGATTCCAAATTCTTTTTCAACACTTGATTAAATATGGATGGGGATTCTGAAAACCCTTGTGGGATCCTACACCAGTAATACACACAATTGTAGAATTTAAAACAGAAGAGAAACTGGCTATCCTTCTGTAGAGGCACTGAGAAAAATGCTTGTGACAAGTCCAATACTGTGAACCATTCTGCATCACAAGGAATTTGGAACAGAGTCACTGCTGGAATGGGTAGCACTAGACAGCATTTGCCCACAATTTCATTAATTTTTCTCAAATCCTGAACAATGCAAAATTTCCCACTTGGTTTTCACAAACCCATAATAGGTGAATTACATGGGCTGCTGAGCACTTCTTTCATAACTCCTTGCTTAACAAAATCTGCAATTACAGGAGTAACTCCTTCAATTACATCTAGTGCCATGTGATATTGAGGAGTTTTTGGAAAACTGCATTAGGTTTAACTGTAACTTTGAATGGCTCAAGTTCTTTAATTAGACCGATATCTTAAAATAACTGTATCTCGTTAATCAGTTGGAAAATCTAATACTGTAAATGCAGGATAAAGGGTAATCAATGGAAACTCTCCACTAATCAAATTACAATTTCCAACTGGTAAACATGATTCCTCATCCTAACTATATGTTTGAATGGCAATTCCATCATTTGTGCAAGGTACTGAACATCTTGTTTTGCACAGCAAATCGCTTCCTAATTGACATACTGGACTTGAGTCACAGACCATAAATCTGTGCATGCGTTCAGAAGTACCAATTTTAACTGGTATCAGCTTAGTAACTACATTTTTCAGGTGCTGATTCACTTCTCCGACAACCTGCACTGTTTTCCCAGAAAATGGCACATTAGGAACTTCTGCAGTTCTGACAGTAGAGTGTGTAGCTCCTGTATAAACCAAGAATGAGACTTTGTGATCCATTACTCTTCCATTAACTTAAGAACCACTCTGATACACCTCTAATAAAACTGCTAGCACACATTCTTCTTCATATGAACTTTCACTCACAATTTCATCACTCAATTCATCCTCACTGTGAAGGGCGGAATGTGTGATCAGTGGTTGACTGTTTTGACTGAGGTCCTAATTATGAGTTTGGCAGATGGAAAAGGCTGCCCACCAAACTCCAGTGGTCAGGAGACTGCCAGTGCAGTCTCCTTCCCACCGGCACTATTATGAGTTTCCTGCTCAGTCAGCGGGTGGAAACACAGTTTCCGCCCACTGGCCCAGCTGGAAACGCACAACAACATTGATGCCGGCTCATAATAGAGCTGGCGGCAATCCTGTTATGCACCAGGTGCACCAGTACCCGTCTAGCAAATTGCAGTCTGCAAAGCCAAGTGCATGGGCAGTGCAGGGGGGCCCCAGCACATCATCTCCACCAGCTTTTACATGGCAGTGAAACTGCCATATGAATGCCAGCGGAGAGAGGGTTCTTAATCACCAAGGCAGCGCTGCCCTAGCGGATTGGGACCGCCCACACCGCCAGGCCGTCGGTCGTCCGAAAAGTGGCATTGTAGATGGTTCGACCCTAGCGCCACTGTTGTTATATCGCATTCGGACCACTGCTTTGGCAGCACTCCGACCGCGACCTTCGGCCATAATGATGGCCTTAATCTTTGATCCATGTTCTGCTGAGGAACCACTATCTGCTGCTGGGCCACTGGAGCTTTGGGTATTTGCATCTGTTGTGGCATCATTTGCATTTGCTGTTGCATTTGCTATTGTGGTACCTGAAAACGTGGCACCTGCACCTGCTGTTGGGGAATTTGTATGTGCTGCAGAAGCTGCATTTGATTATTCATATTTTGAACATTTACATTAGGATTCCAATTTCTCGGTCCTCTCAAATTTGGAAAATGATTATTTTCATTAATCTGCACAACACCTTCCTGCACCAACATTGGACACTCCCGCTTCCAATATCCAAAATTACTGCAAGCGTGACAATGTAACATCTTCTTCACTGTCTGCATATCACCAGAATCAACGTTAGTATTCAGATCGACACCTACACATATTCCGTTTCCATTCCCAACACCACCACATCGTCTACCTCTCACCTGCCCTTGACTCGGAATCTTCTGCATGTTTCCCTGCTGTTGTGGAATTCCCTGCATATCTGATTGTGCAGTCTAATCTGCATCACTGTTGCCTTTTCTTTCAGTCTTTTCTGCTTCATTTCAATTTTGTCACTGCAATATTTAGCAAGCTTCAATACTTCATCAAATCAAATGACTTTTGAGCATGTGACCAACTTCAGGTCTCAACCCTTCAACAAACCTGAACACAAGGTGAATCATGTCTTTGGGATCAATCATTTCTGTACCACTGTAATTCCTGAAGGCCTGTAACAACCTTTCATAATATGCATGTATTTCCTAATTTGCTTCCTGAGCTGTCCCATCAATTCTCTGTCAATCAATATCTTTGGGAGAAATTATCATTTTCAAAAATTAATCACTTTGTAATAACTTTTAATTACTTAAGGTGATGGTGCACCTGTAACTGGATCTCGTGGAAGTTCTCTTGCTGGCCAATCAACACTCCTTTTGCATCCAATCCATAAATCAGCTGTGACTACTATTTCTCAAAAAGTATTTAAATCCTTCCACAGGCATTTTGCGACTTTCACAAACCTATCTGTCTGCTGGTATCATTCTACTAGCTTCTCGCTCAATCTCGGGTAATCATTTGTGAATGACAAGATATCACTCCTTCTCCAAGGGACATGAACATAATTCCCTCCAGGAATTTCTCTCACTGATAATATCTTTACTGGCCTATCAGTCTGCTGTGTAACAGTAGAGTTCGAATTCGCAGACTCTCTTTTCTTTACCCATCTGCCTTCTCATTTATCTAATCCTCCCCATGTTTGAAATACTTTGGATTCATTCTCTAATGTGAATCTTCAATCCAGGTGATCTCATGTTCTCAATGTCTTTTGAATTGAATTCTAATCTGTAACTCCTTTTCAATGGTTTTGATTTCTCAATATCTACTTTATATTTCTCTGCAAGTTCTGATCATTTCTGATGCGCCAATCCTGCTCTGTTTGTGACATCTTTACAAGTGAAGCATAACTCAGCTTCATTACGAGTCAATTCTAGTTAATCCAAGTGTTCCCTCAATCATTTCATTTAATTCTAATTTTAATCTTTCCAAATTGAGTGTTCTTCTTCTTCAGCACCTGTTTTCACTCCACTGATTTTCTCTAACCAGTCTGTTAACTGTTGAGCTGTAAATCCTTGTAAAGAAACATTATCATTCACATTCAGTACACATTGTAGAATATTAAGGGTCTGACTCATTACTCTCTCAGGTGTCATCGAAATTTAATTTGGATTTAAATTTGGTTTCACCAATTTTTTTTAAATCCTGGAATAAGTTAAGTCTATAAGCGGACCTGTTTTGTCAAAAGTCTGATATATTGGAGACGTAACTACTGAAGTTGCATTGAGTTTCTCCATTTGTGCATTTGATTCTGTACATTGCTATCATTATTTCCTTGGGCATACAATGGAACAACTCGACCCATAGTAACGGGAACTGTTAATACGTCTGGACTTGATGGAGCATTTTGATTTCTTGAATAAATCACTCCAGAACTCTGACCTGTAAGTACTGAGGAACTTTATTGCGATATTGTTACTGGAGAATACCTTGGCATATTCCGGGTTTGCACTGGAGTCATTAAATTAGGTGTAGACTCCACCTGGGCTATCAGTGGATTTTGAACAATCTGTGGTGCCATCGACACTGTAATACGAAACTCACAACAGAAATTGTAAAATAAACTACAGGCTGTGCTACAGATTGAACCCCAGGAGTTTGAGTAACTGTAATAGCAGGAATATTAACTGTGACCTATACATGGATTTATGTTACCACAACTGGAGGTAGTGCACTTGGACTTGCACTAGTACCTGGACTTGCCTCTTGTACTGCATATGGAGGAGGACAATATGCAATAATTGTGTTACAAATCCATCATCATCTGAGTCACTACCGTAAGTCAGGGATCTCTTAGCTTCCTCTGACTTTGACTCAATTTCTTCCAGATCCTTATTTGTTTTCTTTGTCTTTGGTTTAACACTGTCCTCTTTCTCTTGTGATATTGCAGGAAACAGTCCAATACCCTGTAAGGGTTCTGTTCTCCAAGATTTCTGCTCATTATCCTATCCTCCTTCTAGCAAGGTTTTCTGTGCTTTTTTAATTCATCTTCCAAATTTTAATTTCTCTTGTTGTCTGGCTACTAATTGCTATATAGCTAAAGCTTCAAATTGTGCTGGTCTCAGAGTGTGCTTTATTCGTAAAGCTCTCTTCTTAAATTTTCTAAAATTCTAATATTAAAACTTCCATGAACAGGAAATGCTAAGCTCCCTTCTTTCTCTGTTATTTTGCACCACTGTTTTAACCAAATATATGCTGAAGGACCCTTCTCTTCAATTACAATGTATGCGGGTGTACCTACTGGCGGGGTAATTTCTCCTCTTTGGACTGGAATGAAAGCATCTCCTCTTAGCTCACTTTTTAATGCTTTGAAAAATGTCATTCTTATCTTTAATTTATTTAAAACTATGAATTAAATTCAAAACAGGAAGTACTTCAATCCCAAAATTATTTTCGCTTGCTACTCTCGACCAATAGCTGTTCACTGTTGTGCACCAACCCGTTTGTGGCTTCTTTTCCCCATCCAACCTATCACAGTGCAGACCCAATGACCTCATACTCGATCACACAGCGGCTGACAAAGCCTCATGCACTATTCACACAGAAAACGAACTGCAAAATATTGCGAACACTAAAGAAAAATCAACAAACCAACTTGTCTTCTTACTAAAAGAATGGCTCAATCTATTCGGAAGCGTCACAGTATTTTTGACTGCAGCATATTGCTATCACAGTTACTCCTTCGACTTTAGCTTTCTCTCATGCGCAAGTAAAATTCGACCTGCAAATTTCACCCTTTACTAATACCAGATCACCCCTGCGAGCTCAGGAATCACCTAGTACCTGTCAAACTAGCACTCCCTTAACACACACACCAAGAATATTATTTGTCAACCACGTGTGATTGACTAAACACAGCAAACAAGTTACAAAAACAACCAAGTGTCTCATACACTTATACAATACTCTGGAGTCACAGACCAACGCAAAGTCCGTAAATCAATAACCAAATGGGCAATTTTTGAGCACCAAGCACCACAATCATTTGAAGTACGACGACTTCCCTACACTAACCCTTTGGAGTACGCAAACTCCCTAACCAACTACGGTGGAGTGCGCAAACTCCCAATTTCTCTCATACATAACAATTCACCAGCCATTTGCCAAACCATTGCAAGCGCAAACCCTACTCAGAACTCAAACAACACACCAAAATGTATCTAAGCAAGTATTGGCAAAACCAATTTCCAAATAAATCTGAATTTGAAACAATTTTAAACAAACATTGACAAAACCAAATCTCTTAAATTAAGGATGATTCCCTCCTATTATGACGCAGCCAGCCTCTTTTGCTACCAAATAGTGTGGGTGTGTGACCTCCTATATCAGGCTAAGGTGACATGTAATAGGGCAGTAGCATTTACTACCTTTAGAGGTCGACTCAAATCTTTCGACTCAGAAAGGAGTGTGAGATCATTCGATCAGACAATATGAACAAATAATTATTAAATATAACATCAAATAATCAACATATCCAATGTGGAGTCAGTAATTTATACACACTATGACCTATGTGGCCATGAATCATCACACCAGTTTAGTAAAGTTTAAACATTTATTGTCCTCAAATTAACAATGATAAAGTCATGTAAATGATGTGCAAGACCAAATGATAGAAATACAGAATCAATACAGGCTGTCCAAAGCGTCTAAAGAATCTCAATCTTGCCAATGCATTTACTATTAAACACTCCAATAAAACACAACACAGAATAACAACATAATTAAGGGAATAATAGAAACAGTATACATTTAGTTGTGCAGTTGAATTACTCACAATCAATTAATATACCTTCAAATCAAATATTAGGTCAGCCATCCCTTGTTATCATTCTAATTTGAAATGGATTTGTGGGCTTCATGCAAAAATAAAAATAAAACAAAAATTAATATGAAAAACATTTAGCTATAGAGCTAACCATAATAGGCGGTTGGATTTTCTGAAGAGAAAAACCTGCAAAGGAAAACAAATGCACATTGATTATGCTTCTCCTAAATGAAACAGCAGTCAGTAGTGTCTTCATCAGTAGAGCACAGGAACTGCAGGTCTTCAGAGAGCAACATCAGGCAACAGGAACGTGAATGGGGCAACAGTTCATTAATAATGGGGCCTAAAGTAACTGAACAGTTAGAATCATATGCAAAGGCAGAAACACATCTAACTCAGAACAGAACTGGAACAGAACTGATTTACATCACCTAAAGCTTTCTAAATTAACCCCTTGGGTGCCAAGGACATAATGGTTACGTCCTTGGCTGCACCACTCGGGTGCCTAGGATGTAACCGTTACATCCTGAACCTGGCCATCAGGGGAAGCACTAGCCTCCGACCCCCCTGCCGTGGGCAGGGCTGGAAGGGGAATCGCTTGCCCTTCCACCCCCAGTGACGTTTGATGAAGTCACCCTGCAATTGCGCGCTGACCTCATCAGAGGCCGTCCCCACCACGCTCGAAGCTCAGCTTCCAACGTTGATCGGAAAAGAAATGCTTGGCATTTCGCTTCCGATCAGGGGGTGGGGCAGGCAGAGGCATCAAAAGAAAGGAAAGGCCTTTCCTTTCATTTGATGTCTTTTTGAACAATTATGCAGCCCGATCGTGAAGTGATCAGGCTGCAGAGATGCCCTCTGGACACCAGAGATGTTTGTTTATGTGTGTTCATGTTGTGTTTTCTCATAAGGGGAGCGGCCTCCAGGGCAAGGCTCACTCCCCTGCGGAGCAAATTTATTTTAGGCCTTTTGTCCCCTCCTTGGGGGCAGATCAGTCTATTTCTATTATGCCGATCTGGGCCCTGGGGGTAGAATCCATTTAGGCACCAGGGATTGGTATGTATGTGTGTTGTTTGGGGGGGCAGCCCCTTGGGCAAGGGTCACTCCTCATGGGGGCATATTATTGTTGTCCATTTCTGCCCATATTTTTGTAAGGCCCATCTGCCCCGAATAGGGGCCAGAAAGCCCACTAGGGAAGATTTCTTTTTTTTTTTTAAAGATAGTCATGCCCCCACCCCAAATAAATGGGGACAAAGTTGTTCTGCCCACCGGTGGGCAGATGGGGCAATTACCCCCAAACCAGCGTCACAAGTTACCCCATACTGGGTTCCCCTAGGTGTCTAGTTTTCAAAAATGGACAGGTTTGGTAGGTTATCCTAGGTGCTGGCTGAGCTAGCAACCAAAATCCACAGCTAGGCACTTTTGTAAAAAACGTCAGTTGTCAATGTAAAAATTTTATGTGTCCATGTTTTGTTTTGGGGCATTTCCTGTTGCGGGAACTAGGCTTACCAATACAAGTGAGGTACCATTTTTATAGGGAGACTTGGAAGAATGCTGAGTGGAAGGAAATTTGTGGCTCCTTTCAGATTCCAGAACTTTCTGTCACCGAAATGTGAGGGAAAAGTGTTTTTTTTGCCAAATTTGAGGTTTTCAAATGATTCTGGGTAAGAGGACCTGGTGAGAGCCCCACAAGTCACCCCATCTTGGATTCCCCGGTGTCTAGTTTTCAAAAACGCACAGGTGTGGTAGGTTTTCCTAGGTGGCGGCTGAGCTAGAGACCAAAATCCCCAGCTAGGCACTTAGTATAACACAGCTCTAATTTCTTTGGGAAAATGTGATGTGTCCACGTTGAGTTTTGGGGAATTTCCTGTCACGGGCACTAGGCCTACCCACACAAGTGAGGTACCATTTTTATCGGGGGACTTGTGGAAATGCTGGGTAGGAGGAAATTTGTGCCTCCTCTCAGATTCCAGAACTTTCTGTCACCCAATTGTAAGGAAAAAGTGTTTTTTGCCAGATTTTGAGGTTTGCAAAGGATTCTGGGTAACAGAACTTGCTGAGAGCTCCACAAGTCACCCCATCTTGGATTCCCCTAGGTGTCTATTTTTCAAAAATGCAAAGGTTTGGTAGGTTTCCCTAGGTGCCAGCCAAGCTAGAGGCCAAAATTCACAGCTAGGCACTTTGCAAAAAACAGGTCAGTTTTCTTTCTGAAAATGTGATGTGTCCACGTTATGTTTCGGGGCATTTCCTGTCGAGGGCACTAGGCCTACCCACACAAGTGAGGTATCATTTTTATCAGGAGATTTGGAGGAACGCTGGGTAGGAGGAAATTTGTGGCTCCTCTCAGATTCCAGAACTTTCTGTCACCAAAATGTGAGGAAAAAGTGTTTTTGGCCAAATTGTGAGGTTTGCAAGGATTCTGGGTAACAGAACCTGGTGAGAGCCCCATGAGAGCTAGAAGCCAAAATCTACAGCTAGGCACTTTGCAAAAAACACATCATATTTCAATGTAAAAATCTAATGTGTCCATGTTGCTTTTTGGGGCGTTTCCTGGCGCGAACATTAGAAACTTAGGGGAACACAGAATAGCAAAACAAGTGTTATTGCCCCTTGTCTTTCTCTACCTTTCTTCCTTCCAAATGTAAAACAGTGTGTAAAAAAGATGTCTATTTGAGAAATGCCCTGTAATTCACATGCTAGTATGGGCATCCCGGAATTCAGGGATGTGCAAATAGCCAACTCAACACCTTATCTTGTGCCCATTTTGGAAATACAAAGGTTTTCTTGATACCTATTTTTCACTCTTTATATTTCAACAAATGAATTGCTGTATACCCAGTATAGAATGAAAACCCATTGCAAGGTGCAGGTCCTTTATTGGCTCTGGGTACCTAGGGTTCTTGATGAACCTACAAGCCCTATATATCCCCACAACAAGAAGAGTCCAGCAGACGTAACAGTATATTGCTTTAAAAAAATTGACATTGCAGGAAAAAGTTACAGAGTAAAATGTGGAGAAAAGTGGCTGTTTTTTTCACCTCAATGTCAATATTTCTTTATTCCAGCTGTTATTTTCTGTAGGAAAACCTTGTAGGATCTACACAAATGACCCCTTGCTGAATTCAGAGTTTTGTTTTAATTTAAAAAAATATTTTGCTTTCCGGGAACCAGCATTGGTTTCACACCCATTTCTGTAACTAACTGGAAAGAGGCTGAAAGCACAAAAAATAGTAAAAATAGGGTATGTCCAGTAAAATGCCAAAAGTGTGTTGAAAAATGTGGTTTTCTGATTCAAGCCTGCCTGTTCCTGAAAGCTGGGAAGCTGGTGATTTTAGCACTGCAAACCCTTTGTTGATGCCATTTTTAGGGGGCAAAACACAAGCCTTCTTCGGCAGCCCTTTTTTCCCATTTAAAAATAAATACAAATTGCGGTATTTTGGCTAATTTCTTAGTCTCCTCCAGGGGAAACCACAAACTCTGGGTACCTTTAGAATCCCTGGGATGTTGGAAAAAAAGGACGCAAATTTGGCATGGATAGCTTATGTGGACAAAAAGTTATGAATGCCTAAGCGCGAACTACCACAAATAGCCAAAAAAGGGCTCCGCATTGGGGGGGAAAAGGCCCAGCAGCTAAGAGGTTAATAGGAACAATGTTTTAAGCTCAAATACAGCAACCTGTACACGCATCAGATTTCTCTCAAAGTTTGAATTACAACTATTCAGCTATCTAACTGTATGACTTGTATGACTACGTCATTTGGCTACCAATTCACAAACCATTTTTAAAGAGACTCACTTTTCAGCGAATGGCATTCTGGGGATTTATATCTGTATTCCCACAGGGAACAAGGCCTTCTATGTTTAGCATAGGAAGTGGCTAGGAATGGCCTGTACAATCAACATGATTGCGGGCTACATCGCAGCGCTTGAGACCTTCTTATGATTACAGTGCACCAGACTCAAAGTACAGTATGCACAATGTATTAAATCAAATAAATCATCGTGTAAAGGTTTCATAATTGCAAATCTACCCCGCCATTTTGTCAGTTTCAGTCTTCCTAAAGCTCTTGTTCGACATCTCTCTCCCACTCCGGCTGCGCAGGTTAATCCCTGGACATTACTCTGTACTGCTGCAGCCTGACCCCGTTCTAATAGCGATCACAAGCATCTCTAACACACAGGACTGCTCCTCAGCAGCGCTGCCAGCAACTCACAAATCTAACCCGGGATGAGTGTATTTATAAGGGGACACCGATTAACAAACAAATATGCTTAAAAGAAGGTTAATGTCTTTCGGTGAGGGAGGGGAATCGTAATGAGGAGTCATGCTTCAGGGCTGCTGTGCATTTCAAGGGAAGGAAATCAATCACCCTGTCGTGGAACAGATGATGAGAACCTGCTGGAGGTAATTGTCATAAACGAAATCCCAAAGGACATTTGATTTTATCAACTTCTTAACTGCCACTCGGGGCCTGTGCTGAACAGATTATGTGCTTCCCGAGCAAGACAGAACATTCCTTTGGCCTGTCCTTGGCTGTGTCTGTGTGCCAGCTCTGAAATGTTCCTTGCAGTTCATTGTAAAGAAGTATAAAATGCTTTAACCTAAAATACCCAAAGGTATTTAGATAGCATTCCATTAACCCAATGAGTACTTCATTAACCCTGCCCAGCAGCATTAACTCTTTATCAACTAACCACACCACAATCTTGCTCTGTGCTACGGAGTTCGTTCGGTAACGTAACTTTCTACACTCTAAATGAAGGGATATTCATTTTTTCGTATACTTTGTGAAACCTTTGCACCATGTCACTTCTGTAATACCGTTTTATTCTTATCAGTAATACATAAGTATTATTACTAGACCAGGAGGATGTATTTACGTTTGCTTCTTTGTTATATAGTATTTTTTAATTAATTTCACTATTTTTTAATTGTTTTATTACAATGTGACTCTGTTGGCCACTAAAAAATCCTAAAACTGGTTGTGTCCTGGTTCCTGAACTTTGTCCTGAGAATAATGGGCCATATAAGGTGAGGACACCCACCATGCATAAAAACACTCCACAGTGAAGGTGAAAATTAATGGACTCATTTACAAACCCCTTGCACCGCCATAGCATCATTTTGTTACGCTATGGGAGTGCAAACAGTCCCCTACACAGCACCGCATTTACAACCTGGCGCAATGATACCATTGCACCAGTTTGTAAAGCCTGGAGCCACATTATACCTGTGTCAGGTATAATGTATGCAAGGCAGGCGTTCCCCCGCAAAAAGATTTCACAGCATCATTTTTTTAATGCCTGCTCACGGCAGGCGTTAAAGTTGACACAGTGTTGTTTTCAATGCCCCCCTCTAGCATTGCTGGACTAGCGTCAAAATGTTGACGCTAATTCAGCAATTCTACGATTTAGCGCAACAACTGAGTCAGAATATCTGGCACAGCTGTAGACACTGTGGGCCATGGAGCACTGTACTGTAAATACAGCAATCCCATAGCGTAATTAGGAGGGCATAGGGCAGGGCAAGAAAACTGACACATCGATCACAGTGCGCCAGTTTCTTGTAAATGAGGCCCTAAATTTTCCTTCCCAAAAATGAAAACATGAGTGATTCAAAAATGTTAATTTGCTGTTTATGAACCATGAAAAAATGAAAATTATGGCGCTTTACTTTTTAATTTTTAACTGAGTAGTGCAAAAAATAATATCATAGTTCCTGACAATTGAAAGGGAATGGCACCCACAAATCTCTCAGACCTGACTCTATAACTCCCTTAAACCAAAACTGTTTAAAATGGTACCAGGGTGGGTTTCGTATAAAATATAGATGTGACACTTTCTACTCTAGTGGCCTGCCCAGGGTGATTAATAATATTCTCAACCATGCCCAAGATCCAGGTTCTGAATGCTCTTTCGGCGAAGGTCCTGGTAAGAACCTGCTCTCTAATCTGTCTCAAGCTTTGTGGCGCCTAAATCTGAAATCTGTTTCCCTGACCTTTCCAAAATGCTTCTTGACATTCAATGGTTGAAGAAAAACCAAGCATTGGCAAGGCCAATAGGCCTCACAGATGGGCGAGGTATTGGCTTTGTCAGCCGGGTGAGGGTGTTGAATGGAAGGGTGGTGTTAGTGGTGAATGGAAGGGTAGCTGGGGTGGTGAATGGGAGGGCGTGTGCGGTGGTGAATAGAAGGGCAAGTGAAGGTGTAAATGGAATGGAGGGGTGGAGTTTGAGAGCAGTAGGGTGCAAAAGCGCTAAGAATCAGCCAGTGCTGACTGCATCATAGCACTTTTTTCCCTTCGTTCTGTTGGGATGGATGAGAAGAAACTGTGACAGGAGAGAAAAAACATTGATGGGCTGAGTGAAGTGGGAGATTAAAGAGGGGGGGTGGGGGATTTAGAAAACAGAGAAGGGGTGAGTGACAGAGGAAGAAGAAACAGGGCTGAGTGGGTCAGAGGAGAAGAAACCAGGAAGGGACAGAAGGGGTGGGATAAGCAGCAACATGGGTGGGAGGAAAAAGAAGCAAAATGGGCATAGCCGGTGGGAGATAAAAGGAACTACTTGGCAAGGGATTGGGAAGGAAAAAAAGCAACATAAATGGGCATGGGTGGGAGGGGAAGAAAAAAGAAACAAAAAAAATAGAACCTCAATCCCAGCACCAGCAATGGAAGGACATTAATACATTTGAAGCAGTACTTGGTCCATGGAAGTGAGGATGACCAGCTGGAAGGCACCACATGAGAGTGATAATGAGAGTGACAAGGAAGCCTATGAATGGTAATCAATAGGCAGGCTTCAAGTTCCTGATTGAAGAAAATATCATATGCTCACGCTGGTGAGACCTACAAATTGCATTGCTCCTCCCTATGTACACAACACTACAATCAACTAGGTACCAAAGTAAGAAATGCATGGGTCCCTAAATCGAAAAAAAGGTTTACAGGCTCCCTCTTGGATCCATGGATTTGTTTCAGGATCAGTGGAATCTAAAAAGGTAAGTGCTAAAATGTGCACAAAGGCTGTTCAATTGTACCCCTTAATGCATAGCCAAGGGTTGTAAAAATCAAAATCTGGGATTACGGTGTAGCCTACATGTTGCACTCAAAGCTCTCTGTGGATATTCCAAGGTTGTGTCACATGCTTTCTTACTTTGGCCAGAGGGCAAAACATGCTATTATAAAACCTAAAAATGCCAATAAGAACTGTCCTTAATGTGAAGTTTAGTTTCTGTATATACAGGGAAATATCTCCAAATATGTATTGCCAAATTAATACTAGGGATACACATAATTACAAAAAATATTGACTGCAAAAATATAGTGGAGGAAAATATTGTCATTGAATAGGTAAAACATCACATTTTGAACATTTAAACATTATATTAACTGTAACAAGTATTTTAACTTTAAACGTAGTATTACATTTAGAAGTAATATAAATATCATATAGAAAATTTAGAAATATATGTAAATTAAAAAAAGAAACTAAAATATACTTTGAAATAAATGTAAAAAAGTAATCATAATATGAAAATAATGAAATCTCATAAAATGGGTTCCGAATAAAAATAAACAAAAAGTTGAAATAAAAATAAAATAAATTTTGAGGGGTTAAAATCTACTACTCCTACTCCAAACTAAACACTGGTTAAAAGAAATGGTAAACTTCATAGAGATCAGATTTACTTAATCTAGAGCAACATTAGGGAACGTATTAGACTTTAGAGGGGTTATATTTGCTATTTCCACTGCAAACTGAGTAGCATCAGGAAAATTGCTGGACGTTGAAGGGGGTCAGATTTACTATTCCCACTCCTAATATAAAACAAATAGTTTACAAATGCACAAAAACTGTATTTCAACATACATACTAAAAACATAAACTATTTTAAATATATAATACATGTAATTAATTAAAAAATGAAGTTTACAACATTAAAAATTAAATATAAAGTATTATTAAAACGTATTTACCAATTATAAACATATGTTTGTGCATATACATATATTTAGAACACTTCCCACTTTACTATCTAAATTACCACATAAACACATCATATTAGTATCAGAAAAACATATTATTATATATAAAATTTATGATTATAACAAAATATAACACATTTGATGAACTGGGGTGGCATGGTGAGCAAAAGAACAATGAATTTGGCCCAAATCTGTGACTGGGGGTGAGTGTTTGAAAAGCTACAGCACTCTGTCCATTATCTTTTCGTGTTGCTAAAGTCATCTTAAGTGGCCAGGGTGTGCACAGATGTGAGCCCCCTGCTCACTGTCCCAGTGGATTCAAGCCAGCCTGGTTGATGAAGGGTGATACCCCGAAACCGATCCCATGATGCTTGTTTCTGGTTCAGGAAGGACCTGGTCTGCAAGTTCAGACTGGACTGGTCCCATTGGGACAAGGGTCAAGACTGATTTGCATATGGCTGGGTCCAAACTGGGGTGACATGGTGAGCAAAAGAACTATGGATTTAACCCAGATCTGTGACTGGAGGTGAGTATTTGAAAAGGTTCAGCAATCCGTCCATCATCCTTTTGTGTTGCCAGAGGGTGAAGTACCATAGTATCTACATTTTTTTGTATGTAAAGCATCAAACTCATGCTCATATGTCTTGAAAATATCACACACTATCGTAAGGCCAATTCTGATGTAGTGCATAAGGAAAGTAATCCAGGTCAGTATCCTTAATATCTCATTTAATTAAGCACTATATTCAGGCCAGACGTCATAATGCCTCAGTGGGAAGGGTAGAACAGACAGGCAAGTACCCATAATCTCTATAGATGTATTTCACCAAAGCCAGTTTTAATTGAACTAGAAATACTTTAAGTACTTGAGAAATATTGGACTGGCTATGGTGCTTTCCAAATCTGGACGCACTGAAGTTTCCAGTGGTTATTCATGTACTGGCCTATTGTTTTTTTGCAATTCTTCTTAACTGGATTTAAAAGAGAAGAGGTATAAACTATAACAAAAATAAAATGTTTTCCACATTTCCACATATGTGTGAGTCGAATGAGCAAGCCATATCCATAGTTTTATTAACATTAGGCTGTTAATGTTTGTAAACATTGCACCAACAGTAGGTATCAGTGATGTGTTTAACAGTATGTATTTGAATTTTTTGCTTCTCAAATTCGCATTGTATCTCTATATTGGATCCAATTTCCCAACACCAATCAATCAATGAAACATTTATAGAGTGTGACAAATCACCTGCGAGGATCTCGAGGCGCAGTGCTTTTGGGGAGATCATCAAAGTCAGGGCTCCTGTGTATAGGCCATAAACATTGTGTGGAGGAGGTGGATATGATGTCAATAAGTGAATTGAATTAGGCAGCATCTAGTAGGCAGTCTTTAGTAGCCATTAGTGCAAAAATTCAGCTTTCTTCCTCAAGTAGTTTTCTAATGTATTTTTTCACATTAACTATTCTACTTTCATTTATTTTACCCATAATGCACACCTAGGCCTGCAGTGTAGCTGAGTGATTTACATAAAATACAAGACTGCATTTGCAATGATGCAAGGTGTATGGCAGATGTTTACAGAAGGGAACATATCGGACATAATACCTGAGTTAGCATTAAAGTTGTCATATGCAAGTACAACACCAAAATTACACTTTACGACCTAAATTGTGTACAGTTTAGCCAATTTCTCCAGGAGAGCTATCTAATCCCTTCTCTGCTAAGTCTCCCGTGCTAAGCCTTTTTTGGCTATTTGGGGTAGTTCAGGATTAGGCCCCCCCAAACTTTTTGTCCACATAATCTATCCATACCAAATTTATGTCCTTTTTTCCAACATCCTGGGGATTCTAAAGGTACCCAGGGTTTGTGGATTCCCACGGAGGGGACCAAGAAAGTAGCCAAAATACAGCTAAATGTTGGGTTTTTGGGAAAAATGGAAAGAAGTGCTGTAGAAGAAAGCATCTGTTTTTTCCCCTGCAAGTGGCATAAACAAAGGGTTTAGGTACTAAAATCACAATTTTCCAGCGTTCAGGAAAAAGCAAACGTGAATCAGAAAAAACATATTTTTCAACACAGTTTTGGCATTTTACTGGGAGATAGCCTATTTTTCCTATTTTTTTTTTTTTTGCTTTCATCTTTAGGTCTGTTAGTGGTAGAATGAGTATGAAACCAATAGTGATCCAGAAAAGCTATGCATTTCTGAAAAGTAGAAACAAATTTAGAAAGAGCTCATTTGTGTAAGTCCTTCATGGTTGTCCTTAGAAAGTAACAGTTGAAATAAAAAAATATTGAAATAGAGTTGAATCAGTAACTTCTAACTATGAGAGATTTTCAAAAGCGGTTACTTTTACATCCCCTGGACCTTTCTGGTTGCGGGATATATAAGGCTTGTACGTTCACCAAAAACCAATAACTGAGCTGCTCCTTGGACTGGTTTTTCATTGTGTACCTGGGATACAGTAATTAATTTAGTAAAATATAAAGAGTGAAAAATAGGTACCAAGGAAACCTATGCATTTCTGAAATGGCAGAAGAAAGGAGTTTAATAGTAGTGGTTATTGGCACATCTCTGAATTTAGGGGTACCCTTAGTAGCATGTGAATTAGAGGGCATTTCTCAAAATCACTTCTTTCTTACACACTGTCTTACATTTGGAAGGCACAAATGCAGAGAAAGACAATTAGTTTGTGTTCCTCTTAGTTTCCTGATAAAAATGTTAAGTCATTTGTGTGGGTAGGCTTAGTGCCCCTGACAAGAAACAACCCAAAATGCAACGTGGACACAGCACATTTTTCCACTAAAAACAGACCCTTTTTTGCAGTGTGCCTAGCTGTGGATTTTGGGCTCTAGCTCCTCCAGCACCTGAGGAAACCTAGCAAACCTGTATGTATTTGAAAACTAGACACCTAGGGGAATCCAGGATGTGGTGAATTGTGTGGCTCTCACCAGGTTCTGTTACCCAAAATCCCTTGCACACCTCAAAATTTGTCTAAAAAGACACATTTTCCTCACATTTCTGTGATGAGTTTTTTAGCTCCCGATAAAAAATGATACCATACTTGTGTAGGTGGATGAAATGTTCTAGAATATGAGAAAAGCCACAAATTTCCTACCACCCAGAGTTACCCGAGGTCACCTGATAAAAATGCTACCTCACTTGTGTGGGTGGGCCAAGGTCCTGCGGCAGGATAGAGGCCAAAACATATTATGAAGACATCAAAATTATCTATCACAAAATGACCTGTTTATGCAATGGGGGCACCTGCATTTTTGGCCCTGGAAATTAGTGGCCATCTAGGGAGACCTATCAAACTCAGGCATTTTTTAAAACTAGACACCCGGGGGAGACCAGGGAGGTGTGGCTTGCATGGATCCCCCAATGTTTTCTTACCTAGAATCCCCTGAAAACGTCAACTTTAACTAAAAGAATCACATTTTCCTCACATTTCTGTTTGGGATCACCGTGTTGGCACACATTTCCTACCACCCAGCATTCCCATCAGTCTCCCGATAAAAATGAAACCTCACTTGTGTAAGTGGGCCAAGTGCCTGTGACAGGAAAGACCCAAAAAATGTAGAAATTGAGAGGGAACCAAAGCCTGTCAAAAAGGAGTGTTCTTTCCATACATTTTTTAGGTTACTCTGTTTTGGGCACCCATACAAGTGGGGCTGAATTTTTATCAGTACAGATGGGGCAATTTTAGGTGGTAGGAATTTTCTGTTTTTTATTGGATTCTGGAAGTTTCCATCACAGAAATATAGGGAAAATATGTGATTTCAGACAAAAAATCAGGTTTGCAGGGCATTGTAGGTAAGAAAATGGTGTGGAGTACATGTGAGACACACCACCCTGGCCTCCCCCAGATGTTTAGTTTTCAGAAGTGTCTGGGTCTGATAGGTTTTTCCAGGTGGCAACATACCCAAGTCCAAAAAGTGCAGCTGCTCACCATTGCAAATGAGATGATATTGGGAGTGAGCCAAGCTCTCTTGCCCCATATGTAAAATAAAAACCCCCAAAAAGTCAAATGTCCTCTTGCTTGCCATTGGGATGAGATACTTTAGTCTGCGGGGAGGGTGAGGTGGGCAGAAACACTGGTATCCCCTTCAGTTGGGGTGGAGTGTATTACCATGCCTATGGTGGTGTACAGCCCCCACCCCTCTACTTTTTTGTATTTCCCTGGTGTCTAGTGAGCTGTCTGCCCCTCTCTGGGGTGGATGAGGGGTAATTGTTTCATCTGCCCCCAATGGGGGGCAGAACAACTTTGTCCCCATTTATTTGGGGTGGGGACATGGTCATGATCCCACCACCTTCTTTAAAAAAAAAATCTTCCCTGGTGTCTAGTGGGTTTTCTGCCTCCCTCAGGGGCAGATCAGGGGTAATAATCCCCATCTGCCCCTGGGGGGGCAGAAATTCTGCAGCCTTTTTGGGGTGACTGGGGGCATTGCCATGCCCATTCTGGGCAGCCCCCATGCGTACACTAACAAAAATAAATAGTCCCTGGTGTCTAGTGGCCTTTCTGGCCCCCTAGCCGATCAGCTCATTTCACTCTCATTTTCAGAGAAATTATATCAGCGCGCTACACATACTGATCGTCATTTCCTTGAAAACCAAAAACAGTGTCTGGAAGTGGGGAAGCTGTTCCCCACCTCCCAATGCTGTTTGTAGCACTAGGGAATCACTCTGGTGCCCACACCAGAGGGATTTCCTGGCTCACGTGGGAGAACGGCTGGGGAAGTTGGACGCACAGAAAAGGTTAAGGCTTGTGTTTTTTTTTAATTCAAATATAAATAACTGTTTACCATGCTTTTTGAGGTGGACAAACCAGAACATGAGGAAAGAGCAACAATCCCATTCAAGAAAGGTTCTTCCATATTGGATTTAGGTAGAGAGTGGCACTGTCGAATAGCTTACTATTAAACAAACAGGAAGTACTGCAAAACTGGGTAGGGTCACCCCTAAGAATTTTTATCCCATTGGCTAGGGAGTGGCCAGGAATTTCCCCCACTCATAGGCTGGCACTGGCCATAAATGTGGCACCCCCAGTGCCCTCCTTACAATGCCTTGTGGACCTGTGTAGATCAGCAGGACTGCCCTGCAGTCCGGAACGTGAAGGAAGACTGGACCTTCTTAGCTTGAACCCAGAAGTGACGCCAAGGGTCAGTTGGTGACCACCTGTTTCAGCAACAGAGACACAACTAGCTTCCATTTGCCTCTCTACCTGCAACTGCCTAGATGACCATTTTCCCACTGGAGCTTCTTTGAACACTGCTGTTGGCCTCTGTTGGAGTATGTCCTTCAAATGGCGCCCTGCCAGTTCCAAGCTCCTTGACTGCAGTGAGAGTAGTCTCCATCTGTCTTCAAACTGCAAGCAGTGTTACTCAGTAACTTTTTGCCCACTTTTTTCCTAGAGAACCATCAGAGACCAGGACCACTGATGAAGTTGCAGCCATTGACATCAAATCACTGGTCACCCTCAGCTTTCTGGTCCACCCTATTGAAGGACATTTGACTTCCAGAAAAGTAGGCTTCTTGAGGACCAATGCTGGGCAGAAACCCGTTGACTTTGTCTGTTTATAGCTTTCTGACCTTTGATGACAACTGCATAGGGACCTGCTCTTCAGTAACTTTCCGTCATTGAGCCCCACTTCAAATCCAGGTTGCCCCACTGATATCTTGTCAACTACCACTTTTTTCATAAATGTTTCTAAGTGTGACGGTAAACTTTCCATTGGGATGAACCTAATATTCAGCACACACTCCATCATGGGTGGCCTTAACTTTTGATCTTGACCCAGTCAAGTGCAAGATAACTTCAGTTGGTGCTTTGTGTTTTTTGGAGCTATTTTTAAATTAAACTTTAAAACATATATGCCAGATTATGCTCATTGGATCTTTGTCCTTTTGAAATAATATTATTTATAAAAATTTACTTTTCTGTTCTAAATATGTGTGAGACTTTTTATGTTGTAATTTCACTTTATTACTGTTTGAGTGCTGCATAAATTAAAACATTGCCTCAAAGTTAAGCGTGACCACGTTGAGCCAAGCTATCATAGATTTATTTAGTGACTTTAGTGGTTCATCCTGACAGGGATGTGATTATTATTTGAGGTGGCTTCTTTCTTAGGGCACGTTTCATGACATCACTGATTACACAGATTTCACACTAAAACTCACACTGCCCACAATGCAGAAAACACAAAAAAAACATTTTAAAATGCACAGGAAAAATAAATGGATTAATAGGAAGAAAATATTAAATATGGAGGGGCGGTGTGAGTTAATCCCACAAATTGTGAATTTTGTAGCTTTGTGTGTTTGAGACAAATCCATAACACAGGATTCTGCTGTGTTTTTTGCAGCTAATAAATATATATGTAATGGTTGTGTTGGACCTGGCCCTTTCTACAGGTTCACCCCAGACTTTTTTGCCTTTTACCCTCCACTTTTTGCTGAATTCGATTTTATTGGCATTAGGACTCTGTGCACTTTACCACTTTACCACTGCTAAAATGCTTGTGCTCTCTTCTCTAAACATGTTTACATTGGTTTACATCTAATTGGCATATTTAATTTACTTATAAAGTTTCTTGTAGAGTGGTCAACCATTTATCCAGGGCATGTAAATTTAATGCTACTGTTGGGCCACCCACTTAAATAGCCCTTAAGCCCGGTCCCACGAGTATGCCATTGCAGACTAAATGCAATTTTAAACTGCCAATTTGTCTAGACTATTTCACCCCTTTGGCAAGCAATACTTTCCCCTTTTATTGCACACGTCACCCCTAATGTAGGCCCTAGGGTGCCCAGAGGGCAGGGTGCATTGTAATTGAAAGGTCGAACATGGACTTTTACGTTTTACATGCCCTGGTAGTCAAAACCTCCTACATTCTACACTCCTGTGAGGCCTTCCTGTCCCACTGAATAACATTGGGTTGCCTTATTACATTTAATAAGTGCGAAATTTGGATTGGGACCAGGTAAGCATTTCATATTTGGTATCTTTGAAACTGTAATAAAAAAATCATCTTTACTGGTAAAGTTGAATTTTGAATTTCAATTTTGAAAATGCCACTTTTAGGAAGTGGGCATTTCCTGCCCATTGCCTTTTGGTGCCTGCAGTTTGTCTTAGGTCACATGACTGGGTGTAACTGACATACTTTGTAAATTCCTCCCAGAAAGTCACACAATAGACTCAGTATGTGTGCCTTAATGGACCATCTGCTGGCAGGATGGGTGGCAAAGCTGGGCACAGCCCCACTTGCAACTGAATAGGCAGTGCTCTGTCTTCAAACTAAAGGCTTGTCACGTCCACATTGTCTCTGCAGCCAGCTTGGAGCCAAGGGAGTCAGGAAATTCCAAGCACTTAAAAAAACCTATAGAAACCTCTTTCAAACTTCAAAGAAGGCACCAGATATAAAAGTAGGGCCCTCTGACCCACTCTTCAGTTCACTTTTTGGACCTTCAGAAAGACTGTCTGAGTACTGCCTTTAGCTGTGACCTACTGTGTACTCTGCAAGAGTGTTTTGCTCTACCTGGAAGAGCTGCATTTGTCAGGGACCGTAGCAATGTGAGCCCATGGGAACCGGTTCCAGGAGATTCATCCTATCTCAGCTCCCCATCACCTATTTCAGCCCCCAGCACTATCACTATTGGCAGATCCCCAGACCTTAACATAAGTATCTCAGCCCCCAGACACTGGACACAATAAGTATCTCAGCCCTGCACCTTGTCTATTATCTTACAGTGGTATTGTATAAATATTGATCTGTTTTCAAAAATATGACTTACACGCAGTGCTTTTGCCACTTTCTGAGAGGTACCATGAGATTTGACATGGCCCTGGGAGATTTAACAAAAATCATGGTGGTCATCTTGGTCACAGCCTTCTTTAAAGTGTGCCCGAGTAGTAACACATGCTTTGCCTCATGGAAACTGCAAAGAACACTTGCCGTTGGCTCCTGATCTCCACTTCATCTCCTGATCTCAGCTTCAGCTCCTGATCTCCGCCTCACCTGGATTCAAGTCCCAATCCTTGGTAAAGTCCTAAAAAGAAAGAACAAACTCATGAAAGTGCTTACCAGTGCTCAAGTCAACAACAGACATAAGGACATTTTAAAACTCCAATCAAAAACTGGTCATTGAATCTTAGATGAGAAAATCATACAGTCTTCAGTATCTTTAGAAAATGTCACTGATTAATTAATGAGAAATGTTTTCTTCAAGAAGGTTAATTCCCAATTCAGAATCAATCTGGCTTTGGGGTGGAGAAACACTTCCGGACAGTATAAAGAACTCAACATACAAAACTTTTGCATGTAAATGGCGATGGCCAAAAGAAAAGCATAAGAAACTGAAATATATTGTGTAGATTGAGAACATGTGGGAAAAAGTATTAATTGTTGCTGTGTTTCTTTTACACATTCACACCAAACAAAGAAGGACTTAGTGAAGCTTATCTGGCGCATTTAAAAGTTCAAGGTTCCTTCCAGTTAATCACAGGTACCCATCATTGTGGGAAGCACAGATCACTACAGTTAATCACAGGTACCCATCATTGTGGAAAGCACAGATCACTACAGGGTGAGAAGTGTGCTAACACTGCACTAGGACATCCAAGAATCAGATTCTTTATTTTTAAGGCTGACAATGGGAAAGAGAAGAACAGGGGAAGACACAGAAGACTCTCCTCCCTGAGCTTTATCCATTTTTTCAAGGGTGAATCATTAATTCCTTGAAGAACTGATAGGGTGTGAGGAGGTGGGTCCCTGTCATCTCTGTGATACCACGGTGCAAATTCTCAAGGTAGGAACTGCATCACCAAGTCTGTAAGAAGGCAAAGCCCACAAAGCAAGCGTTGTCCAGAGATATGGAATCACAGAATGTAACCCTCAGGACATAGCTAAATGTTGGCATCAATCCAAGCTGAAAATGCTACACTGAGACTTGACATTACAATGTTTCAGTAGCATGTGGCTCAAAACAAAGAAAATCCTTGGCCGTTAAGCCCAAACTGATTCTGAAACTCCCTAGTTTTCAGTCTACTGGATGTGCTACAGTGCCTCCAAGCTCTGTTTTGACTACTACTACTCAAATTCAAGTTGTTATCCTGGCCCCAGTACCCTGGGCCTCGCCCAAACGGTTTCTTGGGGACAGAGGCAAAAACTGAATTCTTATGAACCAGTGCCATTTACATTTTATGGACAAACCTGTTGCTTTTCCTGACGATATCACCACGGTGACCTTTGTTTTTTCCTACTTAAGTGTGGATGTTGAGTTGTGGTCTATTGCAGTGGTGGAGCAAGATGATCCATTATTATATAGTTATTGAATTTTTAAGGGAGCCATTAGAATATTATTAGCTTTCCATGCCTTTTTGCAAGCAGCCAAGAACAAGTTGCATATTCTAAAAAGCGAGGCTCTTTGGACCTTATACACTACATCACTACCTTTAATAGACTAGTGATAGAAGTGAATTGCCCAGAGAACAAATGCGTAGTCTTGGTTTATCATGGTCTGAAAGATGATCTTAGGAATTTACTCTCTCAAGTTTTGAAAACCCCTGACGGTTATTGTGAGTTCATTGATTTAGTAGTTAAACGTAACCATAGGTTACCCAAATGAAAGACAAAAAAAGGAAAACACAAGGATCCCTAGGTGATAGTGTTCCAAAATAAGACTATGGGCCTGATTTAGATTTTGGCAGATGGTTTACTGTGTCACAATGGTGATGGATATTGTGTCTGCTGAAATATAAATCCCATTATTTCCTATGAGATTTATATTTTAACTGAAGTCATATCTATCACTGTTGTGACAGAGTAATCAGTCAAAATCGAAATGACCCCCTAGGCCAGAGATGCCAATAAATTCAACCGACTCTACAGAGCCATTGCAAATAGGGTAGATCGGAGTTCCATTATCCAAGGACGAGAAAGAGAAATGCAGAAAATGAAACCAGTGCCCTTATTGAGGAAAAATTGGGCATTTGGTTAAGGAATACCCTGTGCCACCACTGAGGGCAAGGAACCTCACCCTTACTTCCATGGCAGCCTTCCTAACCATCACTGAACTGGTGGGAAACAAATTAACTCGGTAGGTGAAGGGGTCAACCTACCAGGTCCAGCAGTAAATTTAACCTCCCTCAGTCATTCTTATCTAACCTACGACCAAGTCAACATCTTTGTACTTCTACAGTCCTTTTGGCGTGCTTCTGGAAAGCAGAGGCCCTAAAAGATTCTGGGGCTACTGGGAACTTTTTAGACACTCGGTTCATGGCAAATCTTGGTATTCTTTCTCTACATAAAGATAAACCCAAAAGAGGAAGGACTATACAGGGTAAGGAATTAACTTCAGGTCCCATACAGTCCAACGCAGAACAGTTACTCATGTTTTGCGACAGTACTCACAGAGAAGACATTTGTTTTGATATCATCGATAGCTGCACTGTTCCGTATGATCTTAGGTTTACCTTAGTTAGTGAAGCACAATCCTCATATCAAGTGGCACACAAGAGTAATTACATTAGACTCAGAGTGCTGTGAACATTATTGTTATCTAGATAAAGTCCACAAATAAACCATTCAAGCTCATGAAATTCCACGACACATGAAAATCATATCAGTTCTAGAGGGTCTCCAAAGATGCATATGCTGATCCAGCAGATGTTTTTGACGAAAAGAAAACAAACACCTTGCCCCCTCATCGGGATTTTGACTGCCAGTTAAGTACCCAGAGCCAGGTTACCGTGATGTCACATTTACGCTCTCACAGAAAACGAAAGTGAGCATCTCCGCTAATACCTAGATGAATACTTGGCAAATTGAGTCATTTGGCATTCAAAATCATCTGTATCTTCTTCACTACTTTTTGTGCCTAAAAAAGTGGAAGAGCTGCATTGCTATGTCGTTTACCATGCTGACAATGATATTACAGTAAAAAACAGGTATTCTTTACCCCTCAGCCAGAGTTTACTGGATCACATCAAAGATACTGTAATCTACACCAAACTTGATCTGTGGGGTTATATCATTTGGTGTGAGTCAGGAAGCATGACAAATGGAATGGGGCTTTCTGAATGAAGTTTGGATTGTTTGAATACCAATCATGCCTGTTGGACTCTGAAATGCTCCAACATCTTTCAAATTCTTTATTGATGAGGTATTAGAGAAGCTATTGAGGTCTGCTCTGTAGTGTACATTGACAACATTCTGATGTATTCCAAATCAATGCCTGAACATGTAAAACAGGTATAAGCCATTCTCCAACAACTGCGCAAGTACAACGATCTGTATGCTAAATTAGAAAATAGTGAACTCCACTCCACTGAGGTGGACTTTTTGGGATACAGGCTCAGTCCAACAGGAATGAAGATGGACCCAAAGAAGGTGAAGGCTCTGGTGCAATGTTCATCCCCTACAAACTAAAAACAGATCCAAAGTTTTCTTGGATTCTCCAGTTTGTATTAGCGTTTTATGAGAATTTTTCGAAAATCATTGCCCAAATAACTAGACTTCTGCACAAAGGAATAAAAATTCATCTGGGACACTAAGGCAGAACAAGCCTTCCAAGAGCTATAAAGAAAATTTACCATGGTCCCCGTCTTGGCTTCCCAGATCCAACCAGCCCTTTTGTGGTTGAAGCGGACACCTCACAGACCACAATTGGAGGGATTTTATCTCAGTGTGATAAAGTCACAGGTAAATGCAGCCCATAGTTTACTATGTGCGCAAATTATTTCCTGTAGAGCGGAGTTACCCAATTGCAGATTGTGAATTACTCACAATCAAGGCAGTTCTTGAAGAATGCCGGCAATATCTTTTAGGGGCAAGGCATCCTATTACCATCTATACTGATCACAGGAATCTGACATTTCAATGCCTCTCATGCCCCAACTGCTCAACAGTGTGCTGACATTGTTTTTCAATTACTATAACTTCATCATCGCCTACTGCCCAGGGAAGGACAATGCAAAAGCGGACTCTCTTTCTTGAATTGGTGAGTCTGGAATTCCTGAAGTAGAAGATCATTCCCACGGAGCATTCCAAGGAGTAGTGTTAGCTTCAACCTTTAAAGAAGATATACATGCATGAAAAATGCTTAGACTTTTAATCTTATTTCTACATTTTGGGCTCCTTTGAGCAAGTCATTGGACATGGACGTGCAACTAGCTTTCATCTACCATCCCCAAACTGATGAGCAAGCTGAAAGAACCTTGGAACAAGGTTTGCACTGTTTGTTATTGAATTTCGAAGGTGGTTGGTCAGACCTTTTGTCGACAATCGAGTTGTCTACATGAACATGGATCATGCCTCCTTAGAAATGTCCCCTTTCTTTTGCCTACAAGGATATCACTGACAAATGGCTCCTTGGGATCTCATATGTTAAGTCAAGGTACCAGTGGTACAGGAATATCATGCCTTATTGTGCGATCTCTTAGAAAAACCTGTTTTCATCTAGTCCAAGCAAAGGAGGCTTATAAGTTCACTGCAGATAAACATCACAGTCAAGAATGTATACACATGTTGGAGACAAAGTCTGGCTCCCCACCAAAAACATACCTTTACAAGGTAAGAAATAACTACTACCCAAATTCATTAGTCCTTTTGAAATTTCCAAGGTAATAATCCCGGTAGCCGTTGCTCCTGCCAAAAGTGGGGGTTTACCCTGGGGCGGCCATCTACTTGAAGCAGCGGGCCTGGAGTTCGAGCTTCAAAGATGGTAAGCATTTTGAAGCTCACTGCCATGGCAGTGCACATTCCTGAGGGAGGGGTGCTAGCACCTCCATCCAGGAAGGGCTTTATTCTGCAACTAAGAGAAAAGTATCTCTAGCCCTAAGGTTGCATATTGGTTGTCTGCAGTGGCAGGCTGGATAGAACCAGACAGCAACCATGACAGGGTAGTTAGCTTTTGCAGGGGGCACCTCTAAGGTGACACCTGGGTACATTTAGTAATAAATCCAATACTGGTACCAGTTTGGAATCATCACTCTGAGTTGTTTGATACCAAATATCCCAGGGTTCAGAGTGGCCAACATGTAGCTGTGAAACTCGTATTGACCAGTGTCCAGCACATGTATTACAATGGCTGCTCTGTTCACTCACTATGTCCCAGGTTTAGCAAGGAAACAATGGGGGCATATTGCTCATGCAGCTGTGCCCTCACATACATTATAGTGCACCCTGCCTTAGGCCTGGAATGCTTTGCCAGAGGGGTGTCTTCCCCCTAGTGCATGCTGTTTATAGTGGATAGGGCACACAGGCGGTATGCCTTGTCGAGTTGTGTTTTAGGTTTGCCTCAGAGTACTCAACCTACAACAGTAAGACTGTCTGACTCTGGATGCATGGCCCTAGAGGGTCGCACAATCAGTGCTGCTGCCCTCGTGGGCCTATTCTTAGTACCCCATGCCCTGGGTACGTAACTACCTTTTACTAAGGACTTATAGTGGCAGCTAAAGGTGTCTCCAAGTGTGCCAATGCATCACAACAGTTTAGGGAAAGAGCTCTGATCCAGAGAACATGCTTACCAGGGGCCCTGGACACTAACACTTTCTAGGCTACATCATACACCAGGAAAAACGTGGGAGCTAACCCTGTCAAAAAGAGGCCTTTTCTCACACTGTGAACATCAAAACATTATTCTACAAACTATTATTCCATACTAATAAAAGTTTTGAAATTGTTTCTTTAAAGGAAATACATGTTATAGAGCTTATGACTAGATTGTAATGATCTACTAGTAAGTTGCAGAAAGTAAAACTGTGATGTATGTTGGAACTTAAAGTACATTATGCCCCTCATTACAACCCTGGCGGTCAAAGACCACCAGGGCTGTTCGATGGATGCACCGTAAACAGGCTGGTGGTGCAATCCATGGTATTACGACCGTGGCGGAAACACCACGGTCGCACCGCCGAGGCCGGCGGTTTACCACCACGTTGGTCCCGGCGGTTGCAATCCGCCAGTGCAGCGCTGCCCAGGGGATTACAAGTCCCCCCTCCTGCCAGCCTTTTCATGGCGGTAGGAACCGCCATGAAAAGGCTGGCGGAAAGGGGAGTCGCGGGGCCCCTGGCATAGCAGACAGTGAAAAGCGCGACGGGTGCAACTGCACCCGTCGCACCGCAGCAACACTGCCAGCTCCATTTGGAGCCAGCTCCCATGATGCGGCCAACATCGCCACTGGGCAGAAACCGAGTTTCCACCCTCCAGCCCAGTGGGGATGTCTTGATGGCCACCACGGGAGTGCGGCCGCATTGGCGGCCGTGCGGCGGTTATAACTTGGCGGGCGGCGATTGCCTCCTGCCAAAGTTGTAATGAGGGCCTATATCTTTTTATCCTATCCTATTCAATTTATACATCCTTTTGTTTACATCTTTCTTTACATGTATTTTTGTTTTTTCAAATTTGGAGAACCATTTGAGATCTAGGTACAGCCATCTGGTATACCTATGTTATCAAATCTTCAAAAATGTTTAATAGTGAAAAGTACAGAGAGAGAGTGGGTTTTTGGTCACTACTCTTCAGTCATTGGCTTTGATGTGATTTTCATGGTTTACCATTGCTTTGATGGGAATCTCAATCAATGCAATGGCATTTTGTTGATGTTTACATCGTCCTATTTATGGTCTCATTAGGTTCTGGTAATGGAGCATCAATTACTCCTTTAGGTACACTGCAAACACATATAGCTTGCTATTGAGACCCAGTGTGGGTTGTCTAATGTATTTGCTGACAGCAACATTTTAATTACTTATGTGTGCCTTACTGTTTAGATGTATTTGCCTATTACAAGGACACATGTCTGCTGACTAACCCCTGTTGCATATTCATTTGTTTCCTTCACTATCCTTATCTCGTTGTTGGATTTATGGCTTTTTCACAATGCAAAGATGTGCAGGCACATGGGCTTCCTCAAAGATGCATCAAAAGTACTGGGCCTTTCTCAACAGTATCTACTGTGCTTCATTTTGCTTTGTGTGTCTTTTAATTTTAAAGGTTACAATGTAAACGTCAACCTTCCACTGCTTCTAATAACAGTCTCCTGTGAGGGTAGAGTTTAACGCTGCTAATGTAATCCGATCAGAAAAGAAACCCACCCCAAGCCTACATATAGTTGAGGCAAGGGAAACGCAAACAAAATCCTCCACCTGCAAACACTTCCCCTAACAAAAAGTCAGACCTGTTGGCTTTGGGGTTTCTTGTTCCTGTGTTTTATTGAATTGGTTCACCCAAAAGGCCAAATAAAATACCCCATTTGGAATTACTTAGAAACAACCTGAGTCTCAAGATTGCCTATTATTTATAGTGTGTTTCTGATTCTCTTTGGTCACATCTCTTTTAATATTTCTGTTATTTGTCACCTAATTTTGGTTTAAGGGAATTTAAGTACTAATCTCTCAAGATTTTATGTACATTTAACTGGAGGTGACATTAGTGTCATTGCAAGCAGGCCAACAGAAAATCTCTCTTCCATGATTGAAATCATTCCTCTCAACATCTATTTTGGAAAGAGAAATCTTATCATGATGTATCATTAAAATGACAGCACGCCTACTTGTTCCTCACTCTTGAGTACCTGCTTACGGTCTCTGCAAGTCACTTCCTGACTTGAGTTAATTACCAGTCTTTGGAAGTCTTTTCAGTGAGATTATAGCTGTGCATCTGTATGCGCAACAGAAGCCCTATCAAAGAAAAAACACCTTCAAATATAAAAATGTGAACATGAACATGAACTGCTGCAGTCGCAATGTAACAGCAAACAACCGACTGGATCCCCACAAGACTCTCGAGACAAAATCTGAAATATTAGGAAGAGAACACCATCCTCTAAATTCTATTCTTTTCTTCAGTTTTGTAAAGCACATGCCTACCCGAACTTCGGGTTTCCCAGCACTGTCAGATTGGATTGGAGTGAGTGAGTTAAAAATATTGAACAGGAAGATTCAAGAAAAAGAAAAGTTTTAATTTTTTTTTTTAACTCAGAAAGTTGTCCTCCCTTTTGAGGCTTATAGGCAACGTATTCCGGAGTTTAGGTGTGAGATAGGTAAATGACTTCCCTCTGTTTCTAGCTCTTTTGATTCTAGGAACCACCAGCTGTTCAAGCTTATTTGACCTAGGGTCCTTATTGGCACAATAAGGAATGGCCAATTGCTGCAGTAAGATTTGATCTGAGTTGTACTTTGCCCGGTGTAAGAAGCATAAAGCCCGTAATATACTCTGCAACCTATTGGGAGCCAGTGCAAATTTTTAAGCCCCGCACCTACTGACTGTGTTTTTGGGATGCCTAATAACAAACGGGTAGTAGCATTCTGATTGATTTGTAGCTTTTTTAACACCTCCTTTGGGCTACCTAAATAAAGTGCATTACCATAATCAAGGTAAAAAAGGATCAAACCTTGAATCACAATTCTACATGTCTCCTCCGGGAGCCACTCTAGGACTTTTTTCAGGCTGTTAAGAGGCCAACGCAACTACCGGCCAGCTTTTTCACTTGCGGGCCATAGTTAGCTGTTTATCCAGGACCATCCCTAAGCTCTTTACTTTCGCTTTAAGGGATTGTCGTTCTCCCACGGAAGGAGGCCACTTGATCTGATCCCAGAGTGTTGAATTGTGACCTAGGACCAAGACCTCCGTTTTTTCACCATTCAGCTTCGGGTAGGTGGCTTTCATCTACTCAGACACGTTCTCCAGGCAGTTATTTAGTCTTAAAGAAGTGGAGTCTATATCTGGTGACAGTGTAACAATCAGCTGCTCGTCGTCCGCAAAGGATACCATCTTAAGGCCAAAGGAACATATAATTTCTGCTAGCGGGCGGACATATACATTAAAGAGTGTGGGGCCTAGAGACAAGCCTTGCAGCACCCCACACTTCAGCTCATAGCTGGATGACAGAAACGGACCTATGCTGGCCTGAAAACTCAATTTTTCCAAAAAGAAGGCAAGCCACCTTAAGGCTTTCCCTTACCTCTTCCAATCTATGTAACGGAATGGGATAAGACACTGTATCAAAGGTGGCACTTAGGTCAAGGAGGATTAGTGCTATCCTCCCTGATCCATACTTATTTTGAGATCCTCTGTGGTTCTTAAAAGAGCTCTTAAACAAGCTGATTCTGTGTTGACATTACAGAGAAATATGTTGACACTGAGATTGCATTTATATGGTGCTCACCACCACTGATGAGGTACTGAAGTACTTTACAGCAAGTAGCAAGCTACCTGAGAGCCCAAAGTTACTGGTTATTGCATTGGTTATTGGAATTAGTTTTGCATGCTCAAGAAAACCTGTCCATGCATTTACCTCAGTTTCTTAATGGTACATTAGAGACTGAGTACCTGCGGTGGCGGTCCGACTGCTGAATCCTTGCCGGTCCAACTGCCAGATTATGAGGATGGTGGACGGACTTCCACGAGACCACTACAACCGCCAGGATTTTGGATCCCGTTGCAGTGGTTACTCGCGGCAGTGCTGATTCTGGCACCGCCATGCTGATCACGACCTGCCTTTCTGCCGAGCTTTTCACGGCTGGGACCCCGCCATGAAAAGCTTGGCAGAAAGGCAGTGAAAGGGCCCCAAACATGGCCTCAGGACAATTTTGCCCATTGGGCAGTGTGGCTGGGGGCACATTTTGTGCCCCCCTATGTCCACACTATCGGTGCACACTGTGGCTATGCACAACATTGTGCATGGCAACAGTGCACCTGAGGTGCATCTAGCACTGCACTGCGGCAGCACGTGCTCCTAGATCACTTTCTGAGCCGAAGCATGCCGTTGCAGTGACACTGCCGCAACACACTACCGCTTGCCAGCGTCCTCCGGACTGCCGTATTGGCGGTCCGACGGTCAGACTGCCAAGGTCATAATCAGGGCCTTAGATGTGATCACTAGAGAGGGCTATGTGAGAAGCAAATGCTTGGTGGAATTCATAGGTAAGAAACTGAAGCAAAGAAACAAATGCATTTTGAAAATTATCGATCTGAGTTGATTTAAGAAAAATAAGTTGTTGTGGGTACGGCAGGAAAATAAGGCCTTTATTAGGATTTTATAGCATGGAGTATTTGGCACGAGTGCAAACCATTTCTTTGAAACCAGTCAGTAAATGATTAACTTCACTATAATGTGTATTGCAGACATTCAAACTGCTCATGGATATTTGGGACCACCGATTTTCTTATTGCCTTAATGACACAACCCTGCTCTAATTACTATTCCACTTTAGTGCATGATTGTATTAGGTTGCCAGTCTGATAACATTTACATCAAAATAGTATTGGAAATGATTGTTCATCGCCAGTTTGAAACATTAATCTGCTCTGTGCCTGTGCTCTGCCTCTGTTCCTTCTTGTTTTTTTCAGTATGATTGCTTTATTTCCTCCTCACAGATACTATCGTCCCTGGCTAATTGATAGTGGGCCTACGCTGAAAGGCAAGGAAGAGAGAAGAAAGATTACTGTCCATGGTGTATTCGCCCTTTGCATCCTGGTACAAGCCAGACATCAGGATGAATGGCCTTGCAGTGCATCAGACACCGCTTGCTACTGGAGAGGGGTGACACATTTGCTACACTGAGCGCATCCGCTATACAAGTCTCTGAGGAAATTCTATGAAAACTGCTTGAATAGTGTTTGTCCTCTGCCACTTTTGTGTCCTCGATTAATCTGTACACAACCTTCCATATATCCTACCTTGTTGTCAAGTGCCTTTATTCTGTTTGCCTACTTTTTTTTGTTTGGATTTAAAGATACCTTGCTAGAAGGCCTGCATTAATTTTCATAATTCACTGCAAGGAAAGTTGTAAAATGTCAATTCAAGTTTATTAATGGCCAGGCCAGCCATTGTTTGGACTTTGTCTTATGTTAGGTTTAACCTAATCACATATTTCAAGGCACGGCAACTACAGATTCCTAGAGGCAGTAAAAGTAGTGATTTATGTACCATTATTTCAATGCTTACAGCAAATCAATTGTTTGCATGTATTACCGCCTATAGGGCGACTTGCCTTATAGGGTTTACTGCTGGACTTTCAGAATGGTGCCTTTCATCAAACTACATTTCGATGCAGTTTATTATTTTTGATATAAACATTTTAAATGTTTTTTCCCGTTGGTTTTAGTTTTCTTTCTGCTAGGTTGCCGTTTTGTAATCTTGCTGCATTTTATGATTTAAACAGCGAATTTCGTTCATGAACCTAACTTTGTTTTTCCAGGTCACTGGTCGACTCTCTTCTTCTAATGGAGATGTTTTTTGCAACACTCAGAAGACTATGCACCAAGGGACAGATGTATCAAACTTTTTTGCATTCGCAAACAGTGCGAATCGCAAAATTCAGCAGTTTGTGAATGCAAAAATGCCTTCCACTTTGTATGAAAGGCATTCGCAATGTGAAAATAAGGAATTGCTAAAATTGCGAATTTTAGCGAACATGACATGGTTTTGTATGTCACAAACAGCGTATCACGAATAGTGACATGATTTACCGAATCGATATTTGCATGATGCAATAAAGATTTTTGATTCGCAGATAGTGATCCACAAACTCCTGACACAATTTGCGATACGCTGATTGCAAACCCATGTCACAATGAGATGCATCAAAAATTCACAAATTGCGAATATTCGTAGAGTGGCCTCTTGCACATGAAATTTACCATGAATTGAAATCAGATGGTAATCAGGTGCAACCTATATAAAAAGGCCCAGAATGACTCACCTTCTTTTCCACAATAGCTGCACTCTATGTGATGGTGAGGAGAAGGAGGATCTTGGCAGGTTTGAGGACAGGGGTGAAGAGACAGGAGCACATTTTCAGAGTGCACATAACCCTTTTTTACCAGACAGAGGAGGAAATCTATAAGAAGTACAGGTTAAGCTCAGCCATGATACTTGACCTGATAGCAGATCTACAACCCATATTGCAGCGCACAACACACAGGACCAATAGTATACCCACGCACATGCAGGTATTATGCTCCCTGCACCTATTAACCTCAGGGAGCTATCAAGGGGTCATAGCAACAGCAAGTGGGGTCTCACAGAGTTCTCTCTCATGCTTCTTTAATGAATTTCTCAATGCCATGCTGAGCAAAATACAAGAACACATAAGATTCCCCAACACCCCACAGGAATTACAACAGACGAAAATTGCTATCAAATTGCACAATTCCCACGTCATAGGTGCCATCGATGGGACTCATGTAGCAATCTGTCCACCATCGGCCACCGAGTATGTGTATCGTAACCGTAAGAACCCATAATTCCATGAACAATCTGGTGATTAGCAATGCCTCCAACATCATAACCGATCTTGAGGCCAGATACCCAGGTAGCACACATGACTCGTAAATATTTTGCCACAGTGGGATTCACACAAGACTGCTAGCTGGGGAGTTTGGTGAAGGATACCTACTGGGTAAAGTAATAGTTGACAATGTTGCATTGTAGTGACGTCAGATATCAACAGTACTAGTTTTTCTCTCTTTCATTCCAGGAGACAGTGCCTACGCAGTGCAGACCTATATGCTGATGCCCTACCAGAGCCCTGCAACGCCAGCAGAGAGGAGGTACAATGCTGCCCCCAGGGAAACCCGCCGTGTGGTGGAGCGGACCTTCGGACTGTTGAAGAGCCGCTTCAGGTGCATCCATAAGAGTGGAGGTGCACTACAGTGCAGCCCAGAGACAACCTGAAAAATTGTGGCTACATGTGCAATGTTGCACAACATTGCAACAAGAAGGAGCCTACCAGTTGAACCAATGGAGCCGGACTCACATGGACCCCTTACCACCCCATCACCCAGTAGACAGGACCAGTGCAGCAGAGGGCATGCAAAGACGTGCTGACATCACACACAACCATTTCTGATGTAAGTAATGACAACGCCACTTCAATATTATGTATTTCTGTAGTTAGCAACTTTATTACCTTGACTTCGGGTAACGTATGTGTCAATAGGACATAGGCATGAACTATAGGCAAACGTGCGATTAACAGTGTCACACTATTAGCATCATAGTATAACTGTATAACTCCATGTTACGGTAGTCCCCTGTAGGCCTCAAACATTATTTTCTACGTCCATGTACTTCACTTGAGTGCTCAGTGGCCTCACTGGCACCTCTTGTACTGTGTCTGATACTGCAATGCCTAGGATCCCTCACAGGGGCTATAAGACTGCTGAGGCTACAAAACTCCTCACTATCCCCACCACCCAGTTCGCTATTTGCGTGCTGTCTGCATTGCATCTAGGACATCGGTTATTTGCACCAATCCCTGTGCAATGTCCCAACTGTAATGTGCCATCTCCACCTGTATGGGCACAGCACATCATGAAATCAAGGCAGTTGAGCTACCAAGCTGATTGACTGATCTGCGGAACCCATCAAACCTTCCCTTAAATTGGTGATGGCACCTATGGTGGCTGACATACTTCTGCTGAATCTCAGTGCAGAGGTCCCTAATGGCATTTGTCAACTCCTTTGTGTTTTCTGATGCTGTTTGCTGTCCCTCATTCAGAGACTCCAACTGTTTGTGCATTGGTCCAATGTTTTCATTGAGTACATACATCTGCTTCTGCAGTTCTCCCATATTATCATTGTGAGACTCAAACTGCCTGTGCATTGCGCCCATGTTCTGATCGATTGACACCAACTGCCTGTGCATTGACCTCATGTGTTTGCATTGCAGGCATTGCACTTTCAGCATGGAAGCTTAAAGGCTGCCAAAGATTGATGGGCCCTCTCCTTCATCTGTGCACTGTCTGTCTGCTTCGTGACACCTCCTGAGGGGATTTGACTGACGCTGGGGCAGGGACTGCTGTGTTCCTGTGGATCTACCCACTGTGGGTGGTGTGGGGACTTCATCTGGCATTTCATCTGAGTCCAGGTTATACTCTGGGAGAGGTAACACCCTTGCCCTGCGTCTAGTTGGTGCAATACTGAAAGACTCACTGTGGTTTGATTCGGACTGTGGCTGTGTTTCAAAATCCTCTACATTTCTACATTCTGATGCAGCAGGGCCAGGGACATCTGTAATGAGAATGTGCAGCATGTCATTTATGAATATATCACAAGACGTTGCACAATAGTAATAATTGTACACTGACATCGTATCTCTGTGAGTTGTGTGTGTTGTTTCTCTATGTGGCTGAACACTAACTTTCTATTTATGTGGTATTTTGACTTTAGGGTTGTGGACTACCACTCCCATAAGGCATAGTTGCCTTGTATGTTAGATGTGGCATGGACTACTTCTCACAATGCATCTAACTAATAGCTATCTTCTAAGGGGCATTTGTACATGCACATATGGGGATACACATCATTGCTAGCCTTACCTTTGCTGGTGTTGGGTCTCCCTGAGGTGTCAATGTCAGTGACACCACTGACAGCTTCAGGTAGCAGTGTGGACTCCACCATGTCTTCCATTGGTGTGGACAGTCTCTGGGTAGGTGGTCCTCCTTCGGTGCTCCTTGCCTCCTTTAGCCTGCTGGCTACCCTCTCTTTGGCATTGGAATGCTAGTCATACCATCGCTTGCGTATCTCCTCAACAGAGCACTGCGCAGCACCCCCTATGCATATTTTGGTCTGGATTTCTGACGAAAGCTTCCTCTTCTCACTTTCAGGTACTTGGAATGAGTTCTTCCCAAACAGTTTGTCATGGTTCCTGAGCACCTCCTCAGTGAGTACCTCCAAATTCTGCTCACTAAAGTTGAGCTTACACTTCCTGTCTCCTTTGTCCTTCACTTTCCCATCATTGGCCATGTTGCAGTTTGGTCCTGGCAGGCTCACAAAGCTGGTTCCCTGGTGCTGGGCTGTGTCTCTCTGCCTGCTCCTGTGGTTGTGGCTGCTGGAAACAGCATGGGATGACTCACTTCCTGGTTGTGATGTCATTAGGCAGTTCCGGTTTGCCGTTTTCGCAATTTGTGATTTTCAGACACTGAATTGTTATTTATTTGCGATTCGGTATTTGCTAATCGCAAATTACATTTGCGAATTTTAAGAAATCGCAATTACCGACTCACAATTTTGATACATCCCATTTTGCATTTCTAAAATAGCGATTTCTTAAGATACGCTATTTAAGAAATGCAAACCGGGAGCTTGATACATCTGGCCCCAATCGTCTATGCAGATCCTCCTACTTTGTCGGGATATCTATTTTGATAGAATTCCACCCTAAAAATTATTATAAACATTCGCTTGACCCACCACACCTAAATCTGCTCTCATCTTCATGGATGAACTGCAGTTAGGTTAACCCCCTCTGAATCTCCCATGCAATCCTTACTGCTCATTTACTGTAAACAAACTGTTGCGATGATCAAACAGATTAGCACGATTTGTAAATACGATCATTATTGTGGGGACGACCTGTCCCAGGATTCAGTGAGACAAGAAGCAGGAGTTAGAGGTGGTGGTGGGGGTTAGAGACAGCCCCCCTTGGATCTTTTCATGTGCTACAAAGCGCATTTAACCCCCCGCTGAGTGGGACCCAATTATTGTGGGGACTACTTGTACCAGGATCCAGTGAGTCAAGAAGGAGGGGGTTGAAGAGGTGGGCTTCAATGTGATATAAAGTGCATTCAAACCCCTGGTGAGCGGGCTGCAGCTGGGCGAAGCCTGGCCGAGGGCAGGCCCTTCTTCAACCGTCAAGGTCCAGATTAGGCTAGGCTGTGGCACGCACCTCGGATTTGCCTTCCTATTAGACATGCTTCTTAAGGCAATGTCAGACAAGGTTTTATGTGCTTTAAGGTCTTAAGTTGAATCAGACTGACAAACTGAAATAGATATTGATTGACTTGTGATGGTTTAGGCAAACGCATGGGCTGCTTGAAACTGTGCCTTGGACTGTCACTTAAATTTTTAATACGTTAATCTGGTAATTGTCATAGGTCCAGAAATCTATTGTGTGTCTGATCACTGTTTTATCCCTTGACTTGTTAAATTGGAAAAAGCAGAAGGAAAAGGGCCTGAGTTTTGGCAAGGGGTGGATAAGGAATAAAATCTACTAAATCTAATGCTATAAATTGCACTTTGGGAGGCATTGACAGCTTGATTGTGGAAGTTAAATCAGTCATTAGTTATGGGAAAGCTCCTAGCATATGCTAACTCAAAACTCAGATATTGTTAGAAATAGGGTTTCTGGCTGGCTACAGTATGCACTTAAGCCAGACAGAATCCACCACCCTAGTCAGGGCAAGTAAGCTACACATCAATGATAACCTGTGCTCTCCCCTGGTAGCAGACACATAGCAATATCCTCAGAGATCATGAGTAAAGTGTCTGTGCAACACACACACCAATGACACAATAAATACACCACAAAAGAGACTCCACATAGGATTATATATAAAAATATGCTCTTATATTTCAAACATATACCATAAGACCAAACATGTCATGATCATAAGTACTTTGTATAAAATGCAGTCACTGTGTAAATGCTCTATATTCTGACAATGCGAAGTTTATCAATGCTATACCTAATGTGATATCCTGCAGGATTAGTGGAACACTCATACAGAATATGACATGCAACGGTGAACTACATTGCCAGTGGTGCAAGAGTAAAATGTCCCTTCAGATGCAATGAATACATGCTATAACCATATTGTATTATAACCGGGGATGAACATATAGGAGTCACTCTTGTGACCCTGGTCGAAATAAGGCTGGAACGAACAAAATGGGGTAAGTTTGTCAGGCGATTGGAAAAGAATGTGTCAAAAGAGGTCACAAGAGGTCACATTTAGTAACAGTGGGACATGGTCCAGGATAGCACACTGGCCCAACGGTGTGCCCCACTGGTATTCGCGGGATTACCTCCCCTGTATCCCTATGTGCACAGCGTTGCTGTCCATGTGTGCACAATACAGCTGTTAAGGGTCACACAGCCAGCCCTCCTTCACCATGGCCAGATTGCCCCAGGAGAAATGCACACAGGCAGGCAGCACCGGCTCACCTGTCCACAATACTTGCTGGTTGGAGGTGGCCTCCGTTACCCCTCAAAGTTATTCTGAGTAAACACCACCATTGGGGGCTAATGATGCAGTGGCCTACCTTCTTCGTGTATCGGGGGAGTCTCTGTTGTCACCAGCTTAGTGTGGAACCCCTGGTCTTCGCCCGGTGTGAACATGGTGCTGGCTCGTTCCCTCTACTTGTGCTCTGCAGCCTGCTCTCTGCATCTCTCGTGGCAGAGGAGGACTTGCAGCATGAGGGGATTCCAACAGTTGAGTGTGGTTGCCCCTAGTGGGGGTGCGCTCTCAGAGCAGCTCTGCCCATGGTTGCTGGACAATGCGCTTGGAAGGTTCCATCAGGGAAGCGAGAGGCAGCAAGCTGGTCCAGCTGGTGGGGCCCTCTGATGCACTGGTTGAATCGTGATGGCTCTTGTAACACCATGTTGAGCTGGGCTGGGGAAGCAGCTGCAACAGACATGGGATCACCTCCAGAACAGGAGTCACAGCACACCTGTCACATGCCCCAAAGGCCAGTACATAATGGACTTCATGCACTGGGGGTGATGGAAAATGCTCCTTACATGCATAGTAGAGGAAATGGGCACTCCCCACAAGCTCAGAGGCCAGAAGTTCCCACCACACACTAGTAATGAAGGCAAAACAATCTCCCTGGGAGACTCTTGAGGGCAATGCCAGTTGGAGGGGTCCAATCCTTCTCTTTGCAGGGTAGGCACAGCAGCAGCAGGCTAACACACCGAGCAGTAACAACGTGGCAGTCCCTCCTATGAGTCAGCACACAGCAGCTGCAGTCCAACACAGCAATGTAGTGCAGCGTGGCAGTCCCCCGTGACAGCCCAGCAGCCTTTCTTCCTGGCAGAGTGTCCTTGTCCCTGCAGAGTTCCAAAAGTGCTCTAAAAATATGGAATTACAGCCCGTGTACTTATACTCTAAAATGTCGTTGTTCAGGGGGTGACTTCAAAGGAACCCTTTCAGGTGAAACATAACCCCCTTCCAACCCAGCCCTGTTTCACACACCAGTAGAGGGTAATTCAGCCCATTGTGTGAGGGCAGGACATGTAAGTTGTAAACAACCCTCTCTCTCCCCAGCCCAGGATGACTGTCAGTATGCAGATGCCTCTTTCATTACACCCAGTCCCTCCTGTGTTTTGGCTGTCTTGAAAGAATGCACTAAGTGGAGCTGTCGCTGTGCCCTAGAGATGGACTGGAGTCAGGCTAGCAAAGCACTTAGAGTTATAAGCATAGAGAAATGTCCACTTTCTGAACATCTGGTTGCGATTCATTGTTAGAGCCTCTTGCTAGATATGTTGATGTTTTTTTTAAACCTTTGATTCTCCAAGTTCCTCTTTACTTGAGTGACACAACAGATTTTCTAAATAAAATTGATGATCTAGAGTGTGATCCCAATTCTCAGATTTTGGTCACATTTGATGTGGTGTCATTATACACACAGATTCCCCAAGAAGATGGGTTGAATGCAATTGGATTTTTTCTGGAGAACAGACCACAACCTCACCAGGTTCCTTCTGATTTTAAATTGAAATTAGCACAGTTTGTATTGAGAAGTAATTATTTCAAATCTGATAATGAGTTCTTTATTCAAGTTAAAGAAACAGTGATGGGTTGTCCCTTTGCGCTGGAGCTAGCAGTCCTGTTCATGGCAATGTTTGAAGACAGGTTTGTGTATAATAATAACCCTTTTGTTAGTAATATTGCAATATGGTTCAGATTTATTGATGACATTTTTTGTCTCTGGAAAGGCTCCATGGAGTCATTGAATCATTTCACAAGGTGGTTAAATCAGAGAACCAATGACATTCAATTTTGTGCCACTAGTAGTTGTGATACTATCACATTTTTGGATGCTAAGGTGTTCCCTCAGAATGGTAAACTAGCAATTTTTCTCTACACAAAGCCTACTGATCGTAACAAGCCATTGCATTAGTGTAGCTACCATTCCAGAAGCCTCCGAGATAATCTGCCATATATGGCAGTTTTTACGTATCCAGTGTAATTGTTCTGAAAAGACAGCTTTTGAGTACCATGCTAAAAACTGCATGATAAACTCACAGAAAGGGGTTACCCCAAAAAGTTGGTAATGCAATCCATGAAATGGTCTTGGTGGATTGCAAGAGAAACACTGTTGACCAAACGTGAGAGGGCCATCACAAATAGATTAGTTTGTGTATCCACATTTGTCCACAGACTAACAATTTAAAAAAATAGTACGGCAGAATTGGCATTTGATTAAAAAAATTACAAATCCTTTGTGAGACCGCCGTTTGCTTTTAAGACGGATCAGAGCATTGGGAGTCCAATAGTTCGAGCTTGTGTGTCACCAACTTCTGTTAGAAGTGATTTGTATCAAGCATGAAATCTATCTCCCATAGAGGGGCATCACAAATGTGGTTCTTGCGTGTGTTGTGATTCCCTATTGAAGGGAAGGAATTTGAGCATCAAATATTTAAATGGAGTCATCTCGAATTTTCCAATAGCAAAACCAAATGTTTTATTTATGCCATTCTTTGTCCTTGCAACAAATTGTATATTGGAAAGACTAGCCAAGAAGTAAGGCAGCGTATCATTTAACATAAGTCCTGAATTAGACGCAGGGTCACTACAGCACCAATTGTGAGCCATTTTTTAGATAATCATCACTCAGAGAATGAAGTGCTATGGACAGTGCTGGCTGTGGTCAAGGTTGGACATAGAGGTGGTGAATTAAGCTCCTTGCTCGTGAGAAGAGAAGCCATTTTGATTTTGAAATGTAATACTGCTTCAGAGGGGTTGAATGAATTCAATGAATTACAGAAATTATTGAAACTGTCAATTTTCACCTATAATGTTTATTAATAATTTGCTAGTAATTCCATGAATTTGCCAGCTATAGTATAGCAATGTGGGTCTCCCTTGGCAATCCAGTGTGTACATTTTGGCATAGTAGTGTTGGAATATATAGACACTAGTAGGGTAGCTTTGGATAGCTGGGTATGACATGGGCAGATGTTGTATAAATGTTTTCCAGCTCTCACAAATCTGTGGTTTAGTGGTTTACAGTGTTTACCTGTACAGCGTAGTGAATGCTTTTTCAATAATGTTTATTTAATTTCACTTTTGCAGTAAAGAGTACTGTTGGGTAATTAGACTTCAGTTCCCAGAACCACCTAATTTGTTCATAGAATGGTCTTGTCTGAATTGAGAAATTAATTTCTAATATTTTCTTCAATGTTTTTTCCATGAAAGTAATTTTTTATTTGATGGCATTAACATTTATGTAATTTGATGCTTGAGTTTATTTTGGTTAGTATCCCTTCTGTTGAAACCTTCTTCAGTGGGAAGTTAAGGTGCAGGAGTTTCACATCATAAGTCAGGGTCACACGCTATTTAACCCTCCCCCAAACTAAAGGTGCCTTTTGCTGGATTAACATGGTTTGAATGAGCAAGCAGAAGGTAATATCCATTGTCAGACGGTGTTATTACATTTGTCTGGAGATTTCAAGGTTGCTTTATTCTGATGTGCTTTTGTTAATTTGTTCATTTCAGCACAAGCAATTAAAGTGATTAATACTTGAGTGCAGCAAGTGGAGGAGTGTTTCTCTACTGGTAAAGAAGATTGTGGTTACATGTTTATAAGCAGAAGAAATGCATTTTGAAATGGTTTTTCTTTTGTTTTCCAGGCTAGAATAATTTTATGGGTTTAGTTGTTTGATTTATGACAAGTGACATCTGTTTGTGATATAGTTTTCCTCCAGCTAGGTTTAAAATGATGCCTTAACCTCCTTGACTGAAATTTATTTTATCCCTGTTAATTTTTCACTGTGGCTTCTGTGTTGGATTCATGGTAAATGGATTTCACATGTAATGGGTGACAATTTAGCAAGTTATATTTTGAATTGATGTTTTCAATCGAGTGAATTCTGTTGAAAACACACATGATTGGCTTCAATATTAGTATTGTGTCGCAATGAGTAACAGTGAGGCCATCCATTTTTTTCATCCATTTTTTTCACAGAATCGTGAGACCCCTGCTTTGGTGGGAAGCCATTCATAAAATGAAAAGAGCTACTCACAATGCTCCTCAGCATCCAATTAACACCAACAGTTCCTGCATTTCTCCATGATGAACTCAAGGTAGTGGAAAGGGAAGGTCCTCAGTCGGTATCTACAAACTCACGGCCTTTCGAAGTAAATATCATTTGAAAAAACAGAAGTATGCCATTAATAATTGCCAAGGGTTTCCCTAGGTATAGAAAGGGAAATCCAAACCCAAGGATATAGATACTAATATACATAGGGATATGTTGGACCTAATAGGACAGCTAGGAGCAGAAATACAAAAACTGAAAATAATGATAACAGCTCTCTCAAAACATATCTTTCAGGATACTGTTTGCACAGTTAGTAGTTCAAATTAGTGCCATGAGAGTTGTGCAAGTTATATAAAAAAAAATGCAGATTTGCATAAATTGCAACCTAATGTTCAGGAAGCAAGTATAACTGTTAAATATTGGTTGACTGAGTATGAGCCCTCCACAAGCAATACCCACAAACCTATTCAGGGTAAGGCACAAGAAACCCCTAAATTAGCATATGCTCACCCTCTGGTAGCTTGGCACAGATCAGTCAGGCTTAAATTAGAGACAATGTGTAAAGTATTTGTGCAACACAGAGAAATGGTAAAAAAACTAACAAAAAATGTGCACACCTGGTTGGAAAAATAGTGGTTAATTTAATAAATAAAGCAAGACCAAAATGATGAAAATCCAAATAATAGAACCATAGATATTGAATTGCAATATTGTAAATTAAAATAGTGCCAAGAAGCAAAAAGCATTATTGGGACTATCTGGTTGCGCCAGACCGGGACAAAGTCACAAATTCAGGCTGACCAAAATGGAGCATGGGCTGGCTACATGGACCCAGTAGGGCCTGCAGAACAAAGTACCTTAAAGCCTGGTTGCGGAGCGTTGTATGGAACTGAATCGAAGATGCATCGCGCAGCCAAGGAGATGCATCAGTTCTGAGATGTGGCGAGACTGTGGTGCGAGGTCATTCTATGTCGACATTGAGGATCCTGTCGACTGGGATTGCGATGCGAATGTAAAGGCGGGTGTGAAGGATGCGTTGCCCAGTCGAGGCGATGCATCAGTTTCGATGAGCGGGGAAGCTACAATGCAGAGTTTCATCGATATCGAGGCTGCAGTCAACAGAAGATGCAGGGAGCCTGTGCCAGGAAAAGTGTTGTTCATTGGTGGATTCTAAGGAAATCCTTTAAACCCAAGATGTGTATGTGACAATAATGGAAGTCCTTTGGGATGGGTCCAATCCATGCAGCAGTGGCGATTACAATGCACCACTCGGCTGAGGAGATGTGTCAGTTCTGGGCAGGAGTGCATTAACCAGCAGACATGATGCATTGTTTTTTTCTGGTAAGCACCTTATGCCCACTTTCAAGGGTCCAGGACTGAGGTGACACCGCCTTACAGGGTAGACTCACAGCTGACATAGTCCAGGTGCAGATGCAAGGTGGTTGGAAGTCTTTTATGTCCCTAAGACTTCAGATCAGGAGGCCAGCCAACTAGCCCTTGGAATCACTCTGGGTTCTGGGGTCACCCAGATAGAGGACAGCAGGTCTGCACAGCAAAACAGGATTCGAACAGTGTGCAGGTTAGAAAAGTGGCAGTCCTTCAGCAGCACAGCAGTCATTCTTCCTGGCAGAGTATCCACAGTCCAGAAGTGGACTGAAGTGGTTGCATCTGACATCCAGTACTTATACCCAGTTTTGCCTCTGATGTAGGGGGGACTTAAAGACATTCCTTTCATGTGCACAAACTCCATGTCCTTCTTGCCGTGGCTCTAGTCTCACTGCAAGGGGTTATGCAGCCCTTTGTTTGTGGATAGCTCACAGCCCATTCAGGTGTAAGTGAGGCTGTACCCATTTCCTCCCTCCCATACTTCCAGGATAGCCCATCAAAGCAAACTTAAGCTTCCATTTTGTGTGTCTTGGATCATTCCCACTAGTCCCACCTACCGCTATTGTTGGACCTGGCATCCTTGATGTGGTTCCCCTGACTTTTCACCTTCAGACCTCCAGTTTCTGCTGACTTAGTTTTTGCTGACCTTAGGATTCTGCACTCTTTCCTCCTGCTAGCCAGTGCTCTTGACAGTGATGACAGTGGCTTATACCCAACTGGCATAATAATTTACTTATAAGTCCCTAGTAGAGTGCATTCCACGTGTCCAGGGCCTGTAAATTAAATACTACTGGACCTGTAGCACAGATTGTGCCACACACTCCAGCAGCTTCCTCAGCATGTCTTAGGCCAGCCACTGCAAAGCTTATGAGTGCTACTTTAGTGGGTGGCATAATAAGTGCTGCAAGCCAACTGGTAGCATTTAATTTACAGGCACTGAGCATGTGGTCAACCAATCTACAAGGGACTTCCATGTAAATTAAATATGCCAATCAGGTATATGCCAATAAAACCATGCTTTAGGGGAGTGAGCACAAGCTTGTTAGCACTGGTTAGCAGTGGTAGGGTGCACAGAGTCCTAAGGACAACAAACAAATATCTAGCAAAAGTAAGAGGAGGGGTGCAAAACGTTTGGTGGTAACCCTTTAGAGAGGGCCATTTCCAGCACAACCCCCTCAGCCTAAAGCCAGGGTTGACTAATCAATACCTTGATGGACTTCCTGACTTAGGCAATAGAATGTGGGCAATGGCCCACTACTGCAGGGCCACTTGTCAGTTTTATGCTTTGCTTAATTCAGCTGGACCCCTTTGTCTACACTTTCCTGAGCCACTGCACTGACCCATGGGGAACCCTTCTCCTTACTTGTGGAAACCATCTGTGCAGCACCTAACTTTAACTTTCTCACAGATAATTCCCAGTAGGTAGACAGTACCACCATGTCCAGAAGAGTTGTGCGCCCCCATTCCACCCCCTTGGTCTGACTTTTGACCCCAGCCCAAGGAAAACTCTGTCCACAAGGGCAACACCAAACATAGGCCATTGACTGCTGTCAGTGTTAAGAGATAGGCCCCAGTTGTCCCTGGGGTCTCTAACTTCTGAAGTTTCTCAGAGTGAGTGGCAGTAGTCCTAGGTGGTAGGCACCTTTACTCACGCGCCCTCTCACCAGTTCAGGTATCCTGAAACTGGTCCTTTCACCCAGGTTCTCTACCCTGAGGCTGAACAAGAGTCAAGGGTGAGTTTTACCTCCCCACCTCTCCATCTGGGTCTCTGTACTCCCTGCTGTAGAGCTTGGCCCCAGAAAACAGAACTGGCAGTGCATCTTTGGCAGCTGACCCCCTCAATTCTCCTGACACCGTGGGGCTCCCAATAGTGGATGGTCTCTTAGTACAGACCAGGTCCTGTTGCTGGCCCCCCTCTGGGAGCAGCCCAAGCAATGGGGTTTTAAATGGAGCATCCTGGGTCTCTGCCCACCATAAACTCCCCTCCTAACCTTGGAAGGGACATTGGACCCCTTTCACCAACATTACACTGGACCGGTCTGGGTCACTGAGTACCTCCCCCTTACTCTGACGACGAGAACCTGAGCCACCCTCATTTGGATCACTCCCCAATGCCTTCAAAGACGTTCTGGTGCTTACCAGAGTTCTGCCTTCTTTGCAAGCTCCCAGGGGTCGGTGAGTTTACAATCCACCAGGTGGTGTAGCTCTGAAAAACAGTGACTAAATGTGCTCTTTAGCAATCAAATTGTACAGCCCCTGAAAAGTGTTTACAATGCTACCCTTTACCAAACCATCCAATGTCTTACAACAAAAAAAAAACTCAAACCCCCTCTAGGAATGATTAGACAGATTACTACTTACTGCCCCTGAATCTCTTGACAAAGGTCTCCTTCATGGTGGGAAACTTTAAAACATGCCCCAGGCCAGCCATTGCATCCTGAAGGCAGTGTCCCACTGCCATGCTGACTATATAAGCATTCTTTTTTTGCAGGTATGGTTTTATTTTTGGAGATTTTATTTTATTGAAAAGAGGTCAACTGCTTTAAAAAAGAAATGGAAAGACTTTAACATTTTTGCCTATGTAATGCATACATAGATTCATTCAACCGTACATACATCTAGTTGTGCCTAATAAAATGTATGTTTCTTTGTGATAAACTTGGTTAGCTATGGCCAGGAAACTGTATTTGTAATATACAATTTTTATAAATGTGCCCTGAGAGTTTTCACAATGAAATGACACATTGATGTCCTTCAGAGATGAATATCAAAATTCATAGTGTCTGGACCCAAGCAAAATATGTTTAATAGGCTGATGCTGCATACCTCACCTCCTGGAGGCACTCATCTCTCTTCTGCATCCTACTAAACGTGCCCTGAATCTACTTAAGGACAATGGTTTTTGGGCACTATTATGTACATATGTATTCCATACAAAGTTAGAGGATTAACAAAAGTGACATAGTAAAACAACCCAATCCTTCAGCTGCACAAATGTAGCAAATACATTGATTGTAGGAACTGGCTGTTGTTGCTCTCTTGGTCAAAGAATGAAATAAATAAGTGTTAATTTCCTCTGCTCTAGTTTCAAAGAGTAGCTGATCATTTTGCAGTGTGCTTTATTGGGTGTTAATTGCCTGCTATGCTCAACTCGAAGGTGAATAAAAAGAGAATTAACAACTAAAAGCTGATAAACCTTAAAAGCAGGCTGTCAATAAGAGTAAGAGCACCAATCCCCCTTTAAGCCCACCAAACACAGACAAATGAGCATGCCTACTAATTGCTTTATGTCCATGCTGCTGGGGATGTTCAACACAGGCTGTCAGAAATTGGTTTGTTCATTTAGGGGGGAGTTACCATTACCAATTTAATAAACAGAATCTGGATGTGCAAAAATTTATTCATGGAGAATTTATGCTCAATCCCTTGTGGCAGCAGGCAGTCCCTAGAGATATCTGAGTTGAGTTTAAGCAGTACCAACAATTTTAGAGTAAAGAATGTAACATAAAATCTTTAAACCCAATTAAAATATGGAGTCAAAATTTAAGGTACCAAATCATTAAAATCAGATAAGGAGAAAACCAATATATGAACTTCTACATTTATAAGACAAAAGTGCCTTGAATCATGGTTGATCATGACTTAGGTGCAATATTAGGCCAGCTGCAGTGGAATAGAGGTCTGTTACACCAAACAGGTTGACCAATTCATCGTTTGTATACCTTCAGACTCAGGGGCAGACTTATTAGTTTTCTTTGCTGAGTTTCTATCACAAAAGTGATGCAAACTGGTGCAAAATGTTTATTTGGAATTTACTTTCCTTTGCACTGGAAAGTTGCCTGAAATTAGCACAAGAAGTTTTTTGCACTGTTTTGCATTGCTTTCTGCTAGGGGGTGTTCAATTATGTTTTTAACACAAAGCCCCTTCTAATTACAATAGAAGACATGATTTTGTACTAAAATTTGGTGCTAGACAAGACCTGAATAATTTACGCCATAACTCTCTACTTCCTTTTCAGACTAAGATCTTTGAAAAACATATTAACAAGGAATCATCTGATTTTCTAATTACCTCAGGAGAGTTAGACCCCTCCCAACATGGTTTTAGATAGACACATAGCACCGAATCAGCACTTATTACCACCTCTGACACAATCCATAGATTGGTGGATGAGGGACATGGAGCCCTACTAGTCTTGTCAGATCTATCTGTGGCTTTTGATACTATATCACCTCAGATTATGATATCCTGCCTCCATCAGGTAGGGATTAGGGACCCCCTCGCTAAGTACTCTTGACTCTTTTCTTACAGATAGATCGGTTAGAGTGAATTGTGGGGACTTTACTTCCCCAGCTTACCATTTACCCTGTGGTGTCCCCCAGGGCTCTTCACTTAGCCCCAAACTTTTCAATCTGTATGTGGTGCCCTTAACTAAACTAATAAGGACTTTTGGCTTTCTGCCTACCTCCTATGCGCATGATACACAGTTGATTATTCCATTATCTAATAACTGAGAGAAAGTGTCAGATCATTTTAAAAATTGTATGGGTTAATAGGTGGATAGGTCCAAATTGGCTCAAATTAAATAGTGGTAAGCTGGAAATCTTATGTTTTGGATCTGCTTAGGGTCTGTGGAATTCTTGCTGGTGGCCGACAGATTGCGGTATTTTGCCTGCTCCTATTGTCGCCACCAATAATCTGTGCGTCATCTTTGATAATACTCTTTCTTTCAAGCTGCAGGTTAACCATGTCATTGAAACAAGTTTTTGGACTCTAAAAATGCTGAAACAAATTCTCCCCTCTTTGCAGAGGGAGTGGAGAATCACTGTTATTTTAGCATTGGTCATGTCTAAACTGGACTATTGTAACGCCTTCATGCTTAATTTAGATAAGTCATCCCTTAAAAAGCGCCAGTTAATTCAGAATAAAGCAGCTTGTTTTATACTTGACCTTTCGCACTCGGCCTCTGCTAGTGACAGTTTGAAACAACTGCACTGGCTGCCGGTGGCGAGTCGAATTAGGTTTAAACTCTATGTTTGACTTATAAGGCTACACAGGGAAGGGGACCGGATTATTTGTTGGTACAGACCTAAACGTCAACTTAGATCCAAGGGATCTTTTTTGATTCAGGTCACTCGTACTTATAAAGCTAGATGGGGTGACAAGGCATTTACGGTAGAAGCGGCTAGATGCTAGAATTCTCTCCCCCTGGGCATAAGGAAGGAACAAAATGTTATGGCTTTTGGGAGGCTTGTCAAAACTTTGTTGTTCCCGCGTTAATCTCAGTCTTCTCTTACTCCTCTCTTGAGCGCTTCGATGCTCCGGCCGGAACGCGCTATATAAGTACCAAATACATACATACATACACACACACCTCTTGTTTGAGATTGACTTTAACCTGGAGAAATGCTTTTATTTCTCCAATCTTTTCTGTTTTTATGCAGCACACATCCAAAATAGGAAAATGTTTCAATTATGATGCACATGTGTGTGTTTTGCTAGGCAGCCTGATTGTGCCCCACCACTTGAGAGAGAGAGTTTGACAGTCCATTACCAAAGTAGATATGGTGCTTTCCTGCTCTCTCACGCAAATGCAGCAAAGTATCTTTGGTTGCTGCACTGCTTTGCAAGACATGTAAATCTGCACTTTAGGCTCTAAAATAGAAGTAGCAATTCTTCAGTGGGAAAAGATCCAAGCCTGAGGCTGGCGAGGGTCTCTTGTACTCAGACATCTTGTTGTCAAGCTGATACCGTTGGCTTTGGAGGCAAAATCTCTAAAGCAGGTTGAAGCCGGATTTCAGAGCCACATGGGTCACTTTGTTGAGAAAAGGACTTGCCATCTACCACAATTCAAAACTGAATCTATTGCACTGTTGTGGGGCAGAGCTCAACAAAGCCAGATACCTTCAATGTAAGGTTACATAGAAATTGTTTTTCAGCACAGTGGAAAGTTCCAACTGGGAAGATCCAGTTTTTTTTGCTCTTTGGGGCGCAAACTTTCTGAATGAACCTCTACCCATTTTCATGCCCCTGTAGAAGAGAAAAGTACCATCTTACTCTAACTGCTAGAAATGTAATTCTGGTCATTCTTGGAGACCTCACGTCTACTAGGTAGGCTTCTAGGTACTAAGCCTCTCTCACCAGGACTCCTGCAGGGTCTAGTCTTCTGTGGTTGGCTGGGCCATATCAGGGTCAAGAGCCCCTCTGTGTATTGTGTCCCTGGAACAGGCAAACAAGAGGCTAACCACTTGACAACTGGAGAGCAGTTCCATCACCTGTTTACCAATAAAAGTCCTTGAGTAATCATCTTCTAGCAGGAGTTAGGTGTCTTATTTCTTCCAGCAGGTCTTCATCTTCATGTGTAGTCCTCCCAGGTCCAGAAATGTTCTAAAGAAGTAGTAGTGAGGTGGCATTCATATTTCAAGTGTTATCCTGTGACTGAAGAATGTTCCCTACCAACTCCTGTCTACTTTGTTCCTGTGTGTCCAACACCTTTTGCAGCATATCCTCTTTGCTTTATTGAAAGAAATCTCTGAAACCATAAAGTTTAGATCTCCAAACCCTTGTACTATCTGAAAACGCTCCAAGTAGGCCCCTATCTACTCCCCTATTTAGATGAGCTCTCCTCCACTCTTGTGGGTTCAGAACTGCTTCTCTGTACAGCAGGAGTTAAAGTCAAAGGGTCTAGGATGACCTGGAAAATGTATATGAGCAGATCCTATTTGGGATCAGCAAGTCAAATGACAGCAATTCTTGCTATGTTGCCAGTTGCTGACATCACCTCTGCCTTTCAGGGCCCAGACTCCAAACCATGGTCCTTTGGAAGTGACAGCCATTAACTTTAGCCAGGAATTTGTTTTAGCTTGCAGATGTGATGAGTAGCAAAACAGTTTTTTAAAGCCAGTTCTGGCCCAGGCAACACAAAGTCCATTTTATATTTTTATAATGTTACTTTTCCTTTGAAGGTATCAGAATTCCAATAAAATCAAATTTTAAACTAAGTAGAAACAAGCTTTATTGATTGGTATGATTATGCCCATATTCCTGCCAATGTGTATTTCGGGAGGATGACTCAATTTACCAGGTTAATTGACATTTATTTTGTCTCAACTTTCAAACCTGAGTTCTGCTTATCTTAATTCACATTGTAATGGCAGTACAAAGGTAAGATGAAGATGGTCTGATTAAGTGAGTTATTCTCCCAAAATATGCTGGCAAGAATATTAGAACAATCATTTGAATTGGCAAGAATATAGGCAGAACCACGTAAATGAAATGGAATAGTGCAAATATACAATCTGTACACAAATGAAAGGGTTTAGAAAATCAACTGCAAAAATATGGACAGAAAGATACAAGTCAAATAGAGCAGTGTATACATTTGATCTGTTGATCTGTTCATGAATGAAATTTGATCTGTTTATGAGTGAAAAGAGGCAAATAGTAAATCATTTCCGAACTCATTATTAAAAAGTGTTTTGGAAGGTTGTTTGGAGGACTGTTTTGCTTCCTAATAAATGCTAAAATTTCCTGTTGACAATAATCCAAACCGTACAGCGTAATTATAAATTTGAGGCACCCGTTTTTATTTTGTCTCCTAGGTAAGCTGAGGCATATAACTATGGATGATTCACATGGCAAAATATCATGACTTTATTGTGGACCTCAACCTGGCAAGCATTCCATCTATTACTTTTTTGTATGCTATCGTGTGTCACCCTAAGTGAGAAGGATATGCCCAGAATGATATGGGTCCTGTGCACACTGTGTCACTGGAACCAAGCTATACCCGGCTGATGAGCACATAACTAGGGCAAAACCGGTCCTGAGTTGCTTGTGTGCCTGTTCAAGGAGAACCTGGCTTGGCAGTTCAGGCTGGAGCAGGGTCAAGACTGTTTTGCACATCGCTGGGTCCAAACTGAGGTGACATGGTGTGCAAAATAATGATGATTTGGGTTGCAACCCTGAGTAATTACCAGTAGCTGAAATTAATTTGAGCATTCTATCCACACTTTTTTGTATGCTTCAGTGTGTTAACCACATAACCATGGCACTAGGGCAACGGAAGAAAAGCAGCTCCAGCTGCTGATGAAAGTGCTGAATGCAGTGCACATATAGCTTTAACAAAAACAAAGCCTTCATTTTAGAAAATGGAATATAAACTTTAAAGTGCTGAAACACATAGAGTTAAACCTTTTAGTGTGGCCAGTGGCCAATGCTACACCACCTGCCTATTGTGTCTGGCAGCTAATGGTCAATGCTGGGTAGGGTTTAAAAGGAACCTCTGATGCTTTCACCTGAAGCATCCTTCTTTTTAACTGTGTGGGCTGAAGTGGAATTGCTTCTTCTTAAGTGTCCACCCCTCCCAGATGTGATGCTCTATTACTGTATTACTCATGAACATCACACATGTATGGTGAATCCTTTGGGCTCCTATAGTGGTCACGTGTTTCTCTTTCTGATCAGTGTGGGGGTGGGTATAACTTAGCCGTCCCTGCACCAATCAGTGGTGAAGAGGCAGTGCTGGAAAGGAGAGATGTCCTCTTTACAGCGCTTTCTCTCCCTAGTGAATCCATGCTTGTGGATCACCATGGGCTGTCTTTGGGAGTGGGGGAGATGCCCCTGGGATCATGGGCCTATGCTCCTCTTATATTTGCCAGGTACTAAGGGCCATATTTATACTTTTCGACGCACAACTGCGCAAACGCAGTTGTGCGTCAAAAAATCTAACGCCGGCTAACGCCATTCTGAAGCGCCATGCGGGCGCCGTATTTATTCAATGACGTTAGCCGCCGTTAGCCGGCGAAGCTGCCTGGTGTGCGTGAAAAAAAATGATGTACACCAGGCAGTGCCGGCGTAGGGGAATATGGAGCTTGGGCGCCAAAAAATGGGGCAAGTCAGGCTGAGGCCAAATTTTCGCCTCAACCCGATTTGCGCCATTTTTTTAACTCCCAACCCCCATAGAAATGACTCCTGTCTTAGCAAAGACAGGAGTCATGCCCCCTTGCCCAATGGCCATGCCCAGGGGACTTCTGTCCCCTGGGCATGGCCATTGGGCATAGTGGCATATAGGGGGGCACAAATCAGGCCCCCCTATGCCACAAAAAAAATAAATAATAATTACTTACCTGAACTTACCTTATGTTCCCTGGGATGGGTCCCTCCATCCTTAGGCGTCCTCCTGGGGTGGGCAAGGGTGACAGGGGGGTCCCTGGGGGCATTGGAGGGCACCTCTGGGCTCCTTCCGAGCCCACAGGTCCCTTAACGCCTGCCCTGACCAGGCGCTAAAAAACGACGCTAAAGCGGCTGGACGTTATTTTTTTTGACCCGCCCACTCCCGGGCGTGGTTTTTGCCCGGGAGTGTAAATACGGCGCACATGCCTCGGAGTACATTTTTTTGACGGAACGCCTACCTTGCATATCATTAACGCAAAGTAGGTGTCCACGCTAAAAAGTGACGTAAACTCCCTGGACTTTGGCGCTAGACGCGTCTAACGCCAGAGTATAAATATGGAATTAGTTTTGCGTCGAATTTGCGTACAAAAAAACGACGCAAATCTGGCGCAAACGGAGTATAAATATGCCCCTAACAGTCTTTCTACTCCCTGGAGGAAGATTGGGTAGATACCCACTACACACAAGGGAATTTTACACCATCTTTTTTAAATGGGTGGGAGTGACCCATTCTGACATTGGCCGATGTCCCCAACCCAAATGGGACTATACAGTCTTTCTTGTTCCCAGGTGGCAAGTTGGGGGGTTTGCCTCCAATATGCCCCCCCAGGGGGCTGAAAGCCCACTACTAACTAGGGATTTTTAGGTCAAATTGTTTTAAAGGAGTGGAGGAGGCCCATCTTGATGTAGAGCCATGCCCTCACTCGATTAGGTTAATAAATTCTTTCTGCCATACATGAGGACTCCCATTGTCTGGTTTAATCCATTTCTATCATGAGTACTATGAACAGTGACACAAGTGGGGTAGGCTTTTTATAGGAAAAAGTGTGAAAAAGCAAGGTGGTAGTAATTTGGTGGGTCCATGTGGATTCTGGATGTTTCTGTCACTGAAATGTGAGGAAAGCATGTTATCGTAGGCAAATTTTTAGGTTTACAGGGCATTGCGGGTAATAAAACATTGTGCAATCCATGCAAGGTTCATCACACTGGACCTCCCCATGTGGCTAGTTTAAAAAAATGTCTGGGTTTGGTAGGTTTCTCTGCGTGGTGGCCAATGCTGGGCCCTAAAATGGCATCTACTCTCATTGCCAAATCAAGTCTGTTTTTTACAGGAAATGTTAATGTCTCCATATTGCGTTTTGGGCCCTGTTGTGTGACAGGTGCTAGGCCCACCCAAACAAGAGATGGTTTTCAGTGCAAAAGCTTGATCTGTCAATATTGCATTTTGGGCTATTTCATGCCACAACTGCCACAAGTGAGGAAACACTGTGGGGTTGAGACAAGTTGTGGGAATATTAAATGGTAGGAAATTTGTGAGTCCCTGGTAATCCAGAATTTATCTCACAGAAATGTGAGGAAAGTGTGTGGTGCTGCCAAAGTTTGAGGTTTGAAAGACGTTGCAAGAAAAGGTAGGGCGGGCCAAGCAAGTCAGGCCACCCTAGACCCCTGAGTGTCTACTTTACAAAAATGTCTGAGTTTGGTCGGTTTCAATGGATGGCAGTCCAGCCCAAGTCCAAAATCAACAGCTATTAATTTGGGGCCTTTCCTGTTCTGGGCATTGGGCCCACTAGGACAAGTGGGATACTGGTTTTAGCAAGACAAGTGTGGAAATGCATGGGGGCAATAAGGCAAAAAATCAAGTTGTCGCTGGTCCACTGATTTTCTTCCATGCATACAAAGCTTCTTTTGCTTCAGAGCCATTTATGCACTCCAGCCACAGGAAAGACGTTTGATAGCTGCAGGCAAGCTTCAGTGAAAGGACCTTGATCCTTGTATCAACTGAGATCTGCTAAAGACATCTACCACCACTTGTCTTGGAGGAAACTTTCTGGACACAGAGATTCAATGCAAATCTAGATGTACCTTTCTCCACTACTGTCTTTCAGACAAGAAAGGTTTGTTCCATTTGGCAAGTAGAGAATTTTCTTTTCTTCATGTGTACCAGTCTGCTGTCTCCTGGGAGTGGATCAAGTACAGCATTTTAAATGGTGCACCTAGTCAACTGTTAGAGATAATCCTCCAGCAAATGGACTAAAAACCTCAGACTCTGACCTCCCAATTTTTTATCATCATTGTGACCTTATTCCTTTTTTACAGCTATGGTGATTGTGAGAGTGTGAATTTTTAAATACGTTTTATTAATATTGTTAATGTATTAACCATATAGTGAATTAACATGCAAAAACGGGTGACTTTAGAAAATGATTGCCATAATTAATTTCTATTCTTTGGCTAAGCAAAACTCTTACTAAAGTCGTGGTTATTTTCCATAGTTCAATGCTTACATAAAAGTGTGTGTTAAATGTGTTAATAGATGTGTACACAGCTAACCCTAGTGGGTTGCTGCACTATGTCTTACAAGGTCAAGTTTATTGCAGTTCTTGCATGAGTTGAATGTTCTATTGTTTGAAATTGTCCCTAATACGTGGTTTCTTCCTTGAGGATGGAAGTAGATGTTACAATGTGAGAAGTTTCGTCCTGAGAAGAGAATTTTAGACAAGATGGAACAATGGAGCCACAGACGAGATGGGAAGAGGAAAAGTTACTGTTATGAATATGTCCTGGTTAACGTCGATGTCACAGCATTTTAGGTTATCAATTAGAGCAACTATTGGTTGAATCGTAAACCACCCCATGTACTGACCAATCATAAACTTTCTGAAGATTAGTATAACAACCTGGGTAGGATTTTCTACAGACAGACATTAGGAGAGAAGAAGAGTGAGAGACTCCATGACAGACTCCAAGATAGTTTCTACAGAGAGACTCTAGAGAGGGATACTGAAATTCTTAGTTCGGGGTTCCTGATAGTTTAAGTTCCTGACCATACTAGCAGTGTGGGTTTAGCTGTCGATAGGCCCGATCTTCTGACGATATACCTGATGGTGTCCCTTTTCTGAAGTAGGCTGCATGTTGTTGCTTTATGGGTAATGTACGAAATCGCATTGTTATATGTGTCTCTTTTGCTTTGCAGGTACCAGCTGCAACATATAGTTTAAATGTTGCATAATAATAATAATAATGTTTTTTCTTCCTTTAATAACCCGAGTTTCTTTTTTTTGGTTTTAAGTTTTGCTTGCAAATTAATATTGCGTTAATTTAATGCGTGAGTTGGGAAAGAACTCAGAACGATAGACTGTCAGTGTCTCAGTGATCACGCTGGTAAGGGGAGTGTGTGTTAGTGTGATGTAAGTGGTGCTGGGACTGGTTGATAAGTGAGGAGGGTCGCGTATGGATTCGTCAATCAATCCAAAAATAAAGTAACGCAATCGAAGGTGAGAGGGTCGAAGATAATTGTGGGATCGTAGTCACTTTTCCTGATTGGTTGTTTCTCTTTTTTCAAGTTTTATTATTTGTTACTTAGTTTAGCTCAGTTCGTAAATAATTTTTGTTGTGGACATCGGGTTTTAATAAAATTCAGTTGAAAATGAAGTTTCTCAAGACTTTGGGAAGTGCGCTGAGAGGTGATGAATATATTCCGGCACTTGAAGGAGATATTTGTCTACCAGAAAATACTGCTGCATGTATTGTATTTGAGGAGAAAGGTGCAGGAGCATGTCTTTGGCTGAAACATTGGGTTAAGATTACAAAGAAAGAAGGTTGCGTAGCTTTTCCAGAGAATGAACATTTAATTTGAGAATTTTAGAGAGTTTGGGGTTGAAGATGTACAGTTTAAAACCTCCACCAAGGCCAGGACAGTACGGAGCCCTAGCGATTTGGGAGCTGGTAGCTAGACAGCAACAAGCATTGAAATTTGAGAAAAGAATGAGGAGAGTAGTAGAGATGCTAGCGGAGGGTAGATGGGATGAAGAGCAGAAAAGGTGGAGAGTAGCAACATTACAGGGAGTCAGATTATTTCCTGCAAGGACAAAAGAGGATGAGTCAAAAGATGGAAAGAAAAAGATAAAGACTTCTTCAATGACTAAAGAACCAAAATGGAAAGACTTGAAACAAGTCATGTTTAATGATGACAATGAGATGGGTGAAGATGAAATAGTTTCTGAGATTTTAGAGACTTATCCTCCACCAAACACGAATCAGAGAAGTGATAATGGATCAAGTGGGAGTGGAATTAGTAATACAATTCCTTCTGCACCATCCACATCAGAAATATCACAGGGTACCCTGAACAATGAAAAGAGTTCAGATGCAGAGTAGTTTTAATGATTCACTGAACAATAGACAGCAGTTGGAAATAAACATTCCCGAAATACAACCAGAGGCTCAGGTCATAAGGATGACTACTGATTTAGTGTTGTCTCCTGGTCAACAAGGATTGGGTGATTCAAAGAGAGCCTATTCAGATACAGATTCCACAGATGCAGAGCATGAGTGCAGGACAGATACAAAAGGTTGGCTCTTTAGTTGGTCCAAATGCGATTCAGCAACTATTATGATGGGTCCGGTGACTCCATTATATGCACACATAAACAATAGTGGAGTGAATTCTTTAATCCAAGTTCAGAATGGGGATTTGGGAAAATCAACTCCTAGACAAGGACAGACCCTGAATGAGACTAATTCTTTAATATGTTTGTCTGCCGAATTCTGGGATCACATCTTACAATTATCAGGGGCAGAGTTTAATGATTCCACAACAATGCGCAAGCACAGCACAAGAGTGAGATTTGGGTGCACAGTCTAATGAGATTTTGTTGAAAGTTTTATCTGCACATGAAGTGGTTGGAAGATTTGAGTAATTCAAAGACCCTAGAAAGGAAAGACAGAGAAGAAGACACCATAAACAGGGTGAGAGTGTCAATGGAAGGAAATAAACTTCTGGAAGGGACCATGGCCGAGAACAGACTTGAGTCTTATACTGAAGCCCAATTTTGATATTTGTGTAAAATAATTGCCAGAGGAGCAGAAAAAGTGCACCAACAGTTACAGGAAATAGCAGACGAGTATGATATTGATTTGTCATAAATTAAAAGTCTGAAAAGATGAACATGGACGAGGAAGATTTTCTATACATGAGTTCTGCAGGGATGAAAACACATCTTAGAGAATTACTTGAGAGAGTGCAGGTTTTGAGAGCATTAGACAAATGGGAAAGCAGATGCGTCAAGAAAAGAGAAAGACCAAGGAAGGATGACACAACAGAGGGAGGAGATTCAGGGAAAATGTTACCAATGAGAGAAACGACAGGAGGACATTTTGTACATGTACCTTGGAGTAGGGGTGATATTTTAAGTTTTATGAATGATTAACCAAGGTTGAGAGAGAAACCAGTGGAGTGGTACCAGCAGACAGATAGGTTTGTGAACCTTGCAAAATGTCTGTGGGAAGATCTGAATGCACTTTTTGATATAGTTGTTCGGCAGATTTGTGGATTGAATGCAAAAGGAGTGTGGATTGGCCAACAAGTGAGCCACAAAGAGATTTGAAAACAGGAGCACTATCTCCCGAATTAATGAAATATTACTGTAAGGTTATTGAATTTCTGAAAACGAGAGTTTCACCGAAAAATGTTGATTGGCAGCGCATAAACAGGACAGCACAAGAAGGGAAAGAATTGGTTCATGCATATTAAGAAAGGTTGTTGAAAGCACTCAAACGATTTAGTGGTGTGGAAACATTCGAAAGGGAAAGCATGAATCATTTGGTGTTTAGGTTTGTTGAAGGATTAAAACCAGAAATTAGTCAGATGGTTAAGAATAATTTAATCTGATGGCAAGCAAAACCGATTGATGAAGTATTGCAGTATGAAAAATACTGTAGTGATGAGACTGAGATGAAGCAGAAAAGGTTGAAAGAAAAAACAATGGTGATGCTGATTAAGGCTGCACAGACAGGATTGAAGGAAAACTTCCAGCAACTATCACAAGGAAATGGTATGTTTCAGAGCCAAGGCAGAGGCAGAGGTCGGGGTGGAATGATGCTTCCGGTGGTCAATTGAAATGTGGATTTGAGTTCAGTGGTGATGCAAGATGAGCAACAGAGGCAAAAGTTGTTACTTTGTCATAATTGCGGAGTAATTGGACATTGGAAAAGACAGTGTCCGATGTTAAATCAAGGTGGTGTTGTACAACAGACAAACAGCGTCAATTCATATCAGAGCATGGGGGAACCTAGTATGGGGGGGGCGGTCAAAATCAGAATTTCCAGAATAATATGCAGGGTTTCCAGCCTTTACAACCAATACAACAGGGACAGAATGTACCAACACAGGTACATCAAGTACAAATGCCACAAATACAACAAATGCAGCCACATGTGCAGATGGTGCCTGTACAGCAAAATGCACATGCTGAGATAGGTTCAAATGATACAGAGTCCTATGGATCAACAACAGGTAATGCTTTTGCAAGTGGTCACAAATCGGAAAAAGGCCAAAAGTGAAAAAACAGCTGAACAGTTTCCTTTACACAGTGAGGATGAAATAAAAGATGAATGGTCGTTGGATAGTTCAGATGAGGAGGAGTATGTGATGGCAGCATCATCAGAAGTGGATCAAAGAGGTCCTTATGTGAAGGGTGAAGCACATGCCATGAAGTTAACTTTCTGGTTGATAAGGGAGCAACACACTCAACAGTAAGAACTGTGGAAGTTCCAGACATACCGATTTCAGAGAGGACAGTTTAGATTGTAGGAGTTGGGAATAAACATTTGACTAACACTCTTACAGAACCAGTTCTTGTGAAGGTTGGCAATTTTAGAGATTTTCACATCTTTGTTATTTGTGATTCTAGTCCGGTGTCATTACTGTGTAAGATAAATTGTTCAATTTCATGTCCAATTAAAGGGATTGAAATTGAGACAAACAGTGATGGTGAGGATTCGACAATTGCTGTCGAAAAGGAATTGGTGTCCAGGGAGTTTCCTCTGATAAATTTTTGATGATCATGTTGATAGAAACGAGCAGACCAATGAAGACAACAATTCAGTTGACTTAATTAATTTCTTTCCAGTCTTTGAAATAAAAGATCTACCAGTGGACTTACAAGTCACAAGTTTGGGATTTATCAAGAAAAGACATTGGTTTAATCAAAGGAGTTGAAGGAATCAGGGTAGCAGTGAAAGAGAATGTGGTGTTTCCACAAACAGCACAATATCCAATGACAAATGAGGCAATTGAAGGGATAAGACCTTTAATAGAACAATTACTGGAACAGGGAGTTTTGAAGGAAGTGATGAGTAGTCCGTTCAAATCACCAATAATGGGTTTGGAAAAGCCAAGTGGGAAAATTTGTCTTGTCCAGGATTTGAGGAAAATGAATGATATTGTGGTGAAATGTTGTCCAGGTGTGCCAAATCCAGCTGTGATAATGTTTCAGATTCTGTGTGATGCAGAATGGTTCACAGTGATTGATTTGTGTCAAACATTCTTTTCTGTCCCTCTACATGAGGACAGTAGATATCTCTTTTGTTTCAAATTTCTGACTAGAGTCTAATGTTGGTGTAGAATTCATCAAGGGTTTTTAGAGTCACCATCAATTTTCAGTCAGATTTTGAAAAAGAACTTGGAGTGATTGGTAATGCCTTACCAATCAAAGTTGGTGCAATATATTGATGATTTATTAATTGCATCAAAGACAAAAGAAGGTTGTAGGGAGAATACAATTGCATTGTTGAACTTTTTGGGAGACAATGGTCATAAGGTATCTCCTACCAAGTTGCAGTACTGTCAGCGAGAAGTGAAATATTTGGGTCATTTGATTGAAAAAGGATCTAGAAGAATTTGAAGAGAAAGAGTAGCGACAATTATAAGAATGAAAATATCAAGTTCACAGAAAGAGTTGAGAATGTTTCTGGGAATGGTAGGATATTGTTGTCAGTGGACTCCCAAATGTTTCAGCCATTTCTAAACCTTTGCAGAGGTTGACACATAAGGATGTTCTAGATCCCATAATGATGGATGAATAATGCATGAGAGCATTTACTGAGTTGAGAGAAGGTTTGTGTCAAGCCCCAACTTTAGGTATGCCTGATTGCACAAAAATGTTCCTGTTGTTTTGTCACGAGCGTGAAGGATGTTCTTTCTGTCTTGACACAGACACATGGTGGTGTCAATTAACCAGTAGCATATTTTTCAGCTACTTTGGATCCTGTTGCAGCAGCCTTACCAGGACGCCTACGAGCAGTTGCAGCAGTTGAGCAGAGTATAACACAAGGTAAAAGTATTGTAATGGGTTATCCTCTTACAGTAATGGTACCTCATTCGATAGAAATCCTATTGACACGATCAAAGACACAATACCTAGCAAATGCAAGGTTGACACGTCATGAGACAGTGATTACTGGGGCACCAAATGTAACGATCAGGAGGTGCACAGTGCTTAACCCTACAACATTGTTACCAGATGAGAGAGATGAATCAGACAAAATAGATGATACTGAGCATGATTGTTTAGATGTGGCATCTATGCACAAAACCAAGAGATGATAGTAAAGACACTTATTTGGAAGACAATGATCAAATTGTTTTTGTTGATGGTTCCTGTCTAAAAGACAACAGAGGTGCATTGAGAGAAGGCTATGCAGTGTGCATAGTTACTGGCATACTATAAGATTCATGGCTTAAAGGAGTGATTTCTCCTCAAGTTGCAGAATTGGTGGCTCTTACTAAAGCATGCCAATTATCAGACCAGATGAAAGTAACGATCTACACTGACAGCCAGTATGGATTCGGTATCGTACATGATTTTGGGCAAATTTGGTCACAGAGAGGTTTTGAAATGGTGAAAGGATACATGAATTACTACAGGCTGTACAGAAACCTGAGAAAATTGCCGTGGTTAAATGCAGCGTACACCTGAGAGGACAAGGGGCCAGATGTAGGAAACACTTTGCGAGTCGCAAACGGCAAAATCTGCCGTTTGCGACTCGCAAATGCGTGTTTCCTATGCAGAAATGCATTTTGCGAGTCGTTACCGACTCGCAAAATGCATTTCCGAATCGCAAATAGGAAGGGGTGTTCCCTTCCTATTTGCGAGTCGCAGTGGTATGCAACTCCATTTGCGACCGCGTACGCGGTTGCAAATGGAGTCGCAGTTACCATCCACTTCAAGTGGATGGTAACCCACTCGCAAATTGGAAGGGGTCCCCATGGGACCCCTTCCAGTTTGAGACTGGACCCAAAATATTTTTTCAGGGCAGGGAGTGGTCCAAGGGACCACTCCCTGCCCTGAAAAAACCGAAACAAAAGGTTTCGGATTTTTTGAAATGCAGCTCGTTTTCCCTTAGGGAAAACGGGCTACATTTAAAAAAAAAAAAATGCTTTATTGAAAAGGCAGGTCGCTAACATGGAGGCCTGCTGACGTCAGCAGGCCTCCATGTTAGCGAGTGCCTATACTCGCAATGGGGCCGCAATTTGCGACCCACCTCATGAATATTCATGAGGTGGGTCATTGCGACCCCATTGCGAGTTGCAGACGGTGTCTGAGACACCGTACTGCATAGCAATTTGCGACTTGCAAATTGCGAGTTGCAGGGACTCGCAATTTGCAAGTCGCAGATTGCTCTCTTCCTACATCTGGCCCAAGATTATGTAATTTTGGAAAATGCTTCTGCAGACCAGGTTGCAAAATTTTGGGCCAGATGTATCATCAAGGCCTTTTGCGATTCGGAAATAGCGATTTTTAAGAAATCGCTATTTCTGACTCGCAAAGTGCCATGTATCACATTTGCGAAACGGTAATAGCGATTTCTTAAAAATCGCAAATGCTATTACCGAATCGCAAATTGCGATACCAGCCCCATTCGCAACTATGGGCCTGTTGGCCCATATCTGCAAATTTTTTGCATTTCCAAAATTGCGATTTCTGAACCAGAAATCGCAATTTTGGAAATGCAAAACCCCAGGGTTCTGGGGGCCTAAGGCCCCCTCTGCTGCACCCCAAAATTGTTTTGTGGGACATGTAAGATGCACACATGCCAAAAGGGCATGTGTGCTTTACATGTACAATTTAAAAATGCATTTTAAATGCATTTTTAAATTTTGCACATGGTTACCACCAAGTTCAACTTGGTGGTAATTTGCGATTCCTAAATGCCCAAGTTGCATTTAGGAATTGCTTCATACATGTGCTAAGGAATCGCAAATAAGGAATCCTTAGTTGCGATTTCTAATTTAGAGAGTCGCGATTTGCGACTCTCTAAACAGGTTCGCAATTTTAAGGAATCGCTATTTTAGCGATTCCTTAAAATTGCGTTCAGAATGTATTTCATATATTCTGAAATGGCATTTTGCATTCGCAAACGGGCATTCGCACCGTTTTCGAATGCAAAATGCTTTCATACATCTGGCCCTTTGTGCCTTAAATGGTATTTCGTTCAAAGGTAATTTGCAATTAATGTCTGAAAATGATGAAGTGTATACGAATTTCGCAATGCAAATGTTTGAGACCTTAGAGGAGTTGAAAGCAATACAGAACAATGTTTCAGAAGAAAAGCGAAAAGACTGGGTAAAACATAATTGCATTCAAAGATGAGATGACATTTGGGAGACAATAGAAGGAAAAGTTGTTTTACCAAACAGTCTATTGACACAAATGGCCAGATATTACCATGGTCAGGCACGCATAGGGAGAGACGCAATGATCAGGTGTTTAAAACTGTTCTGGTATAATCCAAAATTTAGGCAAGTTGCTGAACTGGTTTGCCATAGGTACATTGTTTGCCAACAGATGAATCAATCAATCAATCAGGAATTTGTAAAGCGCACTACTCACCCGTGAGGGTCTCAAGGCGCTGAGGAAGGGGAGAGGGTGCTACTGCTTGAACAGCCAGGTCTTTAGAAGTTTCCTGAAGGTAAGGAGGTCTTTAGTCTGGCGCAGGTGGGTGGGAAGAGTGTTCCACGTTTTGGCAGCGAGATGCGAGAATGATCTACCACCGGTTATAGTTCTGCGGATGCGTGGAACGGATGCAAGGCTGACGTCAGCGGAGCAGAGATGCCGGGTCGGGATGTAGAAGGAGAGCTGTCTGTTGAAGTATTCTGGTCCAGTGTTGTGCAGTGCTTTGTGAGCATGGGTGAGGAGTTTGAAGGTGAGTCTCTTGCTGACTGGGAGCCAGTGCAGGTTTCTCAGGTGGTCTGTGATGTTGCAGTGGTGGGGGATGTCCAAGATGAGGTGTGCAGAGGCATTCTGGATGCTTTGCAGCCTCTTCTGGAGTTTGGCCGTGGTTCCTGTGTCGAGGGCATTGCCGTAGTCCAGTTTGCTGTTTACGAGGGCTTGGGTGTCTGTTCTTCTGGTTTCGGAGGGTATGCATTTGTAGATCTTTCGGAGCATGCGGAGTAAGTTGAAGCAGGAGGAGGAAATGGCATTAACATGCTAGGTCATGGATAATGAGGAGTCCAAGATGAATCCTAGGTTGCGTGCGTGGTCGGTGGGAGTCGGAGCGGCTCCGAGAGGGGCAGGCGGAGGGGGTGGAGCCGAAGACGAGGACTTCCGTCTTGTTGGAATTGAGTTTGAGGCAGCTGCGCTTCATCCATTCGGTAATGGCCTTCATTCCTTCGTGGAGGTTGGTCTTTGCGGAATCCTTGGTGAGGGAGAAGATCAGCTGGGTGTCGTCGGCATATGAGATGATGTTGAGGTAGTGGGATAGAGTGATATTAGCGTGCGGGGCCAGGTGAACGTCGGCAAAGGAACAGTTGTAACATGGGACACATAGGCATGGCAGAAGGTCCATTCAGCAGAATGCAAATGGATTTTATTGAGATGCCTGTGTGTGCTGGTTTGAAATATGTGTTAGTGATTGTGTGCATTTTTAGTCACTGGATTAAGGCATATCCAACAAGAAGGAATGATAGCTTTACAGTAGCTAAATTACTTTTAAGAGAGCCAATTCCATGTTTTGGTTTTCCAGTCTCTTTGGAATCAGAGAGGAAGCCACTTCAATAACGAAGAGATAAAGTTACTTTTTCAGCAATAAACATTCAACAGAAACTACATTGTAGCTATCGCCCAGAAGCGTCAGGACTTGTAAAGTAAATGAATGGAACTTTAAAGTCTTGATTGGCAAAGCTCTGTGCGTCAATGAACTTAAAGTGGCCTGATGCTTTGCCACTAGTTCTAATGTCGATGAGAAGTACTCCTGACAGGGGTTGTCCCCTCATGAGATATTAATGGGGAGAGCAATGAGATTGCCAGCGATACCTGCAAATGCACTTGTGAATATTACAGATGACATGGTGCTAGATTATTGCTAAAGCCTGGCTGATGTGGTTCGATCTTTTTCTCATCAGGTGGGAACAACAACGGTGCACCAAACACAAGGTCAAGGTCACAACTTGAGAGCTGGTGATAGGGTGATTATACGGAAGAATGTGAGAAAGTCTTGTCTGGAGCCACAGTGGAAGGGGACTTACCAAGTCATTCTCACAACAACAACAGCTGTGAAGTGTGCGGGTTTACCGAACTGGGTGCACGCCAACCACACGAGAAAAATGAATAATTCAACTGAACAAGAAGAGGAGCTGTTGAGGTTAACGACCGCTGATAACATTACAAGTAAAGAGCAAGAAAATGAAGAGCCAAATCCTGAGAATGATCGAGATGTACCTACTTCTATAACAGATGAGAAAGAACAAGTCTCAAAAGAGACTGAACAATCTGCAGAAGGAGTAGAAGAGGAGTCGGTTCATGAAGAAAGAGAAATTTTGGTCGAGATAAATTCTGATCAGAGGAGGTTGTCTTCAGATGAGAGTGATCAGAGACAATCGGCTCAGAGAAGATCTGCTCAGAAGAGAGTGTCCTCAGTAGCAGGTGGTTTGAGATGGCAAACAGAACAAAGGACTGACCCCATTGGGAAAGGAATTGAGGGTTGTCCCGCCCAAGTGGATTATACTCTCCCTGAACCAGTTGCGGGAACGTCAGAAGAAAAAGGTTCTGACAAGTGAAGACTCAATCTTGAGAAAGTTGTTAATGAAGAAGACATTGAGAGGAGACAATTGGCCAGAGAAAAGTTCAAAAGATGGAAGAATTAATGTAGTACCACCGATTCAGGAGGTAAAAGAGTTGAATGAAGGAGAAAACAGTAGTGGAGAAGAAGGCGAAAGCAGTAAAAGACCAACAAGGAAAAGAGTTGCAAGCAAGCAATATTCTTGTCCAAAATGGGCATATATAACTTCAAATGAATGGCAAGAAGAATTTTTGAATTATTGTTTTGATACAGACACTGATTATTTTTTTATTTTGGCACATGAAGAATATGAGAAAGCTCTTGCGAGGAAAAGTTGAAATGTAATTGAAAATCGTGCTAAAAAGAGACAGAGAAAATAACTGAAATAGACAATTTGATAGTTGAACTTGACAAGCTGCTATACCGAAATTGACAAAGAGAGACTGTTGCTGCAGCGCCACGAAATCCTAGCTAGTACTTTACACTGAGTAGTGGATTTTGAGCAAGAAGTCAATGGATCGACACGACAAATGAATGAGGGGATGTCATCAATGAGTAATGTAATTATCAACAGTAACAATATGTTTTGTATTCTGAACCTCAGACAATGACCACATCAGTTTATTAAGAAGAGTTATACATTTATTTCCCTGGATTAACAATGGTAATGTCACAAAAATAACTCTCAAACACAAGTGATGAGCATATAAAATTAATAGTGGCTGATTAGATCGTCTTATATATATGAGTTTAATTAAAGCAATCGAACAAATAATCTCCAGTATCATAACACTAATTAATAACACCAGAATTGATAGTAGCAATAAAGTATACATTAGTACAAACAATCAAAGAGTGTCAATATGGATTTTGAGCATTTGAAAGTTAATTCCCTTGCTAACCACAAGTTAGCATCAACATGTTCGATTTAATGTAAAAAAAAAATAGAAACATAAATTTAGAAAAAACACACTAACTTGGGTTGTTAAAGGAAGAAAAAACATTATTATTATTATGCAGCATTTAAACTATATGTTGCAGCTGGTACCTGCAAAGCAAAAGAGACACATATAACAATACATTACATTACCCATAGAACAACAACATGCAGTCTACTTCAGCAAAGGGACACCATCAGGTATATCTTCAGAAGATCGGGACTATTGACAGCTAAACCCATGCTGCTAGTATGATCAGGAACTCTGTTAGACTTTTCATCCTTAGCATGGTCTCCCTTAACTTTTTGCCTCTGTTCCCCAGGTTGTTGATGTGTGCTGGACCCTGATTTTGCTGTTTTTGTTACTCTGGGCACTTTACGACTGCTAACCAGTGCTAAAGTGCAAGTTCTCCTTTACAAAATGTGTATGTAATTGGCTTATCCATGATTGGCATATTTGAATTATTAGTAAGTCCCTAGTAAAGTGCACTAGAGGTGCCAGGGACTATACATCAAATGCTACTAGTGGGCTTGCAGCACTGGTTGGCCACCCACATAAGGAGCTCTGTAATCATGTCTCAAACCTATCATTGCAGTGTCTGTGTGTGCAGTTTTAACTGTAAATTCGACTTGGCAAGTGTACCCACTTGCCAGGCCTAAACCTTCCCTTTTCTGACATGTCAGACACCCCTAAGGTAGACCCTAGGTAGCCCCAAGGGCAGGGTGCAGTGTATGGTTGAGGTAGTAAATATAGGCCCTCATTACAACCCTGGCGGTCGGTGATAAAGCAGCGGTAACACCGCCAACAGGTGGTGGTAAACAAATCGGAACCACTTCAACACACCGACCGCCACTGCGGAAGCAACAAACACCGCGGCGGTAACCGCCAACAGCCAGGCAGAAGACAATGTATTGCCCACTGCATCACAAAACTCCTATCCCCCACCTTTCCTGGGGTGGTACCAACGCCATCAAAAGCACGGCGGAAACAGTACTCTGAAGGGAAACAACTCACCTCTCGACACTCAAGGAAGAACCACGATACCATAGAGCCAGAGCTGCAATTCTTCCCAAAGCTGGTGTACCTTCTCATACACCAGGAGCACAAACGCCAGCGAAGATGACCACAGTGAGTACTGCACTTAGCACGCAAGGGAGGAGCGGAGGAAAAAGAGAGTGACACATACATGCAACACGCTACACCCCCACCCCCACCCTCACCCCAACACCATACACGCAAACAGATGCAACAATATTACATATACACCCCTTAACCCTCAGTAATAACGCAAGGACAAAAGAAATGGAGTAAAATGAGTGTAATAGTACAGTCTTAGAAAAATACGTACTTAAATCAAGAAACAGTATGTACAATATATGCAATATACACAAAAGGAGGGACAATGCCCAATCCAAAATGTCCGTGGCCCACTGGGCCAAAACACATAGGCCAAGGACACACTTGAGTCCTGCCTCAATACGGAGAGAACACTGCAGGGGCATCAGGTCGAAAACACACAGCCACCTCAGGGGGACGGGAAATGGGGGGCACCTCAGCCGGAAGATGGTACAACAACACTTGCCAAGAGGGGGCTCCATGGCCGCTGCTTGGCCCTGGGGACAGAAAATCCACAGTCTCTCTAGTGGGTGATTTGCCCACTGCTTGGTCCTGGGGAGTGCAAAGCCACAGTCTCTCTAGTGGGTGGTTTGCCCACTGCTTGCTCCTGGGGAGTGCAAGGCCAGAGTCTCCCAAGTGGGTGGTTTGCCCACTGCTTGGTCCTGGGGAGTGCAAGGCCACAGTCTCTCAAGTGGGTGATTTGCCCACTGCTTGGTCCTGGGGAGTGCAAGGCCAGTCTCTCAAGTGGGTAGTTTGCCCACTGCTTGATCCTGGGGAGTGCAAGGCCACAGTCTCTCAAGTGGGTGGTTTGCCCTCTCCTTGGTCCTGGAGAGTGCAAATCCACAGTCACGCCAGTGGATGGCTTCTTCCACTGGTTCTGGAGGGGGCCTTGTGCCCAGTGTGCTTCATCCTGGCAAGGAGGTACTAAGTGGATGGCATCTTCCACTGGTTCTGGAGGGGACCTTGTGCCCAGTGTGCTTCATCCTGGCAAGGATGGGGTGAGTGGATGGCTTGTTCCACTGATTCTGGAGGGGGCCTTGTGCCCAGTGTGCTTCATCCTGGCAAGGAGGGGCTGTATGGATGGCTTCTTCCACTGGTTCTGGAGGGGGCCTTGTGCCCAGTGTGCTCCCTCCTGGCAAGGAGGGGCTGAGTGGAGGGCTTCTTCCACTGGTTCTGAAGGAGGCCTTATGCCCAGTGTGCTTCATCCTGGCAAGGAGAGGTTGAGTGGATGGCTTCTTCCACTGGTTCTGGAGGGGGCCTTGTGCCCAGTGTGCTTCATCCTGGCAAGGAGTGGCTGAATGGATGGCTTCTTCCACTGGTTCTGGAGGGGGCCTTGTGCCCAGTGTGCTTCATCCTGGCAAGGAGAGGCTGAGTGGATGGCTTCTTCCACTGGTTCTGGCGGGGGTATTGTCCCCAGTGTGCTTCTTCCTGGATGGTGCAAGGTCACAGTCTCTCACCTGTGTGTCACACCGATAGGTGTTGCAGGGGCCAGGACGCACTGCAGCCCATGTAGTCACCACTACACACTGCTCACCGGTGGTGATGGCTGCTCAGTGGATGCCAGTTGCGCTGCAGGTGACGGTGCTGTCAGTGTGGTGGTAGCCTCCAGGCCTTCACCTGCAGCCTCGGATGGCTGCCCACTGGGGCTGCTGCTGCTGGCGGCAGTGCATGCGGCAGTGCTGGACGCAATGCAGGTGGCAGTGCTGGCTGCAATGTAGGTGGTGGTGCTGGCTGTGGTGGTGGTAGCCTCCAGGCCTTCACCTGCAGGCTCGGACGGCTGCTCACTGGGGCTGCTGCTGCTGGCAGTGGTGCTGCTGGCGGCGGTGCATGTGGCGGTGCTGGACGCGGTGCAGGTGGCGGTGCTGGAGGTGGTGCAGGCCGCAGTGCAGGTGGCGGTGCTGGCAGTGGTCGTGGTAGCCTCCAGGCCTTCACCTGCAGCCTCGGACGGCTGAAGTGCCATGGCTGGTGTTTTGGGTCCCTTCCTGCCCCTGGCAGATGTTGGTGCCTTCTTACCTCTGCCAGCTGGTGTCTTTTTCTTGCTGGCTGGTGGTGCCTCCTTCCCCTTGCTGGCTGGTGTCCCCTTCTTGCCCTTGCTAGGTGGCGAACCCTTCTTGGACTTGGCAGATGGTGCTGGCACACTGGCTGGGCTGACGGGTGCCTCCTTGGAGCCTCTCACACATGCAGTAGCTGCAGAACCCACAGTGGCCGTGGACTGGGTGGCTGCGGTGCTCGGCTGGGTTCTAGCCACTCTGGCCCGAAGTGAAGGACGGGGGAGGTGTAGGGAACAGGTCAAGGGTGGCGAGGAAAAGCTTTTTAGGGACACTGGGGTGGGAAGAGGGTGAAGGTTTGGGAGTGGAGGAAGAGGGAGTGGTTGTAGGAAGTGTCAGTCTGCTGTGTTTGGGTGCAGGTGCATGGCCTGGATGCTGTTGTGAGGTGGATGGCTGTTGGGTGTCTGTGTGCTTGTGTCTGTGTACTTTAGGAGGAGGGGTCACAGACACAGTGGGAGAGGGCACAGGGGACGTGTGCATGGATGTGGGGGTGGTGACTGCCAGTGAGGGGCGTGTAGTGATAGGCGTGCTGGTGATAGAGGTAGTGGATGAGGATGTAGTGCATGCAGGTGTGAGTGGAGACGCTACTGGGAGGAAGGTGGACGAGGAGGAGGAGGGGGACACAGTGGAGGCAGTGGATGTTGGTGTGTCTGCATGTGGCTATTGCTTGTTGAGTGCTTGTGAGATGAAGTGTGGTGCTTGTGTTTGCCTGATCCACTTATATGTGTTGATTTGGGTGATTGCGGGTCTGAAGGTGTGCTTGGGATAGGCTGGGGTTGAGGGGATTGATACTGGGTAGAGGAAGTTGGAGGGGGGAGGCGAGAGACAGGGACAATGGCCATCAGTGCATTGGCCAGAGCCTGGAATGCTCTCTGTTGGGCCGCCACGCCAGAGTGAATGCCCTTAAGGTATGCATTTGTTTGGACCTGCTACACCCTGGATGGCATTCAGTATGGTTGACTGCCCAACAGAGAGGGATCTCAGGAGGTCAATAGCCTCCTAACTGAGGGCAGCAGGGCTGACTGGGGCAGGGCCTGAGGTGCCTAGGGTGAAGGAGATGCCCACCTTCCCGGGTGAGAGGGCACAGGAAACACGCTGAGGGACTGCTGGGAAGGCGATGCTGGTACGGGGGTGGCGGCTGTACCTGTAGTTGTGGTAGCCACAGAGGTGTCCGCCACCACCAGGGAGCTGTCATCGTAGGAGGTGTCGCTGTCGGTAGTGTCCCCTCCTGTCTCCATTGTAGCGCTCCCCTTGCCCTCCATCCCACTGGTGCCCTCACCGTCGGAGGATTCGGCCTCCTGGCCCATGTGGGATGCAGCTCCCTCCATCACCGGTGCCGCTGCTCCTCCGCCAGATGATGCTAATGAACATAAGGACAGGGTGACAAAACAAAAAGGGGGGGAGAGACAGAGGATACACTTGGTCAATGCCAGCAATAACACTACCGTTGGCATACACAACTCTCAGGGAACAGCCCTATGCACTAGGCCATGCACTACCAGTTACAATGATAGTCACCAGCCCATGGGGTACAATGCCTAACACAATTAGCAGCACACTTGAAACCCACAGGACCCTGCCCAGTAGTAGATGCCCACTAACATTATTGAGGTTGGAGTGCATCTGAGCTTGCACATCATTGAACATACCCTGCTATGTTCGTCCTCGCCTAAGGGCACCCACAGCCCACATCCCCACCAAGGTAATACCTTAACACGTGCAAAATCATGATTCTGAATCTGTACTCACCTCCTTGTGGCTGCTGTGATGCCTTCAAGCACCCATCCAACTGCAGATAAGCCACCGCCAGGATGCAGAACATCATGGGAGCCAGGGTACGATGGACACCCCTTCCTCGTTGGGAGGCCAGCCCCAGCTGGGCCTCTGCCGTCTTCCTTGCCCAGCGGCGCAGGTCCTGCTACCGTTTGTGTCAGTGGGTGCTCCGCCTGTCAAAGACCCCCAGGATACGTACCTCCTTGGCGAGGGTATGCCACATACCCTTTTTCTGATGGGCGCTGACCTGCAGAAAAAATACAGCAGAAAAGGTATTAGTCATACCCTCCGGACTGTTATACTCATGGCCCAACATATCCCCCCCATCCCCTTACGCACATACATTGACCACCATACATGCAGCACTCTCCCCACGACCCCTTAGACCTCCCCTACACGAGGATTACAGCAATCCATACATTCATGGCCCACGCATCAAGCTAACAGTGTACTCACCTGTTTGTCTGGAGGACCATAGGGTAAAGTGTACTGGGGTAGGACCCCATCCACCAGTCTCTCCAACTCCTCCGAAGTGAAGGCAGGGGCCCTTTCTCCAGACACTCAAGCCATCGCGCTTCCAGACACAGGTCACAGCAGCACTTGCTGTGTAGGTCCTTTCCTGTTGAAGGTCAGGTAGCAAGTGGGTGCACAGATAGAAAATGGCAGTCACGTCCACGGCGGTGAGTACTGTCACCCCCGGCGCACAACGCCATTGGCTTCTGGAACCCACAGGGCCCAATGATAACCAAAGCGGTGTTGCGCCAACCGCAACGGCGCACAACGCCAGTGGAATTACCTCATTTCCACTTCTCCCTCCTCACAGGTCAGGAAGCAGCCATCTCAGGGGGGGCACAGGCCATGGCACCTAACTGCGTCACAGCAGAAATTGGCACATCAACTGACTTTTGAGTTCACATACTGTTTCTGTGAAGGAAAAAATGCATATTACTGTTAAAATATGTGTGAATTTGACCTTTTGCTCACCGTTTTTCACTCTAGAGTTCAACCCCTGAGGATGAATAGGAGATGGAGACATTCCCCCTTGTACAGACCCCTGGTGGACCTTGCGACAATGGAGGACAGGCACATTATCATGACCTACAGACTTGATAGGGCCACAATCCAAGACCTAAGTGCCCAATTGGAGCCAGACCTAATCTCAGCTATCCGTCACCCCCACAGGTATCCCTCCTCTAGTGCAGGTCCTGTCAGTATTCCATTTCCTGGCAAGTGGTTCCTCCCAAGCGACAGTGGCCATGGCATCAGGGGTGTCACAGCCTATGTTCTCAAACCCTGCTGAAACACATGCACTGCTACATTGGATTCCCACAGTTGGAGGATTTGTCAACAGTGAAGGCTGATGTCTATGCACTGGGACATATCCCCAACATCATTGGTGCCACTGATGGTACACATATTGCATTTGTTTCCCCCCGGAGAAATGAACAAGTGTTCAGAAACAGAAAAAGCTTTCACTCTCTGAATGTGCAGATGGTGTGTTTGGAGGACCAGTACATCTCCCATGTCAATGCCAAGTATCCTGGCTCTGTGCATGATGCCTTTATCTTGAGGAATAGCAGCATCCCATGTGTGATGTCTCAACTCCAGAGGCACCGGGTGTGGCTAATAGGTGAGCCCTTGGTCCCCACCCATTTGATGTTGGTATATGGGTGTGGCCCTAAGGGTGAGTGTGTGGCTAACAGGTATCCCTCGATATTTGCAGGTGACTCTGGTTACCCCAACCTCTCATGGCTACTGACCCCAGTGAGGAATGCCAGGACAAGGGCAGAGGAACGTTACAATGAGGCACATGGGCGAACAAGGAGGATCATTGAGCACACCTTTGGCCTTCTGAAGGCCAGATTCTGGTGCCTCCATCTGACTGGTGGATCCCTGTACTAATCACCCAAGAAGGTGTGCCACATCATCGGTGCATGTTGCACAATCTGGCCTTGAGATGTCAGGTGCCTTTTCTGCAGGAGGATGAGTTTGGGGATGGTCGTGTGGCAGTAGTGGAGCCTGTGGACAGTGACGAAGAGGAGGCAGAGGAAGAAGATGTCGGCATCAGAACCACACTAATTCAACAGTACTTTCAGTGACACACAGGTGAGACACTATAACTTCACCTTCCATTGCAGTTTTGTGTTGGACATTGAACATGTCAGACTGAATTCCCTATTTCTATGGACACTTACCATGCCCTTTGGCATCTCTATTTTCAGATCTCTGTGCCCCACTCTGGCTCCTGGTGTGTTTACTGCTACCTACTACAAGTCATACCTATGTAAATATTACAGTACATTTGAATTGCAATGTTTACAGTTTGTGTAAGTAATACATTTGCAAAACAATTGGCATGCTCCATATTTGGTTTTGTTCCAAGGGTGTTTATTTAGGTGCTAATAAATGGAGGGGGTATTGCAATGGGTTGGGTTGATGATGGAGGAAAGTCAAGGGTAAAGTTGAGTTTATTTTTGTCACAGGTGCATTGTCCAAGGGGGCATAGGATGGGGAGCAATGGCAGTTGAAGGTGGACAGGGTGACAGAGTGGGACACAAGGGTGACAATCAGGACAGTCTTATTTCCTGGTGGGGGTCTTGGCAATGTTCTCTGGCTTCTGCCAGGATTGCAGGGATTGTTTGTGTGGTGGTTCTCCTTCTGCAGGGGGTGAGGTGCTGGTGGCCTGTTGTTCCTGTGGCGGGGCCTCCTGTCCACTAGCATCGGTGGAGGTGGAGGGCTGTTCTTCGGTTTGGCTAGTGTCAGGGGCCCGTTTGTGTGCCACTGCCTCCCTCATGGTGTTGGCCATGTCTGCCAGCACCCCTGCAACTGTGATGGTTTGGGACTGTGGTTGGGTCACTGACTGTCCAGAGGTCCCTGATGGGCCAGGTTGGTCATCGTGATCCAGGCGTGCAGAGCTGCTGTCATCACTGTGGGCCTCTTCTGGGGGGGACTGGATGTGGCTGGCACCTCCTCTACAGTGATGTTGAGTGGGGGTCCTGTGGGGGTGTAAATGCAGTGTTATTGTTTCTGCATGTGCCATCTTGTGCATGGATATGTTTCCCCCTATTGTTGTTATTAGCAAGGCACCTTTGGGATGAGTGTGAAGTGATTGTTTTGGCTAAGTGATTGTCACTAGTGTGTATGCTGTGGTGATGGGTGTCCATGCAGGTCTGTGATGGGGGTCCATGCATTGGTGTTGCATGCAGGGCTTGGTATTGGGATGAGTGAGATGTGATGGTGGAGTATATGTGAGGTGGTGGAGTGATGGGGTGAGGGTAGGTTTCGGAGTTTGTGATGGCATGCAGGTGTGGGGGTGATAGTAAGAGAGATTTGACTTGCCAGAGTCTAGGCCTCCTGCTACTCCTGCGAGGCCCTCAGGATGCATGATCACCAAGACTTGCTCCTCCCATGTTGTTAGTTGTGGGGGTCCACCGCCAGTCCTCTGTACAGCTATCTGGTGTCTTACTACCACAGAACGCACCTTCCCCCGTAGGTCATTCCACCTCTTCCTGATGTCATCCCTTGTTCTGGGGTGCTGTCCCACGGCGTTGACCCTGTCCACGACTCTCCGCCATAGCTCCATCTTCCTAGCCATGGACATCTGCTGCACATGTGATCCAAATAGCTGTGGCTCTACCTGGATTATTTCCTCCACCATGACCCTTAGCTCCTCCTCTGAGACCCTGGGGTGTCTTTGTGTTATCATGGGTGTAGTGTGAGTGGTATGCGTGAGGGTGTGTGGGGTGATGTGTTGGGGTGTGTCCTGTGAGGTGCGTGGATGGTCTGTGGGTGATGGTGTTTTGTGGGTCAGATTCAGTGGGTGCTCCTGACTTGACTCTCTCTGACTTGCTAAAATCTTTGGGACGTAAAGGGTTGTGGGTAGTGTGGGAGTGTGTTCTATATTGGCGTGGGTGTGTGGGTGTGGTGTGTGTATGAGTGTCAGGTGCATGTATTTTGTATTGTCCAATGTGGTGTAGTTTTGTTAGTGTGTGTGTATTTTGAGCGTGGCGGTGTGTACCGGCAATAGTTTACCGCGGTTGAAAGACTGCTGACTTAATTCGTGGGTCATGATGCTGTGGGCATATTTCTGTGGGTGTAACGGTGTGGGTTTTGGTACCGCCCGTTTATCACTGACCTTTGGTCTGGTGGACTTGTGTTTGTATAGTGGCGGATTTCTATGTGTGGGTCATAATACTCGTAGCGGTATACCGCCGCAGTCGCGGTTTGTTGGCGGCAGTCAGCATGGCGGTAAGCGGCACTTACAGCCAATGTTGTGATGAGGGCCAAAGTAATGTGTTTTATTTGTCCTGACAGTGAAATATTGCTAAACGAGTTTTTCACTGTTGCAAGGCATGTCCCTCTCATAGGTTAACATGGGGACTACCTTTAAATCTGATTAAAGTGTAGATTCCATTTGGGTGCAGATGGACATGTGGAGTTTGGGGTCAATGAGCTCACAATTTAAAAATAAATCTTTAAGTAATGTTGATTTTAAGATTGTGTTTGAAAATGCCACCTTTAGAAAGTGGGCATTTTCTTGCTTATACCATTTCTGTGACTTTGCCTGTTTGTGGATTGCCTGTCTGGGTCAGTTTGACAGTTGGGCTGGTTGCACCTCACACTAGACAGTGACACAAAGGGAGCTGGGGTGTAGCCTGCGTATCCTGATAAGCCATATGTGTTAGGAGGGAGGGAGGAGTGGTCACTCACACCTGAAAGGGCTGTGCCTGCCCTCACACAATGCAGTCTCCAACCCCCTGGTGAGTGTCTGGGACCTGGCCTGGGCAAGGCAGGGTTTCACATTCAAGAGAGACTTTGCTTTGAAGTAGGCCTACTTCAAAGGAGAAATTGGGCATAAGAAGGGCACCCAAAACCACAGACTTTAGAACACCTCTGGAATCAAGAGGAGCCTCTGCCTGGAGAAGAGCTGAAGAACTGAGGTAGAAGAGCTGCCCTGTCTGTGACTGTGCTTTGTGGAGCTATCCTGCAGTTGCTGCTTCTGCCAGAGTAAGAGGGCAAAGACTGGACTTTGTGTGCCTTCCATCCTGTGAAGATCTCCAAGGGCTTGATTTAGAGCTTGCCTCCTGTTGTTTAAAGTCTCAGGGACAGCACAAACTTCTCTCTGCCAGCACCTGGAGTGTCTGGAGAGACTCCTACTCTTCCCTGTGGTGCCCATCCAGTTCCTGGGACCCTGAAAGGAGAAGCTGGCAGCCTAAGAGGAAGAAAACCACGTACAGAACACCGTGCGGGGAAAAGATCTACGCAACTCCGATCTGTGGCTGAGGAAACGATGCGCTGTTGGCTCTGCGGCTGAAAATCGACACTTGCCGGAAATGGGACCGAAGAATCGATGCACGGAGCTGGAGAAACGATGCACAGCATCGCTGACGGAGGCTGGGAGATCGCAACCCGTGCTGCGTAGTTTTTGGATAATCGTGCGGCTGGATTTCTGACGCAAACACCACTGGGTGTGTAAAAACAATGCAAGGCCTGCCCGAAGCCGAGAGTGGTGACCAGATCGATGCATCGTCCTGCTGCGGAGAGAAGAAACAACGCGCCTGACCCGACGAAAGGAGAAACGACGCAAGTCCCCACTCGTGAGTGGAATTGACTTATCGCAAGCCCTTTTTGATGCACACTCGCCCGTGCAGGGTTATTTTTGACGCACCCAAGATACATTTTCACACTAACAGTGTTTTAAACTCCATAATGACTCTTTTTACTTTTTAATTGATAACTTGACTTGTGTATTGTAGATTTTTGTTGTTCTGGTCTTGTTTTGTTTAGATAAATATTTTCTATTTTTCTAAACCCGTGCTGTGTCATTTTGTAGTGTTTTCATTAAGTTTCTGTGTGTGTTGGTACAAACACTTTACACCTAGCACTCTGAAGTTAAGCCTACTGCTCTGCCAAGCTACCAAGGGGGTAAGCAGGGGCTAGCTGAGGGTGATTCTCTTTTACCCTGACTAGAGTTAGGGTCCTTGCTTGAACAGGGGGTAACCTGACTGTCAACCAAAAACCCAATTTCTAACATTGGTGATCAGTGGTTGGGATTTGGACTTGTATTTGTACTTGACATACAGTGATTAAGTGTACACTACTGTTTGAGTTCAGACCACTACGTGAACACATACTACTACTCTTGTGATTCTTGTTTTTCTCTGTGGGACTGTTTTTGTTCTACTTCAATTTTTTCGCTGATTCCTTGATTGACTTTCTTTGAAACTTCATTTGGGAACTTGTTTTTCTGCCTTTGGAACTTTGCACTTGTTTTTGAATCTCTATCATGTCTTGACTGTCCCATTAAGAGCTCATTCAGGAAGGAGGAGCTGCAAAAGGCGCTGAGGGCCTGGGTGACAGCCAAGAGCACTGATGGGCACACAGAGGATGAGGGAGATGAGGAGGGGGAGGAAGAGTATTCCATACACAATGGTATTGTGGGTGGCCATGTTATGTCCAGGAAGAAGGTCTCCAGGGCAGGTAGCAGTGTCTCATCTTAGGGTCTGACACCTGAGGAGTTACAGGCAGACAGGCAGAAAGCGAGTACCAATTGGAGCAGAGAAGGTTGGCCATTGAGGAGAGGAAGTTAGCGATTGCTCATGAGCTTAGCTTGAGAGAGATGGATCATAGAAGCCAGTCCAGTAGAGATGGTGGCAGCAATCCTACAGTGCCTGAGAGGATGGTGCACATTCCTAAAGACCTTGTGAAGGATTACAAGAGGGAGCATGACATATACTTGTGGTTCAAGGGGTATGAGTCTGCTCTCCACATGAATCTGGTCCCTGAAGCTCATTGTGGGGCAGCTCTGTTGAAAGCACTTTGAGGTAGAGGGGAGGGATACACTGACAGCCTTAGGAGATGCTCAGGGGCATATTTATACTCTGTCTGCGACGAATGTGCGTCAAAAATTTTGACGCACATTCAGCGCAAACGTTGCCCTGTATTTAAACTTTGACACCCGAGCCCGCGGACGACAAAATTCCGCCGTGTGCATCATTTTTGGGATGCGGCAACCCGCCCTGCATTAATCATATGCAAGGTAGGCTTTCCCTTCCAAAAAATTACTTAAATAATGTGCGTCATATATATGCGTTCTGGCAAAAATGACGCACGGCCGGGAGCCGGAGACGGAAAATGACGCACAGCTCGATTTGCGTCAAAATTTAACGCCTGGGTCAGGGCAGGCGTCCAAATGGGGCAAACACACCTGTATTTAATCAGAACACACAGAAGCAACAGAGGAGCAGCAGAGCTGCAACAGGGAGACATGGAGGTGATTCTAATCCAGCGTGCACGCAGACGCAGAGCCCAGCAACAACAACAGAAGCTACAACAACACCAGTAGGGACCCCAAAGGCAGCTCAGAAGGCAGGAGAGGATATTTCGCCCAGAACAACCCTTCATGGCCTCAGGGAACACAACATCATCCAGAGGTACAGGTTGAACTGGCAGGCAGCTGCTGCGCAACATTGAACCGCAGTTGGCACCAATTTTGCTGACACCCCGCACCATCCCAACAGAAACCAAGCTGCTTGCCGTACTTCACATGCTGGCAAGTGGCTCTTTTCAAACAACTGGTGCCCTGGTTGCCGGAATATCACAACCATCATTCTCTGCCTTTTTGGCCAAAGTACTGGATGCCATCATTGGACTTACACCCCGCCACATCTGCTTCCCTAACACACTGCAGAAGCAGTAGGAAACAAAACAGGGGTTCTACCTCATTAGTGGCTTCCCACATGTCCTTGGTGCAATCGACTGCACACATGTACACCTTGTGCCACCTGCTGCAACTGAACACCTCTACTGCAACAGGAAGCACACACATTCCATCAACGTGCAGGCCATTGTCGATCACCAGGGATTGATCACCAACATCGTGGCTAAATATCCTGGGAGTATCCATGACTCCTTCATCTTCCGTCACTGCACCATCAATGAACACTTCCAGGATGGACGGTATGGCAATGGACTACTTGTTGGTAAGTACAGAAACTTATCTATATACACACTGCACAGCAACCCTCTAGGACACACAACACATACACCATGACAGCAACATGTGGACAGGAACACACTGAGGTCATGACATTGCTACCCATGTTTCATAGGTCTGCAGTGAACCTGTCACACATCTGAAATTATTGTACAGTCTAATGTTAATATGTCAATAATCACAACGTGTAGAGTGGGTTGCCTAAATGTCACCTTGCAAATTGTAAGTGTCCCAATGACGTTTACATTAATCCATTGCATAAGTCTTAAAGGTATGGGATGTCCAGGGTACATTGATATGAACGTGTTAACAACACTGTCAATTTTAACCTGTGTATGGAACTATCATCTCACCCCAGTGAAGACACAGGGACACCTGTATCACAAGTCACAATGCTAGTGAGGTCACACTGTACTGCAAATCCCAAAACATACTGCTGACAAACGTTCAGCAGACAAACACCCGTTCAGCCAAGGAAACAACACAATGCAGATGGTACATCCTAGAAACCTGGGATGCGACATTATAGCACAAAAGAGTCAGAGACAACACAAGGCAACTACTGCCATGAAAGGTAATTTCAATAGGGCCAGCTACATCAACATGATCCCATTAATTTTCTCTTGCAGCTGATCAGGGGTATGGCATCCAGCCATGGATAATGACACCTATTGGCAACCCGAGTACTGCAGCAGAGCGTGCCTACAACGATGCACATAGGAGGACACGCACCATAGTCGAGAGGACCTTCTGCATCCTCAAGTCCAGGTTCCTGTGCCTCGACATCACTGGTGGTAGCCTCCTATATTCCCCGGAGATGGTCTGTGAGATCATCCTAACATGTGCAATATTGCCCAACATATGCATCAAAAGGAACATTCCCCTCCTGGAACCAGAGCCACACATGCCTGAAGAGGAGGAAGAGGAGGATGCTGGCCTGCAACATGAGGGGGAACTACAGAACCCGGCCGCTGGTATACGCAGGCGGCAACATATCGTCAACAATTTCTTTTAAATATAATCACCATCACCACTTTAATGAACTAATTGAAATAAACACCTATAATAATAACCATATCATGGTGTGGCTAATCATTTTTGCACACCTTCATCTCTACTCATCAGAATAAGAGTGTTGCCTCATGGAGCATTGCTGAGATACTGATTAGGACACTGAAAATCCCAGAGCTAAGGTGATGCGTAACATACAATGGTCACATACAAAAACACTGTAAATGACATATGTCATGTACATTTCTACTTTGAGGGCCAATATCAGAGGACCACACCTATTTCACACATACATGTTGAAATCAAAGTCCAACGCATCATGTGGCACACAACTAAGACACCATCACTCAATAAGGGGAAAACAAGCCTCATACATGAGGCAGTCGATGTGCTTTTGCATCAGTAACAGGAATGTCTGACCAGACTCTTGACAGCAGTAAGTCCAACTGCATCCAATATTTGCAAGGACTATCTGTGACTAGAGTTCCATAGAAGCAGAAAATAGACAGCACAAGTGCCACTCATATGAGCAGCATTGCGCACATGACATTCCATGTACATGTCAGCCCATTTCCTAACTCCTGACACACCCATGCACCTGATCACAACCCACCTGTCTGAAGAGGTCCCTGGAATACTAAGATGTGTGCCCTGATATTCCCTCCTCTACACACACAGACTAACAATAGCAATCCAGTGTGCTACACCCTTTCCCATGGTATGCCATTGTCATAGAACATCTGACTGCATGGACGTCAGGTCAATTAATACACTGGCTTCTAGTTTCCAAGCCCTGTTAGCACCTGTAGATTGCTTCCTGTGTGAAAATGTCTGATGGCCATTAGAAAGCAAATCTCACCTACAGGACTTGTGAGAAACAGATGCAGCCCACACCTGTGATCACCTGCATGCATACCACCCATTTCAACAAGCACTGCCCCTGCTGATGCCAGCATAGGAGTTGCCATTTTGTCGAATACACTGTTAAACATTGATACATTGTAACACAGCCCTTGGGTTCATTTGCCACCTTCAAAAACTCAGGACATACACAGTTTGACATGTCAACTGTCTAGTTCGTCCTCCAAACAGTCTGAGTCAGACCACTGATTATGTAACTTGTCAAATTGCTGGATCCTGATTCACCCTGCATTCAGTCAGCCTGATTGGCATCTGTCTGTGTGTCACATTAAAGTATCCCTGTGTCTACATATGTACCACACTTGCGTTAGCAAACCTCTCATTCATCAGGCGGTATTGGGCATGGGCTTCTTCAATGCATACACAAATACATTGTATCGCATCATCTGTCTTTTAACTGTACCATTTGAGTTAAATCCTCTGTGAAAAGCAAAATTCATGGCCCATCCCTTGTCTGGGTCTCATTTATGCATGAATGACAAAGTGTGACAGTGTCCCAGGGCCGTATGCAGGGATTGGGTACGGGGACTTCCGCAGAACCAGCAACCTCTGATAATGTCCATGAAAAATCCACACATGTCAGGACCCTGACAGTTCACATACAGAATCACAGTGCTCACAACATATTGATGGGCCTTGTGTGGTTAATAGCTGCAAGAATAATCAGCACAGAGGCTATGATGTTCCCAGATGCAGTGGGAACTGCAGAGGCTAACCTGTGTACAAATGTTGTAATGACACCTGCCGGAACATGACACCTGAGACATTATCTCACTCAGCACACCAAGGTTGCCCTGTTGACTGTCTCATTACACGTCTTTAGTGACAGGGTGGGACCATCCCCATGTAGGTTCACATGTCCTCATCCACTTTACTCACATTGATCAACCAAGGATACTCAGTAGATACAGGAATAGCTGCCACTGACTCATGATGAGTCCTGGACCGAACTGTGACAATTTACACCCCAAAAAATATACAGGATCATCATTGGACCACACACATGAACAAGACACCTATGTGCAATTGATCACTGGAAATATGTGGACACGTGCTGCCTCGTCTGCTGGTCCACCACAGCCACTTGAGAGTTGTGGCTCACTTCTATGACCTCAACTGTGGTGTCATCATACATTTGTGATTCACCTTTGTCTGTCTGGGCAAACAACATGGTACCCACTTCCTCAATGCATGTGTAAGGCTCACTGTGGGATTCACAAACTAGTGCCTAGGAAGCTGTTACCAAAACTCTAGGACAAAGGATGTTGAAAATGTGGACCATTGACATGAACAAGCATCTGCCATCTATCTGGTGCATGCTTTGTCACATGTGGTGTCTACGTTACCCTAAATCTTGGAAGTCCACATTACGGATGTTGCTACATGTATGACTAACACATGTCCTCTCTCATTTCCACAGTGACTTGCATCTAAGGATTGGACACATAGACGTCACATTCATACAAGCATATGTGCAATAATGCTTCATGTGATACACACACACTTGGTCAACAAATACATTACTTGCCAAAGCACACACATTGAGCCAAAGGCATTTAGGTATTGTACATATGTGCGTCACATTGCTATCCTCTCCTTATGCCAAACATGCCCAATTTGTGCAACACATATATGTAGGCCACACATATGGCCATCTAGTGCGTCAGCCAACCGTCAAAATACTGTGAAGGAAGTAGCGGATCATGGTCCGCTGCAATATGATGTCACACATGTGAACATACACCATCAACACCATGGTGGGTGCAATCAGCCTATCTCTGATGTGTCCCAAATGTAACATAACATAAAAACTGAAAAAATGCCCAAAACCAGTTCATGCACTGAAATTTTGGCATTCCTAGCGTGATACGTCATTTTTCGGCCACCAATACTGTATTTGCGTCATTTTATTTGACGCACAGGAGTGAACATTAGGCCGCATCCAGATATTTGTACCGGCCATGTACTATTATTTGGATGCAGGCTAATTTTCACTCCTGTGCGTCAAAAAAAATGACGCAAATACAGTATTGGTGGACAAAAATGACGCATAACGCGAAAAAGGGTGGACATTTCATACATGAAGTGATGTAATAGGATATCCTGTTTACAGATCATGTACAGTGGGTGTACTTTCACTTTCACTTTGCAGTCTATGATTCTTCTAGACTGTGTGGCTGTGTAGATGTCCTGAGATTTTGTGCTTTTTTGTCCTGTGTGCTGTCTGTATTGTCAATTTGTGAAATAAATATTGTTGGTGTATACTGTTCTACTGTGTTTTGTGTACATTTGTCCATTTACCTAGTGTTTTTGTTGTTTGTGAGATTCTGTTGTGGGTAGTGGTAGTTTGGGGATAGTTGGGCTCTTTTAGTGGTTAAGTTTACTTTTCTTCTGTATTTGTACCCCTATTTTCCCCCTTTTCCCCTTTCTATTTCTTTAACCCCTATTCCCTTTCACATTTCTACTATGTCTGGTAGGCCACATCTTGGCAGAATGGGTGAAGAGGAGTTGGGGGGGTTCATATGGCTTGTGTGCCATTTCTTGTCACTCCTGATCGGGGCAGGAGGCAGGGTGTTACAGGGGTATCAAACAGAGGCACGCAGAATCCGGTGGGGAAAGGTGCTGCCTCACCTGCAGCGTGTGTATGCCAGCCAGAGGAGTGACCACCAGCTGAAGCACCAGTGGGCTGACCTCATCACCAGGGAGCAAGATCTCTTGGACCACCTGGGAATCGTGATTGGTGGCCCTGTTGGTGAGTACTAATCATGTAAATGTGCACAATTAAATGCTCTGTAGTGACATCAGAGGATTTGTACTATGTCTGCCAGCTAACTTGCTGACTGTGTGTAATGCTGGGGAAACATACAGGGATAATTGATGCACCATGGTAAGGATCACAATTGCTAGCTGTCAGGTAGCACGTGCTCAGCAAACTTACAGGATACTTTTCCATGAAGTAAATTGGTGCGGCCTTTGTGTCAGACAACCAAACAAAATAGGAGCCAATCATGTCTATATAGGGCACTTTTGCCAGAGAAGTAAAGATGTACCAACATATTGGCTACGTTTGTTGACGCAATAGCTAGACTGACTTTAGAATCACTACATGATGCAGAAAATGAGTGCTGGCTTCACGTCAATTGATTATAGCAAAGTGGCTCAGACATATGTCTCATGTGAGTCTGGTGAGTGTGGAAGGAAAGCGTTCATGGAAGTACTATGAATGTTTGGGATTATTGTGTTCCTTTATCTTTTTGGATACATGTCAGATCTGGATTTGGAAACATCATGAAAAGGTGTAAGGTGCTTTCACCTAACATCTTAGAATGTTTGTTGGAGTTAGTTGTGCCACATTTCAATTAGGAATGGCAGTCCAAAGGTATGCACATGGGTTCACATCTCCATGGTTGGTGCAAATCACCATAGCTGGGCCACATCAATTGAATATACTGTGACAACAGGAGGGCTTACAAAAGTCCCTGCCCCTCTCTCTGTACATTGTACCTATGTGTCATTAATGTGTCATGGCCACATAGCATGTTTGACTGGTAATGCAGTCCTCAAGTAACCAGGCTTTGGATGTCTCTCTTGGATGCACATGATTACACTCCATATTTTTTTCAGGTCACCAATGACGGGGCATGTTTGCCACCACATGATAGTTAGGGCCAATGCATGTGTGCAGACATGTGTGTAACTGTCACAGGAGACCCATGCTATGTACAAGTTGGCCGTGATATATCAGATGCAGTAACATCATGTCTGAATGGCTGCCATTTCCTTATTCAGCCTACACATTGTATATGTCGTTGAAATTGTTGGTCAGTGCACAGATTTAGAGCACATTTCTTCCGTCCATGCCTTAAAGGTGGACCAGCGCCATACACTGTGGGAGAGGTGGTGACATTTGAGGACCCCGACCACTCCAGTAAGTGTTGATATGTCTGCTATGTGTTGTGTTTGCTGGTTATGGACTTGTGTGTGTTGAACCCATAGCAAGGTGTGATGCGTTGGGCAATCATTTCTCTTGTTCCATGAGTGGGATTTCAGTTTCTCAAATGTTTTGAGGTGGCCAATGCGTATCCTATGGTATTATCTAGGGATTGTAGGCCATTCCTGTAGGCCCCACAGTGAGTACTGGGGTGAGTCATGTGTATGACACTTGTATCAACAAGAGTCAAACTAGAAGTCAGCTCAGATTTAGTCAGCCTGTCAGACCCACATCCTCCAAGATTGGTACAGCAAATTGCTTTCCAATAGACTTCTGCTTCCCTATTTACCAAGGTACTTATTAAACTGTAGGTAGAACCTCCTAGCAGCATGTACTTCCACATTTAGTGCTACAAGTATGTGGAACTTGAGTGCAATGGCCTAGGTGTGCATGCTAATCATGATCATGGGTGTTCTTGCAACTCTGTGTCTGATGTAAGTCAGGCCTTCCTGGAAGTATATGTTGTGTACCAAGTTCTGAATTTCCTGACATGTGTGGCCCTATGATTGGTCTAGGGTTTGCTGACTCCTAATTGTTGATAGACCTTACCTGTGGTGTGTGTGTAGAGCCAAACATGTATGGAGTTTTCTATGCACTCCTCTGTGTACATGTTGTTGGAAATTGATAGTTGTTTATCCACCCCCCCACCCTCAAACACAGACATGGGTTTGTGAATGGGGTACCTAGTACTGATGCTACCAGCATGTTACACATACATGTGAATAAGTGACTGTTTGGTTGGAACCTAGTATACACACTCAGGTTTGGCACTTGGTACTATACTGGCAAGTCCAGTTACAACTTGCAGACCATGTGGCTTTAGTTTTGCATTCCGTACACTGACATTTGTAGCCCAGGTCTTGGCAGAGGATACTCAGCATGATTGTTAGCTGATAACTGGCAGAACTCACATGGCAAGTCAAAGCCAGTTGTTACCCATCTTGTAGGTTATGGATGTGCTATGTGTGATGTGACCTTTGTAGGCTGGCCTGCCATGTACTTCCTCAGGGACATTCAATGATCTGTATTGTGATATGAGCTGTTACAAGTACAGTAGATGTATTGTCTGATTAACTTATTGTGCCATTTCACACAATGCAGTTACTAATGTAGAATGTTTGCATTTGTCTTCACAGCTGCAAACATGACTCCAGACCAGGTCCGTGAATTCCAGCGCCGGGCCATGAGAAACCAACACATCCTGCTGGTGGAGTCGGGGTTCAGGAGGATGGCCCGTCGATATTTGCCATGAACGGGCCTCCGGGGCATGGAGGGCCTTCCCACAGGGTGGCCCTACTTTGCCCACCACAGCCACCACCAGCACAACCACCACTTCCACCCAGGTGGCCCCACCCACAGCTGGGACTGTTGTGCCTACATCTTCTGGACTTCCAGGCCCCAGCATTGGTACAGGTGCAGGACAGCCCACTGGCATAGGTTCCACACACACACAGACCTCCTCCACCGGTACCCAGACTGCCCCAGCTCCATCTGTTGACCCTGCAGCCTTCCACAACATGGAACGGAAGATGGACCGTGTGCTGCGCAAGTTAAGCCACCTGAGCCGGGATGTGCGCCACATTAACCGGAGTTTGAAGTCAATCAAGAGGACCCTCCGCAGGGCCAACCTCTAGTCTGTTTTTGAAATGGACATGATTCCCTCCCTCCCTCCTCTTTCCTTGTTCTTATAGTTAGTGGACTTAGGGGTCTTAGTGTTAGGTTAGTATAGGCTGTTAGTTTAGTTAGTGTTTGTGGGTGGGGGTTCCTGATTCTTTCTATTTTTACTTATTAAGTGTGTGGGTGGGTGGCTATGTTGGGGTTCTTGTGTGTTAAAAAAAATATATATATATATATATATATATTTGGTTAGGATAGTATAGTATGTGTTTAGGTTAGTATGTGTTGTCCTCCATGTGTCCCGTCTCATAAGGGGGTTGGGGTGGATGTTTAGAACGTTTTGTTACATGTGATAAGTAAGTGTAGCTTAGGTTAGTTAGGGACAGTTGTGGGTAATGAGTAGTCAGGGTAGATTAGGGTAGGTAAGATTTTTCCCTCAGTTTCCTCTTCTGTGATTAGCATTTAATAAATTTTTGGTTAACCTTTAACAGTATGTGTTAAATGGTACTTGATCCTGGGTTTGGAATCAGTGTACATGAATTTTGTACTATTACATTTGTGTCCTATGCTACAAACAAATCCTAACTGAGCTGTACGATTGACAGCTACCCCAGAGCTACCTTGCAAAGTTTCCACCTTTCGTTGCAACCACCAATCACAGTTAATATGGATGACAATGTGTCTCTGTTGATAAGTGTGTTTTCTACGTCACAAACAGTGCTTCCTGACTTGGTATTTGGGGGAACAGTTTTAGGTCTGACTGCAGTGTGATGATCAAGGACACCGTTATAAGATGAGTTCTCATAGGCACTTTTGTATTCTTGTCTTCATGACTCTCATACGTCATTCGTGACACAGTTCAGCATGATTACCTATTTGTATGTAAACTCAGACACCTTCATTTATGCAGTTTTTGTAGCGTTTGGTAAGATTAGTGTGCACTGTTATATGTGTTAGTATTGCATGGTGACAACATTTTGCGGCCACTATTTGATGACTTAGATATCTCTTGAGGAAGCATTCTTCTGTCCAACACAGCAGGATGGTGTATGGTTTCTCACTTCATCAGATATGTCCCTCAGGATGGGCAGAGTATGATTCAATCATGGGCACTGTGCAGATTTATCTGACTACATAATATCAGGACAGTTGTATTGACAAGCTACGTTATTTGACAGTAGGCACATTTCAGTTATCTACTGCACAGTTGAAATGTCACATTACCCAGAGACAGATTTGTTGTGTAAGTGCTATTTATTGAAAAGTGCTGTAGTGCTATCTGTACATTGTCCATTATTGTGAGTCCATTATAGTGACATCTTACATTCTGATCCTACACAAGGGGTTCCGGAAATGCTTTTAACATGCTGGGGTTGATGTTTCAGACAGTGCAGAGGGACAGGATTTGCCAATGAGTAGAAGAGAGACAATCACTGGGCAGGCTGACAAGATATACAGTGGTAAGCAGAACAGTCATTAAGTAGAGTTGTTGCAAGACTGGCATGTTACAAAGCGCAGGACCTTGGTAATAGTTGGCCATGTGGCAGGGACTAGTGCTTCCGGGTACTTTTCCTTGTGAATGTGATCTGTTCCATGTCTTCTTCTTCTGATGTGTGTGTTGCCTCCTCTGTCGTTGTTGTTGGTTGTGAAGGGGCAACACACACCTCAGTGTTAGAAGACGTGGAGTCAGACATCCAGGTCGCTGTTCCCTGTGAAGGTCTTAAGGGCAGTACTGCAGCAAGGAGGATCTGCTGGTTCTTGAGAATAGCAGCCACATCACAATGGTAGGCAGCCAGATCGGCCCTGAGGGGTTCAATGTTGCATTCGTGCACGCGTCGACGGGATTGCTGTTGTAGATGTTGGGTCAACTGTATTACAGCTGTGCTGATTTCCTTCTGGGTTATTTGCTGTTCCTGCAAGATTGATGTTAGTGTTTGCATGGCTGCTGCCTGATCTGCAGATGACATCATGCATGAACGCACCCCCTCATGGCTGGCTGCCACGTTTGCATCCTCACCCTCACCTCCTTGGCCAGCTCCCGCTGTACTCCAACTACAGTTCTCTCAAACTGGTGCCAGTGTCGTCTGAGTCCTCAGCTTTATTGGAGCTGGCAGGTCTTACAATTGGGGTGGTGGGTGGATCCTCTGCGATGGCTGCTTGTTCTGTGCTCCTCCTTGTGACTGAAGGTGGGGTCTGGAGGGTTTCAAGGAACTTTTGGATAGTCTCCTGGGGAATGTTTATTGGCTCGTCATCCATGTCATCAGGGTAATCTGGGACAGGCATAGCGGCAGGAGATCCATCTTCCTCTGCAATGAAACAGGGTACAATTAGTGTGTCTGTGTTGTGGCATTTGTGATGTGACATGCCTGCCTTGTGATGAATCCACATTGCGATCTTGTTTCGTGTTCATTGCTCCAGTCCTTCAGATGGGTATTCTCCCAGGCCTATGGCCTACCTGCATGTCACATGTATGTTATTGAGTTATTAGACTTGTCGGCATCATCTCTCCTAGGTGTTGGTTTTGGCCAAATAGAGAATAGCCACCTTCTTGTCCTACTCAAGCCTCCGTCTACATCCATTCTCATGGTGAGACCTTTCACTGGCTGTGGGTGTTCTGATGGGCCTGGCAGCACACTTAACAATCTGGACCAGACCCAATCTCTGATCTTTCACATCCACTTAAATGTATTTAACATGTGGCATATCCTATGCATAGCAATGTTATGACAAGATATGGATGTTGGCATTGGTAGTGTGTACTGCTGATGTTGGGGAATGCGTGGTACATTGGATTGCCCTGATAGTCGTAGCAGTGTCCTATTTCCTCCTCTGACTGTGCAGTTGTATTTCAGTGACCAGTTACATGTGGCCCCCCCTCAGTGCTGTTGTCTGAGCAGTATGACATTTGAGATGTTACATTGTGACCCAGGCACAGGATGGACCCACACATATGCAGCATGGGTATGTCCTTAGTGCTGTGTAGCTCCTATTGTTGTTTACATTGGCCGATGTTTGCAACAACTATGGGCATTGACACTTGACAGTACTGGGGCCTTTATCTTGTTTCAGGGGATTGTTGAAGGTGTCATTCTCAACCCCTTAATTTAGGTGTGTATGATCCATGGGGAGGTTACTGCCATTGGCTATTTGAGCTGCACACAGAGCGGAGGTGGTAGTGGCAACTGTTGTTGCAGTCACATTCCAGTTGTTGGTATGGCTAGAGGTTGTTAAGAGGGCCCTAGTTAATGTATGGGGTATAGTGGCTGATGTGTGCCGGGATGTCAGTTTGACGTTGTGGCCTTCCCTCCTGGCGTGGATTTCCGTTTGCTCCATCGTTGGCATGACAGCATGCCCCCATGGGACTGTTGTTGGTGTAGTGTAATGGTGTGCCCCAGCTTCTGTTTGTGCAGGCCATGCCCCCATGCTGTGCCCCTTTACCCATGCCACTCCATGTGTGTGATGACTTCCATGCATTTTGTGGTCGGTATCCCCCCGCTTACGGTTAACATTAGTGCGTTTCGATTCCCCATGCGACTTACCCTGCATGTGCGTTGTCTCCTGTTAGTCTGCGCTTTCCGGTCCTCGAATCCCTGTGACGATCTCCTCAGGGATGGCGGCTGCAACCATCTACTCCATGTGGTCCAGGGCCTCCTGGTGTGCTGGACTGCCACCTCCAGTCTGCAGTGCTGCCTTCCTGTTTCTGGCCATCTTTTCCTTGGTCCTGCTCTTGCAGTCATGCCAGCGTTTCTTGCACTCAATGACTGTTCTGTGTACTTCAGCCATACTCTTAATCTTGTCAACAATTTGTTGCCATATAGCCTCTCTCCTACTAATTGGCAACTTTGAAGTGAAAAACAGTTGGTGCTGGTGTTCTGTCACCTCTTTAACCAGAATGTCCTGCTCCTCTGCACTGAAGCAACACTTTCTTTTCTTCTTATAAGTGTCCTGGTTCTTGTGTGGGTCCTCCTGGCTGGTCCCTGGTCTGTTGTCATCTTCCTGGGGTCTGTAGTGGCATCTGGGATCCATTTTGGCTCTCCTCTGGTAAAATGGCAGTGTTCGCTGGGTTTTTTGACGCTATTGCATCAAAAAACGGCGCATATCCGGTTTGCGGTGTCGTAAATCGACCCACAGTCATTTCCGCGGTGTTAACGTAATTTTGCTTTACGACTTGATGCTGCGGTGTGCGTCAAAAATAATGACTCCCACCTGTGGTTTGCGCCGCCGTGTGTCAAAGTATAAATTTGATGCCCGCACAGCGCACCAAAATGGCGTTAGTCGGCGGGAATATTTCTGACGCAAAACTGCGCTGGTGCAGTTTTGCGTTAAGAAGTATAAATATGGCCCTCAGTGTCTCACCTACACTATCATGAAGGATGCCCTACTCACAAGGTATGGTCTCACCCCTGAGCAGTATAAGGACAAGTTTAGGTCCTCTAAGAAGAAGAAATCTCAAACATGTTCGGAATGTGTTGATTCTTATTGCAGGTCACTGGATGGTTGGGTGAAGGGTAGTAAGGTAACTACATATGAGGGGCTTTACAATCTGTTTGCTTGGGAGCACTTGTACAGTTTATGTTTTGCTCAGGAAGCAGACTGCTGGGAGAGCACCAGAGTCCAGAAGAGGTATGGGGTAGACCACGCCAAGGGTGGGCAGGGTCCCTCTCAGAAGAAAGGGGGGGTAAGGGTAAACGGGGGAGTTCTCTAAGGGGCCCCAAACTGATTCCCAGGGTAAGGATACCTGACCCCCCAGTGAGAAGAAGCCATGGTTCTCCAAAGGGAAGCCAGTGGCAGGTGGTCCCCCACGTAAGTGCTATGCATGTGACCAGGTGGGTCATGTGAGGGGGGACCCCAAATGCCCCAAAACTACAACAGCACCCACTGGTGCACCGTCCCAGGGTTTGGTCTGGTGTAGCGCTTGGGGAGGAGTTGGTTTCAGGTGGGTGGGAACCAGCTGAGATGACCCTTGTCTCACTAGGGGACAGTGAGATGGTCCAGAGAACCCGAGTGCCTGAAAACACTAGGAAGTACAGGCAGTGGTTGACCTTCAATGGACAGAGGGTGGAGGCTCTGAGAGACACAGGAGCCAGCGTGACTACAATGAGGAGTCAGCTGGTATCTGAAGAGCAGATTGACCCCCGGGTACTTCACAAAGTAGTTGCAGTGGACAACTCAGAGTGCCTGTGCAGAGTGGCACAGGTTTTCTTTGAATGGGGGGGGTCTCAGGTTCCTTGAAGGTAGCTATGAGTCCAACCATTCCTGCTGATTGTTTGCTAGGCAATGACCTGGAGGATTCCCCTTGGAATCACTGTTGCAAGGCCTGTCTCTCTCATAGGTTAACATGGGGGGTACCTTTAAATCTGATTAAAGTGTAGATTCCCTTTGGGAGCGGATAGACATGAGGAGTTTGGGGTCTCTGAGCTCCCGATTTAAAAATACATCTTTTAGTAAAGTTGATTTTAAGATTGTGTGTTTGAAAATGCCTCTTTTAGAAAGTGGGCATTTTCTTGCTTATACCATTTCTGTGACTCTGCCTGTTTGTAGATTCCCTGTCTGGGTCAGTTTGACAGTTGGGCTGGTTGCTCCTCACACTAGACATTGACACAAAGGGAGCTGGGGTGTAGCCTGCATATCTTGATGAGCCATCTGTGCTAAGAGGGAGGTGATGAGTGGTCACTCACACCGGAAAGGGCTGTGCCTGCCCTCACACAATGTAGTCTCTAACCCCCTGGAGAGTGTCTGGGGCCTGGTCTGGGAAAAGGCAAGATTTCACATTCAAGAGAGACTTTGCTTTGAAGTAGGCCTACTTCAAAGGAGAAATTGGGTATAAGAAGGGCACCCAAAACCACAGACTTTAGAACACTTCTGGAAACAAGAGGAACCTCTGCCTGGAGAAGAGCTGTAGAGCTGAGCTGACTGTGCTTTGTTGAGCTATCCTGCAGTTGCTGCTTCTTCCAGAGTAAGAGGGCAAAGAATGGACTTTGTGTGCCTTCCATCTTGTGAAGATCTCCAGGGGCTTGATTTAGAGCTTGCCTCCTGTTGTTTGAAGTCTCAGGGACAGCAAAGACTTCTCTCAGCCAGCCCCTGAAGTCCCTGTAGAGACTCTTACTCTGCCCTGTGGTGCCCATCCAGTTCCTGGGACCCTGAAAGGAGAAGCTGGCAGCCTAAGAGGAAGAAATCCACGCACAGAACGTAGTGCGGGGAAAAGATCGACTCAACTCCAATCTGCAGCTGAAGAATCGACGCGCTGCTTGCTCCGTGGCTGAAAATTGACGCTTGTCGGAAATGCGACCGAATAATCAATGCACGGAGCTGGAGAAACAACGCTCAGCATCGCTGACAGAGGCTGGGAGATCGCAACCCGCGCTGCGTGGTTTTCGGATCATCGTGCGGCTGGATTTCGGATGCAAACCCACTGGGCGTGTAAAAACAACGCAAAGCCCGTCCGACCCCGAGAGTGCTGAATTGATGCATCGCCCTCCTGCAGAGAGAAGAAACAACGCGCCCGACCCGACGAAAGGAGAAACGACGCAAGGTCCCTCTCGTGCGTGGAATCGACGTATCGCAAGCCCTTTTAGACACACACTTGCCAGTGCTGGGTTATTTTTGATGCACCCAAGGTACATTTTCACGTTAAGAGTGTTAGCGTGTGTTTTAAACTACATAAAGATTCTTTTTACTTTTTAATTGATAACTTGACTTGTGTATTGTGAATTTTTTGTTGTTCTGGTCATGTTTTGTTTAGATACATATTTTCTATTTTTCTAAACTGGTGTTGTGTCATTTTGTAAGTGTTTTCATTAAGTTACTGTGTGTGTTGGTACAAATACTTCACACCTAGCACTCTGAAGTTAAGCCTACTGCTCTGCCAAGCTGCCAAGGGGGTAAGCAGGGGTTAGCTGAGGGTGATTCTCTTTTACCCTGACTAGACTGAGGGTCCTTGCTTGAACAGGGGGTAACCTGACCGTCAACCGAAGACCCGGTTTCTAATAAACTCGAACTATCAGGAACCCCAAACTAAGAATTTCAGAATCCCTCTCTAGAGTCTCTCTGTAGAAACTGTCTGGGAGGCTGTCATGGAGTCTCTCACTCTTCTTCTCTCCTAATGTCTGTCTGTAGAAAATCCTACCCAGGTTGTTATACTAATCTGCACAAAGTTTATGATTTGTCAGTACATGGGGTGGTTTATGATTCAATCAATAGTTGCTCTAATTGATAACCTAAAATGCTGTGACATTGACGTTAACCAGGATACGTTCATAACAGTAACTTTTCCTCTTCCGTCTCGTCTGTGGCTCCATTGTTCCATCTCATCTAAACTTCTCTTCTCAGGAAGAAACTTCTCATATTGTAACATCGACTTCCATCCTCGAGGAAGAAACCACATGTTAGTGACAATTTCAAACAATAGAACATTCAACTCATGCCAGAACTGGAATAAACTTGACCTTGTAAGACATAGTGCAGCACCCCACTAGGGTTAGCTGTGTACACATCTATTAAGCCATTTAACACACACTTTTATGTAAGCATTGCACTATAGAAAACAACCACAACTTTAGTTAGAGTTTTTCTTAGCCAAAGAATAGTAATTAATCATGGCAACCATTTTCTAAAGTCACCTGTTTTTGCATGTTAATTTAGTATATGGTTAATGCATTCAAATTATTAATTGCACGTATTAAAAATATTCACACTCTCACAGTCCCTCCTCTGATGACTATTTATGTCATCACATCAATCTACAATAAATGTATGTATTATCACTCACTAATTCAAAATCTTGTCTCATTTACTTACAGATTATTTTTCTTTTTCCCTTTATTTTCCCCATAGAATTTAGTCATTTGTATATCAAATCTTCTCCAATTCTTTTCAAGTCTTCTCCTTTTCGAAGATTTTATCAATTTATATATTCCCCAGATTCCAATTAAACAAAACACATTTATTGACATTAATTTTATTATTGTTAATGTGATACCTTTTCCCACATTGCCAAACCAATTTCCCACAGCTGCAATTCCCTTGCCAGCTTTTTCTGAAACTTTAGTTTCCATTAGCTCTTTTAAGTCTTCCTTATTAGCTGTTACGTTTTTAATCAACTCTCTAACTTCTTCTGAATTATCAGGAATATAAGCACAGCAATGACTTAAACCAAGTAATTTGCAAACTCGGCCCTCTTTTCCCAAGAGATTATCTAACACAAGACGGTTCTGAAGTGCCATAGCTCTTGTAGCAGCAAACTCAGTATCTAAAACATTTATAGCTCCAGAATAACTTGTCAACATGTTATCCACTAGTGTAGACAACTTCTGTATCTTGATAGAATTCAGAACTACTCCTACTGAAGGAATTATAGCTCCAAAAATATCTCTCATAATGCTAGAAATTGATTCTTGCTTGTGTCTCGTTTGAATTATCATTTCGGTAAATTTACTCAAGTCTTCCAGCTGATAAATTTTTGGGAAGACTATTCCCAAATAACATGTTCCATACCATCCTCTAGGAAAAATTGTAATATGCATTTCTTCCACAAATATAGTAAATACCTGGCACTGGGGGATCCTGTCCATTCATCATAAAATCCCATTTGCTCCAAAACATAAACACATGTCTACACTCACTTGTTCCCACAAACACTCTATCATTCTTACTCCATGGCCTGTATATACAAAGTTTCCCCACGTGCTCAGCATCCAAAGTTAATTTTTCCTGTTTAGTAATGTCAGCATAAGCATAACCAATCCCAGGCCTCCGATTAATCATTCCCTTATCAATCCTTTCCTTTATTTCTCTCCTTCTATCTTCTGTGTTATCCACAAATTTCTTCTCTACAGGTGTAAGTAAGCGGGTTAAATTATTTCGGTGTGTGAATGCAGTGCCAAAAGTTAAAGTAGGCTCAAAGAAATCTCTCATAATAACTATGTCATTTTCTTTGGCTATTCTATTCAAATAACCAATGACAGGTACAAACGAAAATACCATGTCATAATTTGAATAGAAATACTGAATATATTCTTGGTTATAAAAGCGCGTTAGTAAGAGACTGCAGCTTAGAGCATAAGTGACAGTCAAACTATGGTAAGTAGTTCCTTCTTCCATTGAAGTCAGAATCTGTGCATACATAACAATCTTTCACGTCCATCACCTCAACATACTCAGGCAATAAGCGAAAGAAAGCATTGGAAGAAAGCTCTTTCTCTTCATGTAAGTATTTGACATCTAGCTTAAACTTGTCTTTAGTTAGTGATGTAATAGTTGTATCTAAAGAATTATCAATCTTTGAAGTATGGTTGGCTCCATTCGTCTCATAAACAATCACTCCTATAATCAATCAATCAATCATTGAATTTATAAAGAGCGCTACGTACCAGTGAGGGTTTCAAGGCACTGGGGGGGGGAAGAGCTGGTGTTACTGGTCGAAGAGCCAGGTCTTGAGGAGTCTTCTGAAGGTGAGTAGGTCTTGAGTCTGTCGCAGGTTGGTGGGGAGGTTGTTCCAGGTTTTGGCAGCGGGGTATGAGAAGGATCTGCCACCGGAGGTCTTTCTTCGGATGCGGGGGACGACGGCGAGGGTGAGGTTAGTGGAGCAGAGCTGACGGGTGGGGGTGAAGAAGCTGAGTCTGTTGTTTAGGTAGGCTGGTCCGTTGTCGTGGAGCTCTTTGTGAGCATGGGTAAGAAGCTTGAAAGTGATCCTTTTGTCCACGGTGAGCCAGTGAAGGTTTCTCAGGTGGTGGGAGATGTGGCTGTGGCGGGGTACGTTGAGGATCAGCTGGACGGAGGCGTTTTGGATACGTTTGAGGCGTAGTAGGTCTTTTGCTGGGATGCCTGTGTAGAGTGCGTTGCCGTAGTCCAGCCTGCTGCTGACGAGGGCCTGTGTCACTGTTCTTCTTGTTTCTGTCGGGATCCACTTGTAGATTCTGCGGAGCATGCGGAGTGTGTTGTAGCAGGAGGAGGAAACTGCGTTGACCTGTTTAGGTGAGGGAGGAGTCGAGCATGAAGCCCAGGTTGCGAGCGTGGTCGGATGGTGTCGGCAGGGTTCCTAGTGCGGTGGGCCACCAGGAGTCGTCCCAGGCGGAGGGGGTGGGTCAAGGATGAGGACCCCCGTCTTGTCCGAGTTCAGTTTCAGACGGCTGTTTCTCATCCATTCGGCGATGGATTTCATTCCCTCATTGAGGTTGGTTTTGGCAGTGAGTGGGTCTTTGGTGAGTGAGAGGATGAGCTGGGTGTCGTCGGCGTAGGTGAGAATGTTGAGGTTGTGTTGTCGGGCCATATGAGCGATTGGGGCCATGTAGATGTGGAACAGCGTCGGGCTGAGGGATGAGCCTTGGGGGACGCCGCAGATGATGTCGGTGGCTTCGGAGTGGAAGGGGGGGAGGCGGACTCTCTGGGTTCTGCCGGAGAGGAATGAGACGATCCAGTCGAGGGCTTTTCCTTGAATTCCAGTTTCGTGGAGGCGTGATTTCAGGGTGCGGTGGCATACTGTGTCGAAGGCGGCAGATAGGTCCAGGAGGATGAGGGCTGATGTTTTGCAGTTGTCCATTTGGCGTCTGATGTCGTCTGTGGTGGCGAGAAGGGCGGTTCCGGAGCTGTGGTTTCATCTGAAGCCAGACTGGGAGGGGTCTAGGATGCCGTTGTCTTCGAGGTGGCTGGTTAGTAGTGTGTTGACGATTTTTTCAATCACCTTTGCTGGGAAAGGGAGCAGGGAGATGGGTCGGAAGTTCTTGAGGTCATTGAGGTCTGCTTTGGGCCTCTTGAGGAGGGCGCGGATTTCGGCATGTTTCCATTTTTCAGGGAATGTCGCTGTTTCGAAGGAGATGTTGATGACCTTCCGTAGTTGGGGGGCGATGGTGGAGTCGGCTTTGTTGTATACGTGGTGGGGGCAGGGGTCTGACGGAGATCCTGAGTGGATGGAGTTCATGATCTTGCGTGTCTCTGTGTCATTCACGTAGGTCCAGGGTGTCTGGTGGTTTGCACAGGTGGAGTGTTCGGGGGTGGGGTCTGGTGTGGGAGTGGCGTCAAAACTGTTGTGGATGTCGGTGATCTTCCGGTGGAAGAAGGTGGACAGTGCGTTGCAGAGTTCTTAGGATGGAGGGATGTCGTTGATGTTGGCGCTGGGGTTGGAGAGTTCTTTCACGATGCTGAAGAGCTCTTTGCTGTCGTGTGTGTTGTTGTCCAGGTGGTTTTTGAAGTGGGATCGTTTGGCTTGTCTGATGAGTTGGTGGTGCTTGCGGGTGGCGTCCTTGTGGGCTGGGAGGCTGTCAGGTGTGCGTTTGAGGAGCCATTCCTTTTTTAGCTTCCGACAGTCGCGTTTGGAATTTAGGAGCTCGTCAGTGAACCATACGGCTTTTCTTCTGGCTTGGTTGTCGGTGGGATTTTTGAGTGGCGCGAGGGTGTTGGCGCAGTCGTTGATCCACAGGGTGAGGTTGTTGGCGGCGGTGTCTGGGTCGGTGGAGTCGGGGGTGGGTTCTGGGCGAGGGCGTTGGTAAGCTGGTCTTCCGTATCTTTGCTCCAGCATCGACAGGGTGGTTGTTGGGTGCGATGGTGCTCGGTATGTTTCTTGTAGGTGAAGTGGATGCAGTGGTGATCGGTCCAGTGGAGTACGGTGGTATGGTTGAAGGTGACATGGGCGCTTGAGGAGAAGATGGGATCAAGCTTTTGGCCGGCGATGTGGGTTGGTGTGTTGATGAGTTGTCTGAGGCCGTGGTTGGTGAGGTTGTCGATCAGGGTAGTGGAGTTGGTGTCGTTGTTGTTCTCCAGGTGGAAATGTAGGTCCCCGAGGAGGATGTAATCCGTTGAGGTGAGTGTGTGGGTGCTGGTGGAGAAGGATTCGCTGAAGGGTGCACTTGGTCCGGGGGTTCTGTAGATGAGCGTTCTTTTGAGAGTGGTGTTGGGGTCGGTGTGGATGCGGAAGTGTAGGTGTTCGGCGGTCTTGAGGGAGTCATCAGTGTGGGTGTTGACCTTGAGGGAGGATTTGTGGGCGATGGCTATGCCTCCTCCGATTCCATTGTTGCGGTCCCTACAGATGATCTTGTAGCTGTCCGGAATGGCTATTTCGATGTCGGGTACCGAGGAGTCGTTCCACCAGGTTCCAGTCAGGACGGCTACGTCTGGGGCGGTGGAGTCAAGCAGGTCCCAGAGCTCGATGGCGTGCTTGCATGCGGAGCGAGTGTTGAGGAGTATGCAGTGGAGGTGGTTAGTTTCGGTCTTTGTTGGTTTCGTTGTTCTGTCGCAGGTGAATCTGCAGGTGCGGCATGCGAAGGGTCCATGGGTGTTCCTTGGTGAGGGCTGGGAGCATGCTGTGATACGGCCGAGATTGAGGGCGTTGAGTTGGTCGGCCGTGTAGCGGTGTCTGGAGGTGCAGGGGTCTCGCGGACCGGGGGTGGTGGTGCTGGGCGCGGTCCAGGCGCAGACGGGCACAGACGGGCTTGCTGCAGCGCCATAAAGGAGGGGAGGGTGGGAGTGGCAGCTGGGAGGCGGGAGGGCCTGTCCAATGGGAGGGCTGGGGGGCGGGGGACGCAGGGGACGCAGCGGCGGGAAAAGACTGGCTAATGGAGCGGCGAGAAGGAGGGGGAGGTGGGAGGGGCCGCAGGCGACGCAGCAGCGGGAAAAGACTGGCTAATGGAGCAAGGAGGGGGGAGGCGGGAGGGGCCGCAGGCGACACAGTGGCGGGAAAAGACTGGCTAATGGAGCGGTGAGAAGGAGGGGGGAGGCGGGAGGGGCAGCAGGGGACGCAGCGGCGGGAAAAGACTGGCTAATGGAGTGGTGAGAGGGAGGGGGGTGGCGGGAGGGGCCGCAGGGGACGCAGCAGTTGGAAAAGACTGGCTAATGGAGCAGTGAGAAGGAGGGGGAGGCGGGAGGGGCCACAGGGGACGTGGTGGCGGGAAAAGACTGGCTAATGGAGTGGTGAGAATGGGGGGAGGCGGGACGGGCCGCAGGGGATGCAGCAGCAGGGAAATAGACAGAGGGAAAACGGGAATGGAGGTGGCGCGAAGGCAGAGCGGGGAGCTCCTACGAATAACAATAAACACATTAATATTCTCGCTACTGTCAATCCAATACCTAAAACCTAACAATGGCTAATTCTGCTGTTTTGGTTATGAAAGATTCTCATAGTCTCCATTGTCTCCAAAAAAAAAAAAATCTAAAATTTCAAAAATAAAGTAAAACAAAATCCAAAACAAAATCACTCCTATTTTTTTTTTCAATAGTTCATTCGCTCAGTTAAAGATGTCTACCACCACTTGTCTTGGAGGAAACGTTCTGGACACAGAGATTTAATGCAAATCTAGATGTACCTTTCGCCACTGCTGCCTTTCAGACAAGAAAGGTTTCTTCCATATGGCAGGTAGAGAATTTTTTCTTCTTCATGTGTCTGTTGTCTCCTGGGATTGGATCAAGTACAGCATTTTAAATGGTGCACTTAGTGAACTGTTAGAGATAACCCTCTAGTAAATGGACTGAATACCTCAGACTCTGACCTCCCAATTTTTTTCATCATTGTGACCTTATTCCTTTTCTACAGCTAGTTATGGTAAATCTTTCTCTCTCTAGAGTAGAATTCTGAAACTTGACTAACTCTTCTCTAAGCTAGCAAAGTTACATCTATGAAGCATTACAGAAAATCTGCACTCTAAGGGCCAGATATATGACCCAGAGTTTTGCGGCTCACAATTTGCGAGTTGCAAAATTGTGAGTCGCAAAACCATATGTACAACAGTGTACTTCACACTGTTTCCAATTCCCAATGGGGTCGCAAATTACCTACCTCATTAATATTCATGAGGTAGGTCGCAATTTGTGACCCCATTTGAAATAGCTGCACTCACAGGTATGGTGGCGTGCTAGGGACAGCCGACCACCATGTCTGTGACTGCTTTTAAATAAAGCAGTTTAAAAAAAAAATGCATTCCGTTTTCCTTAAACCCTAGGATGCCTGGGACGTAACGGTTACCAGGACGTAACTGGCTCTCGGGGGAAGAGCTGGCGCTACCCCCGAGGGCCTCCCTCCCACCCTTGGGGCAGGGCTGGAAGGGCAATTGCTTCCCCTTCCACTCCCGCCCCCCTCACCCCATCTAATGACATCAGCACATGATCGTGCGCTGACATCATTAGAGACCGCCTGATGCGCTGGAAGCCATTTGCTTCCAGCGCGTCGTGGGAAGAGGAGGTAATTTTCTCCTCTGGCCGGGGGGGATTGCTTCAAAAGAGGCATAGGGGGAAAGGAAAGGGTTTTCCTTTCCGTCAATGCCTCTTTTAGCATTCCTGCTGCCGCAATGCGATCAGGCAGCAGGAATGCCCACTAGGCACCAAGGAATTTGTTTTCTATGCGTGTGTGTGTGTGTTTTGTGTGGGCGCGGGCCCTTGGCAAGGGGGGGTAGAAGCCACGATGGCAACTGGGATGTATTTGTTTTTTTTGTGCGGGTGGGCTGCCCCTTGGGCAAGGGCTGCCCCCCAATGGGGGAGAACACTTTTAGGTAGTTCTACCCCCCTTGGGGGCAGATCAGCCTTGTTTTTTTGGCCCATCTGCCCCCAAAGGAGGCAGATTCTACTAGGCACCAGAGATTGTGTGTGTGTGAGAATTTTTTGTGCGGGGGCAGCCTCTTGGGCAAGGGCAGCTCCCCCAAGGGGGAATAATGTTCTATGCCATTTCTGCCCCCCCTCGGGGCAGATCGTCTAATCATTTTTCAGTTGATCTGCCCTCAGGGGCGGTAAAAGCCACAATTGCACCAGGGATGTGTTTTTCTTTTTTTGTGCGGGGGCAGCCCCTTGGGCAAGGGTCGTCCCTCAAAGGGGGAGAAACACTTTTAGGTAGTTCTGCCCCCCTTGGGGGCAGATCCGCCTAGTCTTTTTGCCCCATCTCCCCCCAAGGGGGGGGGGGGCAGAATACGGTAGGCACCAGAGATTATGTGTGTGTGTTTGTGGGTGAGTTTTGTGTGCAGGGAGTGGTCCCTTGGGCAAGGACCGCTCCCCCAAGGGGGCATAATCTTCTACACTGTTTGGCTAATTGTTTTTCAGCCAATCTGCCCCCGGGGGGGTAGAAGCCACGATGGCACCAGGGGGGATGTGTTTTTATTTGTTTTTTTTGTGCGGGCCGCGTCTTGGGCAGGGGTTACCCCCCAAAAGGGGAGAAACACCTTTAGGCAGTTCAGCCCCCCTTGGGGGCAGATCGGCCTTGTTTTTTGGCCCATCTGCCCCCAAGGGCAACAGAATCCAGTAGGCACCAGGGATTATGTGTGTGTGTGTGTGTGAGTTTTTTGTGCGGGGGCGGGCCCTTGGGCATGGACCGCTCCCCCACGGGGGCATAATCTTCTATGCTGTTTCTGCCCCCCCGGGGGCAGATCAGCTCATGATTTGCCAGCCGATCTGCCCCTGGGGGGGTGTAAAAGCCACAATGGCACCAGGAATGTGTTATTATTTGTTTTTTTTTGGTTTGGGGGTGGCCCCTTGGGCAAGGGTCGCCCTCCAAAGAGGGGGACACACTTTTAGGTAGTTCTGCCCCCCTTCTTTTTTTGGTCCATATGCCCCCAACGGGGGCAGAATCCACTAGGCACCAGGGATTTTGTTTTTGTGTGTGTGTTTTTTGTGCACAGCGCGGCCCCTTGGGCAAGGGGTGCTCCCCCAAGGGGGCATAATATTTTACACTGGTTCTGCCCCCTTTGGAAGCAGATCGGCCTAGTTTTTTTTAGGCCCATCTTCCCCGGAGACCACTAGACATCAGGGAACATTTGTAACTGTTTGGTGGTGGGGTGTTTCTGAACTGACAAAGTGTTTGCATTTGTGATTATAACAGTTTATTTCTCTTTTTTGTTCTAGTTCAAAGCTTTTGCTTCTTTTGTTGTGACTCGTTTTGGCAGTGGTTGACCTGCGGTTTGTGTAGTTGCATGTTTTAGGTAAGTAAATTTACTCAAAAGGAGTATTGTTGCCATGCATGAATAACATGTTTGTAGGTGGTGTACTAAATGCAGGATTATGTGTGAAATTGTCCTTAGATTTGTGCATAATATTTGTGTTGTCTTATGTCTAATATGCTTTTCTTTTTTCTTTTTAGTGGGATATCATTGGTGATTGCTGAGTCTGTGCAGATTAGTTGCTGGTGAGTCTAGCATTTTCAGGCAAATGAGTGGTGTAGTTTTTGAGTACATAACTCTTTGTAATAAAGCCACACTGGGTGTTGTTGGTGCATTTGTCACTTTACACTTCTTAGAAAGGATCATGGATAGCCACAGAGTGACCGCTCAGCAGGTTGTTGGCATGCTTTTTGAGTAATCTTCTGACCATGATTATGAGACAGACTCTGCATCTGAGGCAGAGGAGGAAGAGAGAGAATCTGGGCATGAGTTTTCTGTCCAAGAGTAATCTTCTGATGAGGAAGCCACTCTCAGTGCAGATGAAGGGCCTGTTTTCGAGGAGGACATTGATGTGCCAATGGTGCAGCAGCCAGCGGCTGAAAGGCTTCTCATTGGAAGACCTGACACCTGGGTTGCCCCAAACACGGAGCAGCCACAGTTGCCTGTCTTTACTAGTCTCCCAGGGTGTAGAGTAAATATAGAAAACATGTTGTCTGTCAATTTCTTTGAGTTGTTTATGGGCGATGTATTTGTGGAAGAGATTGTTGAGCAGAATAATTTGTATGCGGAGCAGTATTTGAGGGATAATGCTGCCAGACTTAGGCCTCAGTCTAGAGCTGCCCATTGGATTCCCACAAATTTGGAAGAGATGTAAAAGTTCTTGGGTTTGACTTTTTTGATGGGGTTGATAAGGAAGCCATCACTGGTTTCTTATTGGTCTACTAATCCCTTGATGGCAACGGGTATATTTTCTGCAATGATGACTCGTAATCGGTATTTGCTTCTTCTTCGGATGCTGCATTTTGTTAACAATGCTTTAGCCTTGCCACAAGATCACCCCGATTGTGACCTTCTCTTTAAGGTAAGGCCTGTCCTTTATCATTTTGCAGATTAGTTATCAGAGGTCTATGTGCCAGGCAAAGAAATACGTGTGGACGAGTCTTTGGTCCTGTTCAAGGGTCGTTTGGTTTTCAGGCAGTACATTCCCAACAAGAGGGCACGGTGTGGAATTTAATTGTATGTGCTGTCAGAAAGGAGTACAGGATATGTTTATAATTTCCAGGTCTACACTGGTAGGGATTCCAGTATTGACTTCCCTGGTTGTCCGCCCACTTTTGGAGTTTACGAGACAATTTTGTGGGAACTTGGTAGACAACTGTTTAAGAAAGGTCACCATTTGTATGTAGATAACTTCTACACTGGAGTTCAGTTGTTCAAGGAGTTGTTCAGAGTGGACACTGTTGCTTGTGGCAAATCCGATCTAACCGGAAAGGCTTTCTAAGGGAGCTTGTCTATAAAAAACTTGAGAGGGGACAGTGCAGTGCCTTGCGGAATGATGAGCTGCTGGCTCTGCAATTTGTGGACAGGAGGGATGTGTACATGCTAACAACCATCCATGATGAGAGTACTTCACCTGTGGCTGTTTGGGGTCAGGTAGCTAAAGTGTGCAAACCTGTGTGCATTTTAGATTACAATAAGTACATGGGTGGTGTTGAGAGAGTAGATCAGAGTTTGGAACCCTACACTACAGTTCGTAAGTCTTACGTGTGGTATAAAAAGCTGGCCATCCATTTGTTCAATCTGGCAACTTTTAATTCTTTTATACTGTTTAAGGATTGTTCCCCTGAGTCAAGGATGGAATTTATTAAATTTCAGGAGTCAGTGATAGAGAGACTTGTTGTGGGGGATCATGCAAGAGTTCATAGAGTAGCAATTGTGGAGGATGTGGCTAGATTGAAAGATCGCCACCTTCCTGATCAAACTCCTCCCTCTCCCAAAAAAAGACTTTCCCACTAAGAAATGTAGAGTTTTGCCCGAAGAGGTATCCGGAGGGAAAGCCGGATGTACTGCCCGGACTGCCCTTCAAAGCCTGGGCTGTGTGTGGCAGGTTATTTCAGGAGTTACCACACCAAAAATGTTTAGGGGGAAATACCGTGAGCGTAAATGCCTGTTTTATATTTTCATATGTTCACTGTTGGCATGACTGTTATGTATTCAGTTAGAGGTTTTGTATTTGTAGTTTTGTACTTATAATTAGTTAGTGGTTTCTTTGTTGTTTATAAAAAAGTGATGGCGGTGTGCATGGAGTGGCGCTTGGCTGGCGGTGTGCGTGGAGTGGCACTTGGCTAGCGGTGTGCGTGGAGTGTCACTTGGCTGGCACTGAGCGTGGGGTGGAGCTTGGCTGGTGGTGTGCGTGGAGTGGCACTTGGCTGGCAGTGTACATGGAGTGGCACTTGGCTGGCAGTGTACATGGAGTGGCACTTGGCTGGCATTGTGCGTGGGGTGGCGCTTGGTTGGCGGTGTGTGTGAGGTGGAGCTTGGGTGGCGGTGTGTGTGGAGTGGCGCTTGGCTGGCTGTGCCAGCCAAAAGCCAGTTCACACACTCCCATCAGCTGGTGTGATTGCTGTATCAGGCATGTGGGCGTATGAAAGTGATGGGCCCTTGAATGGCGCTGTCTGTTGATGCGAGTCTTGTAATGTGCTGGGTCCGCGGCTGGCGGCGTTAATGGTCTTGTGCATGTCATGTACAAAAGGTGTGTGAATGGACTGTAAGGCGGTTGGTGCCTTGACAGCTCACAGGCTGTGAGTCATTGGTTCCGTTTTTTGGCCTTTCAGGTACTAACAGTGCATTTCACTTTTGTGAAATCTCTTGTTAACAAAATTTGATCTACTGAACCATCACTCACCCTCGTGCCAAATCCAACCAGTATGTGTGCTAAAAATGACGAAACGTGCTCTGTTGTAATCAGGCGTCGCAGCACACCCATGACACGCTAGGTGTCTCGATTGGGACCCTGATGATGAAGCATGCCACCAACTTGGTGGGTGAGGGGACTTTTTAACATAACCTAAGTGCGTTTCTTTACACAATTTTAGTGTTTGAAACATCACAGAAGTACGTGGACACATTAAAATGATCTGTTGCAAAACTACCTGTTTTTGTGGGGTGGGGGCACCTATGTTTTTGGTCACTGGTGCGGCCTTCTTACGGGAAACCTACCAAACCCAGACATGTTTTAAAACTAGACACCCCAAGGAGTCCAGGGTGGTGTGGCTTGCCTGGATCCCCCAACATTTTCTTACCCAGACTCCTCTGCAAACCTCAACATTTGCTTAAAAAAGCATATTTTCCTAAAATTTCTTTGTAGGATCACCACTCTGGAACAAATTTCCTACCACCCAACGTTCCTCTCAGTCTCCCAGGTAAAATGATATCTCACTTGTGTGGGCCCCCAAAGCAGAGTCAGCCTAAAGATGTATGGAAGACAAATATGTGCTTATCAAATCGCTGTGCTATCCCCTCAATCTCTACAGGTTTTTGGCCTTTTTCTGTTGCAGGTACCTGGGCCACCCACACAAGTGAGGTATCATTTTTATCAGGAGACTTGGGGGGACGCTGGGTGGAAGGAAATTTGTGGCTCCTCTCAGGTTCCAGAACTTTCTGTCCCCGAAATATGAGGAAAAAGGTTTTTTGTTTAGCCAAATTTTGACGTTTGCAATGGATTCTGGGTAAGAAAGCACTGGGGGATCAGTGCAAGTCACACCTCCCTGGACTCCTTCGGGTGTCTAGTTTTCATAAATGTTTGGGTTTGGTAGGTTTCCCTATTTAGCTCCTGAGCCCAGGACTAAAAACTCAGGTGCCCTCCCCAGCAAAAACAGTTAGTTCTGTATTTGATAATTTTGATGTGTCCACACGGTGTTTTGGGGCATTTCCTTTCGCAGACACTAGGCCTACCCACACAAGTGAGGTACCATTTTTATCAAGTGACTTGGGGGAACGTTGGGTCAAAGGAAATTTGTGGCTCCTTTCAGATTCCAGAGCTTTCTGTCACTGAAATTTGAGGAAAAAGTGTTTATTTAGCCAAATTTTGAGGTTTTCGCATGATTCTGGGTAACAGTACCTGGTGAGAGCCCCACAAGTCACCTCATCTTGGATTCCCCTAAGTGTCTAGTTTTAAAAAATGAACAGGTTTGGTAGGTTTCCTTAGGTGCCGGCTGAACTAGAGGTCAAAATCCACAGCTAAGCACTTTGCAAAAAACAGCGGTTTTCTTTGGGAAAATGTAATGTGTCCACGTTGTGTTTTGGGGCAATTCCTGTCACGGATGCTACACCTACTCACACAAGTGAGGTACCATTTTTATCAGGAGACTTAAGGCAACACTGGGTGGAAGGAAATTTGTGGCTCCTCTCAGATTCCAGAACTTTCTGTCACTGAACTTTGAGGCCAAATTGTGAGGTTTGCAAAGGATTCTGGGTGACAGAACCTGGTGAGAGCCCCACAAGTTACCCCATCTTGGATTCCCCAGGTGTCTAGTTTTCACAAATGCACAGGTTTGGTAGGTTTCCCCAGGTGCTGGCTGAGCTAGAGGCCAAAATCTACAGCTAGGCACGTTGCAAGAAACACGTCAGATTTCATTGTAAAATGTGATTTGTCCATGATGCGTTTCCTGTCGCGAGCATTACCCACACAAGTGAGGTACCATTTTTATTGGGAGACTTGGTGGAACACAGAATAGCAAAACAAGTGTTATTGCCCCTTGTCTTTCTCTACATTTTTTCCTTCAAATGTAAAATAGTGTGTATTTAAGAAATCTATTTGAGAAATGCCCTGTAATTCACATGCTAGTATGGACACCCCGGAATTCAGAGATGTGCAAATAACCACTGCTTCTCAACACCTTATCTTCTACCAATTTTGAAAATACATAGGTTTTCTTGATACCTATTTTTCACTCTTTATATTTCAGCAAATGAATTGCTGTATACCCAGCATAGAATGAAAACCCATTGCAAGGTGCAGCTCATTTATTGGCTCTGGGTACCTAGGGTTCTTGATGAACCTATAATCCCTATATATTCCCGCAACGAGACGAGTCCAGCAGATGTAACTGTATATTGCTTTCAAAAACCTGACATTGCAGGAAAAAGTTACAGAGAAAAATGTTGAGAAAAATGGCTGTTTTTTTCACCACAATTTCAATATTTCTTTATTTCAGCTGTTATTTTCTGTAGGAAACCCTTGTAGGATCTACACAAATTACCCCTTGCTGAATTCTGAATTTTGTCTACTTTTTAGAAATGTTTAGCTTTCTGTGGTCCAGAATTGGTTTCACACCCATTTCTGTCACTAACTCAAAGAAGGCTAAAAGCATACAAAATGGTAAACATGGGGTATGTCCCAGTAAAATGACAAAACTGTGTTGATAAATTGGGTTTTCTGATTGAAGGCTGCTTGTTCCTGAAAGCTGGGAAGCTGGTGATTTTAGCACCGCTGAACCATTGTTGATGCCATTTTCAGGGAAAGAAACACAAGCCTTCTTCTGCAGTCCTTTTTTCCCATTTTTGACAAAATGTCTTGATCTCCCTCAGGGGAACCTACGAAGTCTGGGTATCTCTAGAACCCCTAGGATGTTTGAAAACAAGGATGAAAATTTGGTGCGGGTAGCTTATGTGGACAAAAAGTTATGAGGGCCTAAGCGTGACCTGCCCCAAATAGCCAAAAAAAGCCTGGCACCTGAGGGGAAAAGGCCTGGCAGCGAAGGGGTTAAAGGAAAATGGGATGCATTTCAAAAACAAAAATGAAAAGTTTTCTTTTCATTTTTTCAGAGCTGCTTTGAAAAAATATTTTTGCTACCATTCACAAAGGGGAAGGGGTCCCTTTGTGAATGGGTTAGCAACAATTTGAAATTGGTGCTAACTGCGATTGCTTTGTGAACGCATTCATGGTCACAAAACAATCCTACATCGCACTGCGACTCGCAATTAGGAAGGGAACGCCCCTTCCTAATTGTGACTCACAAACCTATTTTGCTATTCTGTAAATAGATTACCAAATGGCAAAATAGGGTCTGTACATACCAAAATGCTTTTTTTCTTGTCACTATCGGGCCGATTCTGCGAATCAGGTTGTTTGCAACAAGAAACAAGCTACGTACATGTGGCCCTAAGTCCCTACCTGAGCCACCAATCCTGAAGAGTTTGGTTCCAGGAGGGTGTTTATGTTCTGCAGACTAAGGTAGGAAGTGCCTTTCAAAGGTAGATGTGTCCACGAAGGCATGGAAACTATTTCACCCTGTCCATACTGACATTTGTGAAGGTTCCCTGTGTTCTGCATTGGCTAGATCTGGCTGTCATAGGCAATGGTTACGTGTGAATGATAGTAGTTCACCCCGGAATGTGAGTGCCTATATTTGTATTTCAGCTGAGTTTAGGCAGATTATATGTAAAGGACCTGGAGTGGATCAAGCACTATGGGGCATATTTAAGAAAAGTGGCGCTGCACTGCGTGCAGCGCCACTTTTCTTGCGCCCTTTACTGCCCTCCTACTGCCACCATGTGTGCGCCATATTTAAAATATGGTGCACCATGGCGCAGGGTAGGGGGCATTAGCGTCATTTTTTATAATGCTATTGGTGTACTCTGCAGGAGTAGCGCCAAAATACTGGTGCTACTCCTGCAGAGTACATAAGGCCTATCATATATAATGATATGCCCCCTTTTAATGCCTGCTCTGAGCAGGTGTTAAAAGTGCAAAATAAATGGTGCAAGAATAGCTCTTAGATTTCATTGCGCCATTTTTGTCCCCCCCCTAACAGGGGAATGCTCTCCTTGCATACATTATACCTCGCGCAGGCATAATGTGGCGCAAGGGTTTACAAAGTGGTGCAATGCATGCATTGCGCCACTTTGTAAATATGGTGCCGGGATTTTGGCCATCTAACAAAACATTATCATAAAAAAAATGACACTAATGTGTTGGTAGATGGTGCTAGGGGCTCTTTATGCCTCTATGGGTAATACAAATCTAACTACAACAGTTCACTATCCATACTGAGGGGCATATTATACCTGTTTTGCCCCAAATTTGCATCATTTTGTTAATGAAAATGTGGTGCAAAATAAACTCCATATTTATACTTTGGCGCTAGACCAGTCTAGCACCAGAGTTATGGAGTTAAAGTATTTTTGGATGTGGAAACCTACCTTGTGTCAATGAGATGTGAGGTAGGCATTCCCGTGCAGAAAATGACTCTATACCCTTAGCGCCATATTTATCCCCCATGCTAAACTCACGCACTGAGGAGGAGGGGTCAAATAATGGTGCAAAGCTTGCTTTGCACCATTATTTAATGCCTGTGTCAGGGCAAGCATTAGAGGACCTGTGGGCCTATGTCCATGGTGGAACACCCTGGAATAACCCGACAGGTACCCTCCCCAGGCCCCAGGGACACCCCCACCCACACCAGAGGGACAGCAAAGGATAGGGGATCCCATCCCAAGTAAGTATACCGTAAGTACAGGTATGTTTTTTGGTGTTTTTTTAAGTGCCATTGGGGTCCCTGAAATGGCCCCTCCTACATGGCACTGGGTGCAATGGCCATGCACAGGGGACCCTGGTCGCCTATGGTGGCCATTGGGGTAATGGGCATGACTCCGGTCTTTTCTAAGACAGAAGTCATGTGGTATGGATGGTTTTGCGGCAGAAAATGATGCTCGGCTGCTTAGTCATTTTTTTTTTACTCTAACCTGCCTAACGTAATTTTGTGGTACAAAACCCCTTCTTCCATAACGCGACCCCCACCCGGCTAACATCAGTTTTTTTTACGCTAGCCTACCCCTTGCACCGGCTTGCACCATTCTATAATTATGGTGCCCAGCTGGCGCTCAAGAATGGTGTAATCCAGTGCAAAACGTTTTGATGCAAAACTGCATTAGTGCAGTTTGGCACCAAAAACTATAAATATGCTCCTTAATGCTGAAAATGTGGGTTCAATAAAAGAATTCTATCAAAGATTAAGGAGGTAGAGGTTTAATCTGCTTGATGAATTAGGAGATATTATCTGTAGCACAGCAGCTAAAACATGCTATTTGATGCAATGGGAAATACTTTGTTTTGCTACAGTAGCTGATAGCATGATCTTCTTGAAACACATTCTTCATTTTAAATATCCCCAAGTAAAAAAAAAACATTCATCGTGGTACAGTATAAAGATTTACCTTTGCTAATATTAAATTGTGACAAAGATGGAGTTGAGGTGGGATACATGGGTGCGTGTTTGTGATCACACTACCTCTCTCCACTACTTCACTAAGGGCCAAACGCACTAAAGCATTGGGCTCTACCACCCATCTAATTCTCGACGTCTAGGGGTTGAGGCCTGAAAATCGTTTTTTATTATGTAGTAAAAACATTTTTTAAATCCGAAAAACATATCCAAATAGTTAAAAGGTTTTTGCAGCTCATTCTAAATCAAAATCAGAAGGGAGAATGAACGGCGCGACCTCTCGATTCGCAATGAAATATATTGAATGTTTTCTTAGGAACGTAGAGAGCATGAGAGAAGAACAGTTGCATATACCTCTCTTTAAATCGGCTGACTGACAGAGATGATCATCACTTTCCTGGCAAGTCAGCCTTGTCTTAAAAATATGGTTGGTGTTCACCCAAGGAAGCTCTCTGCACCGAGCTGGTATTTTCTGGAGGAGTCCTTTGATGTAAGAAGACCAACTAGCTAGCTACCTCACCTCGTGTCCACATCCAGTGCACATTGTTATTTGGGCTCGTTCGTACCATGTATCTGAGTCTCTTCAAAAGTAGGGCCTACCTAGTGATGGATCTCACTGGGAGGCGTCAGGGTTCCATCCTCTACAAATGACAAATTCAGCAGTGCACAGAGTGGCCTTTTCCGGATGATTGGCCTGACCACTGCTGTCCTCCAGGTGAAGGAAGAAGGATGATCCAATGAAGATATTGGTCCGAGCCATTTTCTGATCTTACTAGGGTCAGGTTGTTATCTAGAGGGTAAATGAAGAGTTTTGTATTTTAGTCATGGTTCCTTAGAAAAAAACACAAGCCCAATACATAGCGACATGTGTTCAGCCTGCAATTTAGTTACACCAAGCCAGTGAATATTACCAGTTATAATCAAACAGTGAACTTGTCGAACTTGCACAATATAAGGGGTTGGTTTTATGTGGATTTTTGACCTGAAACTAAGTTTTGTGTTGTACTGAACGTGATATATAAAGACAGCCATGAAAGGTAACAATAAACCAATGTAACATTTATAACCAATAACATTTGAAGGATAAAATAAGTCAACAAACGAAAAGTTGTATTTTTTACTACTACTGATATTATCAAAAGTTCAGTCATATCATCATCATCATCATCATTTAACTTTATTTCGGTGAGTAAAAAAAAAACATTAAAGTACAATACACAACAAAAAGAGAGAGGACTTCTAAAAGCAGGGAGGTATTAAAAAAATAAGGTAAAAGCACAGTTAAGAGGGACAGGACAAGTTTTAAAAAACAAACAAGAAATAAGCAGTCAGATAAACATCACTTAATATAATGAACAGCAATACTCAATAATGAGAATAATTCCATGAATCAGCACTGGTTAAAAATATAATACACCAATATCTGTATACTGTGGAGCAATCACACATCCAATTTGATAAATATAAATAGATAAGTCTAAAAATTAATTCCCCACTCTTGCTCCTTAAAATTGCTGATCTCAGCTGTCATAATAATACATAAAAAGTTCCCCTTTTTTCCCCCATTAAAAAAACTGTCTGGGTGGATGATTTTCGTTTTAAAATTCTCACGACATAAAGTAAGGGATCAGTTCCATAGGTCTATAAATAATCCATAAGGAACCAAACCAAGGTCTATGTCCTGTACAAAAAAAAGCTACAATCATACATCCAAGTTAAATAAATATACATAGGTAAAACTGAACAATGACTACACAATTTTGTCCCTTAAACTTGCTAATCTCAACCGCCAGATAGACTCTAGAAAACTTGCCACTGGTAAAGCTATCTGGACGGACAGGTCGCATTTTAAAATTCTCTCAGCATGGAGACAGGATCTAACTCCTAATTGTTTGAAAAGCGGGATGAACCAAAGTGCTCTTTGTTTGTGATATGCTTGACAGTGGAAGAAAACGTGTGAAACAGTTTCTTCACTTTTACAACCCATCGGGCAACCTTTAGATCTATTAGTTGAACTGGACCATTTGTACGTAAGGCAGCACAGAGGGAGAGACCCAATCCTAAACCTGATAAAGAGGGCACGAGCAAATGGAGATAGCTTTGCATCCAAAAAGGGCTCAAATTCGTAATGACATTTAACAAGTAAAAAATTGTCGGACATGGACAATGGAATAGAACCAGCAAATTGTCCAACCTGAACATTATGCCAATAAGCATCCTTTAACAGCTGTGCAGCATTTTTAGGAATAGAAATAGGATCATGCCAATAGGAACCTAACCCAAGACGGGAAAAAGATTGTTCAACAAAAACACACCATTTAGATTTAATACTAAAATCACGGCCCACTAAATTTAGGAGGCCACACCGAAAAGGGGTTAAGGCATCAGTTGTCCACAGCCGAATCCAAAACAGCAGGGGCCTTAGGGCAGCAATCTGTGAGATTGAAAAAAGATTTAGGTCCAGGTGAATGGGCAAGGATGGGGTACTCAATGGAACCTTTAACATCATTTTTAAAAACTGATTTTCCGCCCTAGCCAGATTTGCCAGATTACAATGGCCCCAAAGTTCGGCTCCATATAAGGTGGCCCCCCTAGCTTGAGCTTTGTATATTTCCAGTGCAGGAGATATTGCAAATTTCGGGGAACTAGAGGCAAATCTGACAATTCCACCCGCCCTCTGCTTCAGGCATAATAAAGATTTTTGACGCTGGGCATGCCAAAGATGTGAATCAAAGGTATCCACCCTTTCCAAAGGGACATCACCTAAATATACAGGCCTCTTCATTTTTTTCGAATATCTCCAAAAAACATGTATTTTGTTTTTGCTGAATTAATTGATAACCCATGGTCAGTGCAAAACTCCAGGAATCTGGAGAGCAGCCTAGAAAGGCCCATAGCAGTACGTGATAGCAATAGGGTATCATCTGCAAACAGAAGACAGGGAATCTTCTGCCCGCCCAGGCTAGGAGCATCACTTTGACAGTCTAAGAGATATGGCAAACAGGCATTAATAAACAAGAGAAATAAGTTGGGCGCCAAGACACAGCCTTGCCTCACGCCCCGTGCAGTTGGGAAAGCAGGGGTCAGATCGCCAATGGTACCCCAGCGGACTTTAGCACAATTATCAGAATAAAGATCCTTGATAATATTAATCATAGAACCCGGAACACCGGTGGTACTAAGAACCTCCCAAAGCTTGGCACGCGGGACCAGGTCAAACGCAGACTTCAAATCAACAAAGGCCACAAATAAGTGGCCTTTGTCTGCATCTACGGTCTTCCACTTGATGGTGGTAAATCGGAAGATCTGGTCGATAGTGCTGATCTTGTCCCTAAATCCTGCCTGGAGATGGCTTAAGACCAAATTTTTCATTATCCATTGTTTTAATCTAGTAAGTAACTGGTACGAAAAGATTTTCTGCAAGTTGTCTAATAGACTGATAGGCCTATAATTCCTGGGGGAGCTCTTGTCTCCTTTTTTATGAACGGGGACAATAATCGCCATCTTCCACGAGAGCGGATAGGATCGAGATCTAAAGTTGTTACTAGCTGTAGTAAGGTTAATTATCCCATAGATTAACACTGGGTTAACTTATTACACATAAGTGCTAACTTCAGTCAGTTTGGGAACTGATAGAGAAATGCTTCTTCTACTCAAATGAATTATGATTTAAAATGCTGTTTAATAGTAAAGTCAGGTTTTAAGCTACCATTCTGAATATGCCACTTTTAGAAAGTTGGCATTTTTCTGCTAAACCAAATGTTATTTTTGGCCTTTGTCCAGGGTCACATTGCTGTGATTAGCCCTACTCTGGTATTTTGTGTGTTCCTTCTGGACATGTGAACAAAAAGGCCTTGAGTCTGGGGCAATGTGTTGCTCTACTGAGCATGCAGTCCTGGTGATTGCACTCAGCATTCCTGAGCTTCAAAGGATAACCTCAGGGTTGTGCCCACCCTCTTCCTGATTTCGAAGGGCTGCCTGCCTTGCCACTGGTAAATGCAGTTCTCACCTTGGCATGCCTGCCCTTTGCCACCCTAAGCTGTTTGCTGCCAAACCCAAGACAAAGGGAAGGTTAGACAAAGGGGGCATGCAGGTACTGGGGTTACAAGTGGCACCTTCTGAACCTCTCATCAACACACTCCTGAAACTGTAAAAGATTCAGAAGAAGGAAGAATATGTTGTCTGAAGAGGGAAGACCTGTCCTCCTTGCCTTGGACCCAGGCTCCCTAGAAGTGACTTCTAGGGCCAGTTGCCTGACCTCCTGTTGCAGCTACAGAAACACAACAAGCCTCCAGAACCCTCCCTGCAACTGCCCAACTGACTTGCACCCAGTGAACCTGCCTGGACCTGCTGGCTTCTGCTGGAGTGATTCATTGTCAGGTGCTGCCCAGGTCCTGTACCGTTGGCTGGCATTAGAGTGTTCTCCTCCTGAACTCACAGTAAATACACAGACGTTTTCAGCTCCTCACAACCGCAAAATGACCTTTGAGTACTAAGACATAACCACCTGGGATGGCCACCAACCACAAGCTCCAGCGGGACCTGCTCTTTGTATTTACAGGGATTGTTCATGACGACCACCAATGTGAGGCTGCTGTGAGACCTGTACTTTGCCCTTTTAACAACAGCCTGTGTTGACCGCCAATGCAAAGTACCAGTGATGACCGGCTGTTTGTACCAAAACAGCAACCATCTGCAATGCCCACCCTGCTCCATGTGCCAAAAACTATCTCTTCCCAGTTTCTGTTATGTTATGTGTATTTGTAACGTATACTATCACCCTTGAGGGTATCCTGACACTGAGCCAGCGTGTGTGCGCCTAGTCCTGCCCATGGCAGGCTGGTTAATTGAAAAGCCAGGTTTTTAGCTTCTTGTGGAATTTAAGAAGAGAGAAGGAGACTATGGTGTGCAGTGGAAGGCCGTTCCGTACTTTAAGTGCATTGTAAGAAACTCTCATCCTCCTGATCTGGTTTTGTCTAAGCATGGGATGTATGTGAGTTGGAGCCCTGCAGAGAGGAGTCGTCTGGGTGGTTGGTGGGAGAAGGTGTAACTGTTCAGGCAGGTGGAGCCTGAATTGTGTAGTGCCATGAATATGTGTGTGAGGAGTATTGATTTGAGGGCATTTGTCCATCAGGAGCCAGTGGAGTTTACTTGGTCGTTCTCTGAGTTCTGAGTGGGAGGTTGAGCATGAGACTTGCTGCTGAGTTCTGGATGGTTTGCATTCTTCTAGTGAGTTGTGTGTTATCCCGATGTAGAAGATGTCTCATAGCCCAACTTGCTGAAGTCTTTGGTGTGAGAGACAGTTTTTCTAGTGTTGCTTGGGAGCCATTTGAAGATCTTCCTCAGTATCTTGAGTATGCTGAAGAAGAATGCAGTGACGGTGTTTGCTTGCGCAGTCATGTCAAGTTTACTGTTGATGATTATTCTGAGGTTCCTAGTGTTGGTTCTGGATGTGGATCTAAGTTCAGCGAAGCCAGCAATTGGAGTCACGTAGAGAAGTTTTCTTGACAAACGTCACTACTTGTGTCTTGTTGGCATTATGCTTGAGAGAGTTGGCTTTCATCAAGTTAGCGACTTTGGACATGCATGAGGTGAACTTGTTTCTTGTGTTGGAGGTCTTGCCTGAGAGAGAGAGTATGAGTTTTGTGACATTAGTGCAGGAGAAGATGTTGATGTTGATGCACAGATGAGGTTGTTGAGACATTTTGCACCAGTATGCAACAAAACATCAAGAAAAATCAATTATATTCAGCTTGCAGAAGAACATGACAGCAATATTGCAATTAATGTGATCCTTAGATAGTGCTTTAGGGTTCTTCAAGAAATAATCAAGATAAAGGATCACAAGAAGCAAACTCCAAGATTTCCATAGGTCACTGTAGTTTGAAATCAATTTAAGATGTTCACATTGAATCTTATGTTCCTCCTCACTGTTCAATTATAATTGATGACATCCAGTCGAAAGTTCTAGCTGACTCAGCATCTCCTTACGCACTGGTGTTTGATCCTTTCTAAGTAGAAAAATGGGAAAAATATTGTATGAACCTTAAGTTAAAGCTTTCTCTTACTGTGTAAATAATCTGTATATGTTAGGGTTTTTCATTACTGAAATTCGATTTAAAAAAATATGTTGATTTGAAAACAACACCTTGAGACCCTTATGGGTGAGAAGTTGAGCCATATAAGGAATCTGATTAATTGATTGGAAAAGTGTATGTTGCACAACATGGTCAACGCCTTTTGGGGTGGAGACATCAAGGTTACATGAGTGTGAGTGAGGTTCGCATTGGTTCCATTAATCAAGACCACTATACAGTCTAGAGACAGATTGATGACTTAACGTAAATTCTTATTATATTACGTCAGAGTTTTGTCTAAACCACTTTAAGTAGACTCAGCCTTAGATACTCGTCTACTTCAAATCCCAGCTATGTGACTGCATCTCTATTTCTGTTAACAGATGTAGTCATTGTTGGACCAAAGACCTTCAGTAGAAGTGAATAGAATACAGGTAAATGCATATCTTCCTTTTAATTCATCATGCTTTCACTTAGGTTTGTCTGTTTTGTTCTATCTCTTCTTTTGGGTTAATCCCTTCCTCATTCTATTTCTTAATGCAACTTTAAACCCTCTATGTCTCCTTTAAGTTGCTCTTGGCATCCTCTTTTTCTCTATGGGTCCTTCTTACCAAATGAGACTTATCAGTTCTCCGATTCAGATAGGGAGCTCAGATTCCTTCCCTGAAGGCCCTCTTATTTCCTTTTCTTTAATAATTTTATTTCCCTTCCTTGGACTTCTCTTGTTTTTAGGTTTAAAACAGTGTTTAACTAGTCAGGTGTAAACAGAGAACAAAAATACCAAAACATAAAAAAATATTATTCTCTTTCTCTAAACCTTTTCTTTCTCTTCTTTTTTATCAATAATTTGGCATTGTGAGAAAAACTGTTCAGCCTCCTGTCTGGTCTGAGCTTTTCCTCTTGGTTCTTTTTAGTGTTCAATTACACCCCCTACCTTTTCTCCACCCCATCACCAGCCATGTACCTGCAATGCCCCTTGGGTAAGCCACGTTTCTCTTGGAGCATGGTGGGACTTAACACCTATCCGAACCTGGCAGTAATGAGGACGCTCCGCGGCACTGCGTGAGGCCTCCTTCCAGTTGGTTGCATCCTATGACTGTTGTCTTCCTATGGTATCCAGATTCCTGTGTTAGAGCTCTCTTCTTCTGGGATGTACAGTTTCTTCTCCCCTTCTCTCTCAATGTGGTCTTCCTCAAGTTGCTCCCAGCAGCTTTTATCTCTTTCTCCTTCTGGTATCATATCCTGGAGGAGAAAAAAACAGAGTCCTTTTAATGCTTGTTTCCTCTTCTTCAGGTTAGTTTGGTGTGAGAAGATGACCAGAGAATCAAGAAGGTTATCCGTTTGATCCCTCCTACCTGCTACATTGAGTATGACTCTGAAACCAGAAAGTGTTTCTCCCAATTCATGCAAATTAGAGGAACTATCCATTGAGTAGGCTGTGGAACGATATAAAGAGGTATTTAAAGATGATTTAAGAAAGGTGAATGGGTTTTCATATGAAATTAAATTAATTCAGAATGCCAAACCAGTGAAGCACAAATGAAGAAATGTGCCAATAAGTGTATGTAAAGAACTTTCAAATCTGTTGAGCAAGATTTATAAACAAGGGGTCCTACAGCCTCTTGAATCCTCTACTGGAAGTTTCCAAGTGTTCTGGAAAAAAATCTGGGTATTACCGAGTATGTGAAGATTTAAGGCCTTTGAACAAGCACACTTTACTTGATTGCCATCCCCACCTTAAAGTTAAAGAAATATTTTATAAGATGGACAAACAAAGCTCTTTCCCATTTCCATCTAATACTTGCAAGCAGCACACCATCAGATTAACTAACAGACAATTATAGACACCTCACTACCTTTGTTGCTCCAGATGGAGCATTTTGTTACCCACAAATGCCTTTTGGATTAGCTTCTGCTACTTCCATATTTCAAAGGCTGATGGATAATTTGGTCAAGAATTCTGAAGTTGATATTATTATCTTTGCTTCTTCTAGAGAAGAACACAAACAAATTCAATTTAAAGTACAGTCAACTCTTAAAAATAGAGTTATGATACTATATAAAGAAAAATGTAAATTTTTATATAAAGAATTTTAGGACACTCTATCTCAGATGATGGTGTTAATTGTAAGGAAACATTGCTCAAAGCAATGAAAGATGTTTTAATGCCCAAATCAAAAGTTCAATTAGGCTCATTCTTAGGGTTCTGTGACTAATGTTCACAGTTTGTTGAGGGTTCCTGTATACACATGGCTCGTATGCACAGTCTGGAAAAACAATATATTTGGTCTGAAGCCCTAACCAGAGATTTTAATTAAAATTAAATAAAAAACATATTTCTGACCCTGCACACAGTCTATTCAGACAAAATTGCTGATTTGGGGGTTGCAGTTGAAGACAGTGGTGTGGGTCTTGGAGCAGTTTTGACACAAAAACCTAGTTTACTACTGAAAGTAATGGAGCAAACATTTGCGTTTGCTACAATATCTTTGTCAGATGCTGAAAAAATATATTCTACAAATGAAGGGAGTCGCTTGAATGCATGTGGGTGCTTGACCATGTTAAGACGTTTTGAAGGGGAAGGCATTTCATTCTCAAGCTGGTCACATATCTCTCATTTCATAATTTGTCGAGTATTAGCACTCAAACAGATGAGTATCTATCTAGGTTACCACTGGATTTCTGTGAAGAGGAAGTAGTAGTGTAAATAATGTATTGTAGCTACTTTGTTCGATATTCCTGTGTCTGATTAAATTCAGATTTTTGAAAATGAATAGGTCAAAGCAATGTTGGATGATGCAATTTTTACATGCATCAAGAAATGTGTTGTCAAGAAATAACCATAGGAGGGGCCACTTTCTAATGATGCACACATTTTTGGAAAAAGAAAGATGACCCGTTGAGTGAAGGAAATTTTATTAAGAGAGGTGACAGGTTTATTCCATCAGAAAATATCAAAACCTAATAGAATGGTACACAGTGGAAATTTAAGTGAAAAATCTACAAGAGAGTCAGAACTTGATTTCAGTGGCCATATATGGATACCATGATTAGCAATATTGTTAAAAATGTATTGTTTGTTGTTTGCTCTAATTCAGAGAAATTATTGAATATTGACCATATTCCAAAAAGAATTTGGGAACTACTAGGAGTAGATTTTGTGGGACCACGTCATTATTTAAGGAGTAAAAATAAACACATGGTTGTTTATTTTTCAACATAGGTTGGTTGGAAAATTGGCATAGAACTCAATACTGAGGCAGTGTTAGAATGTGTCAAAAATGTTTTTACAGGGGTGGTTTCCCAAAACCTTAAAGTCAACTGTGTACAAGTTGTATCCGATAAAATTAGGAGTTTCCTATAAGAAACAATATTGATCACATATGTTTACCTTTATCTTCACATAAATCTAATGGCTTAGTGTAAAGAATCAATAGAGTACTGAATGAGTGAATACAGACCTCATTTTCTAGTAGGGAAATTATTTTGAGAGAAGATGTAGAATTGTCATTTAACTTCACATACCACTACAGGATATTCACAGTTTATTCTTCTTCATGCTTTCAACACCTATGTACTGAGCAATATTTAGCAAAAAATTCTAAGAGTCCTGTTCATCATGCATCAAAGTTGTCACTCAGGTTTAATGATTCTAAACAAGTGGAAGTCAGGAAATAGAATGATCAAATGAACTGGATATTTAAATTATTATATTCAATGTTTGTTGATTATTTCTAATTCACTGTCTTAATGCTATAGTTTGTGCTTCTTTCAAATACCTGTTCACAATGTTCTCTTTCTCATCAATTGTTTTGAGTTGCTAAGGTTTTAGGTAAAAAATAAATGTTATACCGTTAGAAATGGGGTTTCTGGTTGGCAGTCAGGTTACCCGCTGTCCAAGCAAGGACCCTCACTCTAGTCAGGTTAAAGGAGAATCACTCTTAGTTAACCCCCACTCAACCCCTTGGTAGCTCGGCACAACCAGGCAGGGTTAACTTCAGAGTCTATGTGTAAAATATTGGTCCCACCACACATAGTAATTCAGTGAAAACACTACACAATGGCACAACACAGGTTTAGAAAAATATGAAATATTTATTCAAACAAAACAAGACCTAAATGACAAAAATCTAACATACACAAATCAAGTTATTAATTTTAAAAGCAAAAGAGTCTTAAATCCTTTTGTAAACAGAAAAAACACTGTTAGTGTTGAAAAGTATCTGGGTAGCGTCAAAATAACACGCACAGGCGAGTGTGTGTCAAAAAAGGTTAGCAGTACATTGTGTTCTCACCCACAAGCGAGACCGTGCATAGATTCTCCTTCACTGGTCAGGTCAGCGTGCGTCATTTTTCCGCTCCTTGCAGGAGAGCAATGTGTCGATCCGGGCAAGCACTAGGGTCCAGGCAGGCATTGCGTCATTTTTCCTTGCCCAGCAGGGTTTGCGTAGAAAATCCAGCTGCACGGTATCAGCAAAACTTCACTGTGTGGGTTGCGATGTTTCCAGACTCCGTTAGCGGTGTGGCACGTCATTTCTTCAGCTTTGTGCGTCGATCTTCCAGCAGTGGTGCAGGCGGTGCATCCATTTCAGCCGCGGAGCCTGCGGCGCTTCGTTTCTTCAGGTGCATCTCGGAGGCTGTGTCGGAAATTTCCACGCACAGTGGTCTGTGCGTGGATTTTCAATCTTGGTCTGCCAGCTTCACCTGTCAAGGCCCCAGGAACTGGATAGGGCACCACTTGGCAGGGCAGGAGTCTCAGCAGAGAATCCAGGTGCTGGCAGGGGAGGTCTTTGATGTCCCTGAGACTTCAACAACAGGAGGCAAGCTCAGGACAAGCCCTTGGAGATTGCGTCACAAGCAGGAATGCTCAACGAAGTCCAGTCATTGTCCTTTTTCACCGGGCAGAAGCAGCAACTGCAGGATAGCTCCACAAAGCACAGTCACAGGCAGGGCAGCACTTCTCCTCAGCTCTTCAGCTCGTCTCCAGGCAGAGGTTCCTCTTGATTTCCAGAAGTGATCTAAAGTCTGTCGTTTTGGGTGCCCTTCTTATACCCATTTTGACCTTTGAAGTAGGCTTACTTCAAAGGAAAGTATCTCTTGTTTGTGAAGTCCTGCCTTGCCCAGGCCAGGCCCCAGACACACACCAGGGGGTTGGAGACTGTATTGTGTGAGGACAGGCACAGCCCTTTCAGGTGTGAGTGACCACTCCTCCCCTCCCTCCTAGCACAGATGGCTCATCAGGATATGCAGGCTACACATCCAGCTCCCTTTGTGTCACTGTCAAGAGAGAGGTGCAAACAACCCAAGTTTCAAACAGGAAATCCACAAACAGGCAGAGTCACAGAATGGTTTAAGCAAGAAAATGGCCACTTTCTAAAAGTGGCATTTTCAAACACACAATCTCAAAATCAACTTTACTAAAAGATGTATTTTAAGTTGTGAGCTCAGAGACCCCAAACTCCACATGTCTATCCACTCCCAAAGGGAATCTACACTTTAATCATTTTTAAATCAGCCCCTAAGTTAACCTATGAGAGAGATAGGCCTTTCAACAGTGAAAACTGAATTTGGCAGTATTTCACTGTTAGGACATATAAAACACATTAGTATATGTCTTACCTTAAACATACACTGCACCCTGCCAATGGGGCTACCTAGGGCCTACCTTAGGGGTGTCTTACATGTAAGAAAAGGGAATGTTTAGGCCTGGTAAGTGGGTACACTTGCCAAGTCGATTTCAGTTTAAAACTGCACACACAGACACTGCAGTGGCAGGTCTGAGCCATGCCTACAGGACTACTAATGTGGGTGGAACAACCAGTGCTGCAGGCCCACGAGTAGTATTTGATTTACAAGCCTTGGGCACCTCTAGTGCACTTTACTAGGGACTTACTAGTAAATCAAATATGCCAATCATGGAAATCCAATCAACAATACAACTTACACAGAGAGCAAATGCACTTTAGCACTGTTGAGCAGTGGTAAAGTGCTCAGAGTTCTAAAGCCAACAACAACAGGTCAGAAAAAATAGGAGGCATGAAGAAAAAGATTGGGGATGACCCTGTATAAGGGAAAAAGTCCAACGTATACCATGTACATTACCCAACCTTGTCTAGTGTTGTGTGCTTAACCAGTTCATGCGTGTACATCCCCTCCTGTCTCTTGTTCATGTTCCATTTGTGCCTTGGCTTGTGCCCCGATTGTTGTTCATCTTGTTTTTTGTTATGTGCTGTTGTATGTTTCTGATTCCATATTCTGCTTGAAAATTTCTCTACAATTATTGATGGTAACCTGCTCCTTGTGACTCCTGGCTTTGGGACTCACCAAAAGATGTATTTAAGCTTCACCTTTCCTGTCAGTTTTTTCAATATGTGACTCTGCAAATTGTCAAGTGGGGCTCTGCCTCAGCTACCAAGAACTTCTCCACCAGAAAATCCAAATAAAAAGCCCACCAAGTCATAAATCTTGGAAAAGAAAAGGGGCCCCAAAACTCTATTTGTCGTAGCCCTCACCATGTTGTTCAACTGCTCCCCTTCATTATCCAATTTTAATACCAAGGTAATAGTATGGTTCTTAACACTGTAGCAGTCAGTTGCATATTGAGATCTAAATTGATTCTGTACCTGGTCACTGATGCACCTATGTAAAGAATGTAGCTGATAGTAGCTCTTGTGCCTTATGTCAGACAGATCGTACGATAGTGACTTCCCCTGTGTAAGCAATTCTAAAGAAATATCCTTTATTCCCTTAGCACCTCCATTGTACTGGCTGTGAAAAGATTGGCATGGAGAAAAAAAGTCACACTTATCTTTGAACCCTTACCCTAATTCTTCTTTGAATGCATGGTCCTTATAGACTTCCCACCAGTACAATGTCTATAACAAAATTATGATTCAGTTCATGGCCTGCCAAGGCCTCTACTCTTTTCCTGGTACTGCATATAGGCCCGCATTATAACCCTGGTGTTAAAGGCCGCTGACCGCCAAGCTGATGGCCGCCAACATACTGTGGCCGCAGCGGAAATCCGCTACAGGTATTATGACCTACATCTAGAAATCTGCCACAAAACAGACACCCACACAAGTCCGCCACACCAAAGGTCAGTGATAAACTGGCGATAGCAAAACCCACACCGTTACGCCAACAGGAAGACGCCCACAGTATCACGACCCACCAATTAACACAGCGGTCTTTCAACCGCGGTAATCCGTTGGGGGTACACATCGCCGCGCTCAAAACACACACACACACACACACTTACAAAACACAACCTCATTGGACAATTCAAACTACACACACCCGACACACATACACACACCACACCCACACACTCACACCACTATAAAACACACACCCACGTTACCCACAACCCTTTACAATGACATTTTTGGAAGAAGCAGAGAGAGAGAATAGAAAAGACAACACCAGCATCCAGAGGCACACAACACCATCCCTCATACACCATCCACGCACCTCAAAGAACACACCCCAACACCTCACCCTACACATCACATCAACCATCATCCCACACATCACCCACACCACATCATGGCACCTCAAAGACACCCCAGGCTTTCTGAGGAGGAGCTCAGGGTCAACGCAGTGGGACAGCACCCAAGAGCACAGGATGACATCAGAAAGAGGTGGAACGACCTACGGGGGAAGGTGCGTTCCGTGGTATCCAGACATGAAGTAGCAGTACAGAGGACTGTTGGTGGACCCCTACCTCCTCCCCCACAACTAACAACATGGGAGGAGCAAGTCTTGGCGATCATGCATCCTGAGGGCCTCGCAAGAGAAGCAGGAGGACTGGACTCTGGTAAGTCAAATCTTTGATATTATATCCCCGCCCTTCCTGCATACCATCACAAATACCTGCCCCTACCCTCACACCCATCACCCCCACACCTCACAGATACCTCACTATCACAACCCACACATTCCAATACCAAGCACTGCATGTCACAACAATGCATGGACAACCATCACAGACCTGCATGGACACCCATTACCAAAGCATGTCCAGTAGAGAGACTCAGCCATGGCACACAATCACCACTCACACAAGGGCCAAGGCGATAATGCAAGCACAGGAATAGAGGGAAAATCACCCATTGCACAAGATGGCACACACAGATACAATAACTATGCATTTACACCCCAACAGGACCCCTACCCAACGTCACCGGACAGGAGGTGCCAGCTGTATCCAGTCCCCCCACAGAAGAGGCCCACAGTGACAACAGCAGCTCTGCACGCCTGGATCAAGATGACCAGCCCGGCCTATCAGGGACCTATGGACAGTCGGTTCCCCTGCCACAGTCCCAAATCACCACTGAATCTCCCCCTCAAGAAACACCACCACAGCACCCACCCAGCGGGCCCATGCCACTGTCCCCAGGGCAGGTCAATCAGCAGTGTGTCCACCACTACAGGGACCCCAGGCAAACCCACTAACCCAGGATGATCAGGGACCTGGGGTCAGTGGCAGTGGGCACACAGTTCAGGGGACAGAGGCACAGGACAACAAGGAAGCTGGGAGGACTACTGTGCGACAGGGGGAGGACAGGCCCAGGGAAAACACTCTCCACGAGGCACTCTCCAACATCATGGTAACATACCACCGTTCCCAGGAGACCATGGGCACGGTACTGGCCAAGTTTCAGCAGACCCTGCGGCTGCAGGAAGGACAGTACCTGGGGATCAGGGAGGACTTGAAGTCCATTAACACCACCCTGGTCACCATTCAGGAGTGCTGGCAGACATAGCCAACACCATGAGGGAGACAGTGGCATACCACCGGGCCACTGACACCAGCCCGAACAATGAACAGCCCTCCACGTCTGCTGGCGCAAGTGGACAGGAGGTCCCGCCACAGGACGAACAGGCCACCAGCACCCCACCCCCTGCAGAAGGAGAACCACCCCTCAAACGGTCCCTGCGATCTAGGCACAAGACAGAGAACATTGCCAAGACCCACGCCAGGAAATAAGACTCTCCTGATTGTCACCCTTCTGTCCCACTATGTCACCCTTACCATTGAGGACTTTGACCTTGAACTGCCAGTGCTCCACTTCCTATGCCCCCTTGGACAATGCACCTGTGATACAAAGAGACTGGACTCTACCATGGATATTCCTCCACCATCACCCCAGCCCATTGCACATGCCCCTCCACTTATTAGCACTTAAGTAAACACCCTTGAATCACAAAACAATCTGAAGTCAGTCAGTACTTTCACAAATGTGTTATTACAACCTCTTTGACAAATATCAATGTTAATTTTCACTTGCACATACCAAAGTATGACAGTTGTTGGGCAGCAGTGAACATAGAAGAAGGCAGAATGCGGTACAAATCTGTGAAAAGGAAAGTCAAAGTGAACTGTCAGGTTCCATACACAGAGGTAAAAAGGCAGACTTATACAATGTCCTACAGTAGTCTGATATGTAATATCTGGAAGTACTGCATGATGATGTTGTTTCGGTTGTCAATATCTTCTTCTTCTGCCTCCTCTTCTTCACTGTCCTCAGGCTCCACAGCTGCCACAAGACCAATATCAGGCCGATCCTCCTGCAGAAAAGGCACCTGGCGTCGCAAAGCCAGGTTGTGCAATATACAGCATGCCACGATTATCTGGCACACCTTCTTCAGTGAGTAGGATAGGGAGCCACCTGTTAAATGGCTGCACCGGAATCTGGCCTTCAGGAGGCCGAAAGTCTGCTCTATAATCCTCCTAGTTCGCCCATGTGCCTCATTGTAGTGTTCCTCTGCCCTTGTCCTGGGATTCCTCACTGGGGTCAGTAGCCATGACAGGTTGGGGTAACCAGAGTCACCTGCAAATGTAGAGAGATATCTGTTAGACATAGACCAATCCTTAGGGACTATCCCATACCCAGACACCTATTCATACTGTGTGGGGACCTTAGACTCACCTATTAGCCACACACAGTGCCTCTGGAGTTGGCCCATCACATAAGGGATGCTGCTATTCCTCAAAATGTAACTGTCATGCACAGAGCCAGGATACTTAGCATTCACATGAGAGATGTAGTGGTCTGCCAAACACACCATCTGCACATTCATGGAATGGTAGCTTTTACGATTTCTGTACACCTGTTCATTCCTGCGGGGGGACGACAAATGCCACATGTGTACCGTCAATGGCACCAATGATGTTGGGGATATGTCCCAGGGCATAGAAGTCACCTTTCACTGTGGTCAAATCCTCCACCTGGGGAAAAACACTCTGGTCAACACGTTAGAGAACATTGGTTGTGACATCCCTGATGCCATGGCCACTGTTGTTTGAAAGGAACCACTGGCCAGGAAATGGAGCACTGACAGGACCTGCACTAGAGGGGGGATACCTGTGGGATGGCCGATAGCTGACATCAGGTCAGGCTCCAATTGGGCACACAGTTCTTGGATTGTGGCACGATCAAGTCTGTAGGTGATAATGATGTGTCTGTCTTCCATTGTCGACAAGTCCACCAGGGGTCTGTACACCGGAGGATGATGCCATCTCATCATCTGCCCCAGTGGATGTGCCCTATGGAGGAGAATGGTGAGCAGAGGGTCATGTACCACATGGGTTGCACAAGGGTATTTTGCACGAATGTGATTTAATCGATGTGTGGCGCTGTCTGTCCGTATTCCCGCCCAAATGTGCTATGACGTAGTTAGGTACCCTGCCATGTGCCCCCCCCTGAAATGGCGGCTGCCTGACCTGTAGGGAGGGACATGGGGAAATGAGGTAACTGCGCTGGCATTGTGCAGTGTCGCGGTAGGCGGTCGAAGACCGCTGCTCAATACAGCATTGGTTATCATTGAGCCAATGACGCTGTATGGCGGCGGTGACCACCATTTTCTATCTGTTCACTCACTTGATACGTGACCTTCAACAGGAGAGGACCTACGCTGCAAGTGCTGCTGTGACCTGAGTCTGGAAGCGACAACGGCTACAGTGTCTGGGGAAAGGGCCCCTGCCTTCACAGCAGAGGAGTTGGACAAACTGGTGGATTGAGTCCTCCCCCAGTACACGCTACTCTACGGTCCTCCAGACAAACAGGTGAGTACATTGTGAGCCTGCTGGATGGGACATGAATGTATGGAGTGGTGTGCATGGAAGATACATGTTGTCGGGGGGGCTATGGCCTGCATGTGAGGATGGTCAGTGCATGTGTTTCAGGGCATGGGTGGGAACTGGTGGCCAATGAGTAAGAAGAACCGGACGGGGGAGTAAGTTCCATTCTTACTTTACCTTTCCTCTAGGTCAGCGCCCACCAGAGAAGGGTATTTGGTGTGCCATCACCAAGGAAGTGCGGACCCTGGGGCTCTGTCATAGACGGAGCACCCACTGCAGCAAGAGATAGGAGGACCTGCGCCGCTGGAGCAAGAAGACAGCGGAGGCCCAGCTGGGGATGGCCTCCCAACATGGAAGGGGTGCCCGTTGCACCATGACCCCCCTGATGTTCTAGATCCTGGTGGTGGCATATCCGGAGTTGGATGGGCGCTTGAGGGCATCACAACAGCCACAAGGGGGTGAGTACAGTCTCATTCAGCTGACTCTGCACGCTGTACGAGGTGTCTGGGTGGGGAATGTGGGCTGTGGGTTCCCATAGGCCAGGGCGAAAGTGGTAGGGTAGGTCCCTTGTTAGGCAGGCTCTGTGCCACTCTAACCCCAATAGTGGTAGTGGCCATCTACAATTAGTCTGGCTCCTGTGGGTTCGAGGTGTGCAGCAAATGGGGTTAGGCAGTCCCCCAAGGGCAGGTGATTTTCCTAAGAATTGTTAGTGCATGGGCTTGTGCATACGGCTGCTCCCTGTGTGTTGTGTCCGCCAACGGTAGTGGTGTTGCTGGCATTGACCATGTGTCTCCTTTGTCTTTCCCCCCTTTTTGTTTTGTCACCCTATCCTTGTGTACATTAGCATCATCTGGCAGAGGAGCAGTGGCACCGGAGCAGGAGGGAGCTGCAACCCACATGGCCCAGGAGGGTGAATGCACGGAGTATGAAGGCACCAGTGGGACGGAGGGTGGGGGGAGCTCCACGACAGGGACAGGAGGGGACACCAGCGACAGCGACTCCTCCTCTGATGGGAACTCCCTTGCTGTGGCGGGCACCTCTGTGCCCACCGCAACAACAGGTACAGCTGCCGCCCCCCCTGCCAGCACCGCCCTCCAAGCAGCTTCTCAGCATGTTTCCCGTGCCCGCTCACCTAGGAGGGTGGGCATCTCCTTCGTCCCAGGCACCTCAGGCCCTGCCCCACTCAGCCCTGCAGCCCTCAGTGAGGAGGCTTTTGACCTTCTGAGATCCCTCACTGTTGGACAGTCAACCATTTTGAGTGCCATCCAGGGTGTAGAGAGGCATTTGCAGCAAACAAATGCATACCTGGAGGGCATTCATTCTGGCGTGGCAGCCCAACAGAGAACATTTCAGGCTCTGGCCTCAGCACTGATGGCAACTATTGTCCCTGTGTCCAGCCTCCCCCCTCCAACCTCCACTAACCAAACCCAATCCCCTCTACCTCAGCCTATCCCAAGCACACCATCAGACCAGCACGCACACACATCAACTCACAAAAGTGGCTCAGGCAAACATAAACACCACACATCCCGCAGGCACTCACACAAGCACCATACCCATGCAGTCACACCAGCATCCACTGCCTTCACTGTGTCCCCCTCCTCCACGACCTCCACCTCCCTCCCAGTCTTGTCTCCACTCACACCTGCATGCACTACATCCTCAGCCACTGCCTACATCACCAGCACGCCCATCACCACACACCGCTCACGTGCAATCACCACCCCCACTACCATTCACACATCCCCTGTGTCCTCTCCCAGTGTGTCTGTGTGCCCTTCTCCCAAAGTACACAAACGCTGGCACACACCCATTCAACAGCCATCCACCTCACAACAGCCTCCAACCCATGCACCTTCACCCAAACTCAGCAGATGTACACCTCCTACAACCACTACCTCTTCCTCCACTCCCAAACCCCCTCCATCTTCCCGTCCCAGTGTGTCTAAGAAACTTTTCCTGGCTAGCAATGACCTCTTTCCTACACCCCCCGTCCTTCCCCTAGGGCCAGGTTGTCTAGAGCCCTGACCAGCACCTCAGCCACCAAATCCTCAGCCAGTGTGGTCCCTGCAAGTCCGTGAACATCAAAGGGGGCACCCATCAGGGCTGCCAGTGTGCCACCTCGTGAAGCCAAGGACCACCCTATTCCACCACCTGCCAAGGTAAAGAAGGGGCCAGCATGCAGAGGAGAAAAGCCGCACCAACCACCCAGCAAGGCCTCTTCCAGAACCAAAGAGGACAGTGCCAAGGTCCCAGCAGCGACTTCCAAGGTGTGGAAGGGACACAAGAGCAAAGGGAAGTCAGCTCAGGGCACGGAGACCCCGGGTGAGGGACTGGTGTCACCCCTTTTGCAAGACAGCCCAGCAACCTATACCACGATGGGCACCGCCGCAACGACCGCCACCTGCACCGCCACCTGTACCGCCATCTGCACCGCCACCTGCACGGCAGCTGCCTCAAGTACAGTCACCAGCATCATCCCCAGTGGTCAGCCTTCCGAGGCTGCAGGAGACGGCCTGGTGTCTCCCTCCACAAGTGTAGACACCTGCACCACCGGCAGCATCTCTGCCCCAGACACCACCGCAGCCACTGCCATGTGCCACGCGACATGCCCAGCCATGGCGACTACAGCGGACATCAGCAGCATCCCCAGTAGGCAGGCATCTGAGGCTGCAGGAGACGTCCTGGACCCTGCACACACTACATGAGGCACCACTGCCTTCACTGGCACTTCCAGCAGTTTGCAGCCTCAGTCGTCGCAAGGAGGAGTGTGGCTCTGCCTCCATGGAGTATAATGCTACCTGTTACCGGTAAATCTCGTGGCTCAGACACCCATGTGAGGGAATGGGAACTGCCACACCGCTGGTGCAGCATCACTGGGCAGCATGCCCCCTCCAGAACCAGTGGAGAACAGCATCTTCTACACCAGTCCTTGGCAGGATGAAGCACTCTGGGCACCATACCTCCTCCAGAACCAGTGGAGAACAGCATCCACTACCCCAGTCCTTGGCAGGATGAAGCACTCTGGGCACCATGCCCCCTCCAGAACCAGTGGAAAACAGCATCCACTACCCCAGTCCTTGGCAGGATAAAGCACTCTGGGCACCATGCCCCCTCCAGAACCAATGAAGGACAGCATCCGCTAGAGATACTGTGGCTTTGTACCCCCCAGGAGCAAGCAGTGGGCAAATCACCCACTTGAGAGACTGTGGCTTTGCACTTCCCAGGAGCAAGCAGTATGAAAACCACCCACTTGAGAGACTTGAGAGACTGTGGCTTTGCACTCCCCAGGACCAAGCAGTGGGCAAACCACCCACTTGAGAGACTGTGGCTTTGCACTCCCCATGAGCAAGCAGTGGAAAACCACCCACTTGAGAGACTTGAGAGATTGTGGCTTTGCACTCCCCAAGACCAAGCAGTGGGCATAGAGCCCCCTCAAGGAGCAGTGGCCTTGTCCCATCATCTGGCTGAGGTGCCCCCCTCCCCTTCCCCCTGAGGTGCCTGTGTTTTTTTCGACCTGATGCCCCTGCAGTGTTCTCTCCGTTTTGAGGCAGGTGTCATGTGTGGGCTTCGCCCATGCTTTTTGGGACCACTGGTCCATGGACATTTGATGGGACAGTGTACAGCCTTGTGTACTTGCTGTAAATATTTGTATGTACTGATGATTTAAAGTTATCTTGGGCTACCTGATTGTTTGATTATTACACTCGTCAAACTCATTTCATTTGGTCCTTGCGTTCTTCCAGGGGGGTGACCGGGTGTATCTGTGATGTTATTGGATGTGTGTGTGTGTATGTTGTTGTGGGTGGGGGTGTTGCATGTTGCGTGTGTGTGTCACTCTCTTTTTCCTCCCCCCTCCCCTGTGTAGTAGGTGCAGTACTCACTGTCGTCGCCGCCGCCGTCTTTTATGTTCCTGGTAGATGAAGAGGTAAACCAACATGGCCAGGACCTGTAACTTGGGCTCCATGGCGTCCTGGTTCTTCGTTGGGTGTCAAGAGGTGAGTGGTTTCCCTTCTGTGTACTGTTTCCGCTGTGCTTTTGATGGCGTTGGTACCTCCCTGGAAAAGCTGGTGGATTGGTGCCTTGTAATAATGTGGGCGGTACATTGTCTTCCACCTGTCTGTTGGTGGTGACTGCTGCGGTGTTTGTTTCTACCGCCATGGCGGTCGGAGTGTTAAAGTGGCTTTCTGTGTTGGCGGTTTCCGCCATGGTCGTGATTAATTTTTTTTTACCGCTGGCCTATTGGCCGTATTACCGCCGCTTTATCACCAACCGCCAGGATTTTAATGAGGGCCATAGTCTCAAAGGGCCCAACTCCATGTTTCTTCTGGTAAAACAGGCAGTAGGAGGTACCACCTCACTTCATCGCTCTGCCACAATCTATTCAGTTTGGTTGCAGAAAGTGACAAAAATCACACTCTCAACACTCGCTAGTGTCACCTAGCATGAAATGTCAGGGCCATCTACTCTAAGTCAACGCAGTCAGAACAACCCATGGTCTAGCAGACGTCATATTAAATCATTGAGGAGAGGGTGGTGTTACTGCTTCTAAATTTTGTTGTGCCCTTCTCATTTCAGAACTTGGATCTGTAGTCTCAGCATATGCACTGAAGGGTTCACCTACATAGGCACCAATCTGAGGGTTCACTCACAGACCTGTCATAGATGCCAACTGGAACCCTCAGCATAACAATGGGAGCTTTGCTGGAGTTCCACAAGGAAACCTCTAAGTGTTAGCCCAACAAGCTTCACCCAAAACTTCATACTTTAAGAAGGAAATGACCATTGGCAACTACAGCTCTGTTATTCCTTCAATCAACTATTTGTAGTGCCATATTTTTTGTAAGCCACTGTTCATGAAATATAAGGATATTACCTGTGCTGCATAGGAAATATGGGACTAATGTTTCATGGGAGAATGGGAACTGATTACATATCCTTTTGCTAAAACTAATAACTCTTTATGCTAACATCTCCAAACATAAACCAGAACAAAACAGTGTGTTCACATTTCACATACAATTTAAAACAAACTTACTAAAACATACCTCTTTTACATCTCAGAGTTCCTGATTGAGTGTAAATGGATGCCTCTGTAGTTAGAGGCCATTGTTACTGACCAGTTTACTTTTCTTCTTTGTATAGGGTGCTGTGGTACGTCTTCAACACTCTGGGCCTGATTCCGACATCGGCAGAGGGGATTAATCCATCGCAAATGTGACAGATATCTTGCCCGCCGTATTATGAGTTCCATAGGATATAATGGACTCGTAATTCGGTAGGCAGGATATCCGTCACATTTGGGACGGAGTAATTCCCTCGGCCGGAGTCCTAATCAGGACCTCTATGTGGAATCTGGCTTGACGTATGTGTCCTGAATGGTCCGAGTGGTACAAAGTGGTACAAAGACCATAGCAAACAGTTTTTTTAATTTCAAATTGGAAGGTGCTGTTTGTTGAGCATTCTGTACTCATGGCAGACTTTTAAGCTGGTGTCTGATGACTCTGTTACACTGGTAATACCATCCCTGTGTTAGGTATGTGAATACCCTTTTGTTATTGTCAGTAGCATAGAAAATGTGAAATCTATAACTATTTTATGAAGTGAATACTTAGTTAGTTTTCTCATTTATTATTTGTATTATTATTAGCTCTCTGTAGGTTGTATTTTGTTGTATTTTGTTTGTTTAGAAGCAGTGTGACCATGATGGATATGTTCTTGTCTTTGTATTGCTCTTTGATGGTATATATTGGTAAAATTGAAGTGAGGAGGTTTGAAAGGTTCTATATATGAGCTCGATAGGGGATTTGGGTTAGTGGTTATAGATTTTTGATGCTTTTACAGATATCATTATTCTTTTTTCATTATTGAGGTTATCATATACACAAAAATCCTAAATTGAGTGGATATCAGTGAGGAACCAGGAAAGATTAGACCCCCACCCGGGGTCTTCTTCCCAGTGGTGGAGGGACACCCTTGTCCTCAGGGTCCGTTTAGGGTCCGTTTAGCAGAGAGTATACAAAGACAGACGGAGTCACCAACTGGAGGAATAAAGAGAAGTTTATTATATTTGTTATAGCTCGAGCTAATACAGAGTCCCGGGACAGTCAAGTGACTACCCTACGGAGGCTGCCCCTATACTCTGGGCCACCCAACCTTTATATACACACAAAACTGCTCAGTCAGAGGACAACTCCACCCCTAGCGTATTCAAGGTCCTCTGCAGCCTTCAGAATATTTCAGGGATACACGTGTGGTGGGAGAAGGTACAGATGCAGCTGGCAGGAGGTGGCAATGACCTGTACGAACCTGTTCTGGCAGTTACTGATTAAGCACAAACATTCTCGGAACTATGGTTAGAACAAGTAAATTACATAAATAAGCAGATTGCAGCCCAAGGCTGTGAACACAAGATCAATCATCAAAGTTCAGGAGGTTTGTCGAGCACATGGCAACATAATAAAGATAAACAGATGCCTAGCAGCTATGGTGTATGATTAAGATTATTTACATTTTCTCATCAGATTGTCAAGGAAGTCTATTTCTGAGAACGTTTTTGGAACAGGAATGCTTAATGTTTCACTTTTTTTTTCTTTATACTGTTCTTTTAGGTTAAATAGGAGCGTAGTCAAAATTTACTTGGGGAAAATACCAGGTAAATACTGGTTAATGTGGAATTTGGTGCACAAAGCACAAAGACCTGCATGTTAGCCCCATTTTAAAGGGCACAACATATAATAGGCTATTACCACACCATTTGAATTCCAATTCTTGTCGTATTGAGTGATAAACGTTGAGGTAGTAATCACCTTCCCAGCTGAACCACTCATAATGAGGGCATTAGGGCTGATTTATATGTTGGTTGTGTGTATACTGCATCACAACAGAGACAGAGTATACACACCGCTATCATAATGGTTCCCCACCCAATTTAATTGTGGGGAGGGCATAGGTTTGGTTACGGCACTGACTATTTCATCACCGCCATAGCCAAACCTCTCAGATGGCCCAATGGAGTTTTGGTCATGGAGAGATGGTTACATGTTTGCCTGCTCAATTTGATGGGCGGACATGTGGCCATTTTTTAATGTCCATCACAGCCAGGAAAACCCTGGGTGTGAGGGACAATAACCTGCAAGTAATGTTCCCCTGCCATTGGCAGTGGGAGATGACTCCCATGGTGAGGGCAGCATTATTTTTTTATATTCATTAAAGAAATCCTATTTTGTAATTTTATTTTTCAAAAGAAAAAAGAAAACTGTTTGTTGCAAAGTTGCGTCATGTTGTCACAATTCTGCACCAAACAGCTATATGCATTGACAGGAACCGCTGTAATGGTGGTTCCTGCCAATGCTTTATAAATGACTGCCAGCTTGTAAGTCATTTATAAATTCAATGGAACAACGGGTCCTCTGCAGAAATAAAAATCAGATCCACAGACCTTCAGTATGGTTCCTTTCCAATATGTCCCGAAATGTGAAATTTATTCAGATTTTGTTTGAGTCTTGGATAATGTTGTGAACCTCTCTGCAATATTTGGCAGTTTAATGTGCTTGATTACATCCTCCACTTGTGTATTTATAGTGCTGGCCCTTCAATAGCAACCATTAAAATAAAAAATTGTTAATTTCAAGGTGCTTGATTCCTTTTTCCCTTTCTGAGATTCTGTGAAAGTTACCTCATTAAACATGTTGAGTTCTGCATTTACTTTAAAAATGTGAACAAATCTTGGATTATTTTAAGGTTTACATTAATTGGTTTTTAATATTTATGTTTGCAATCTTTACTTACTGTTTTCAGTTTTCTCCTTTTCTCTTTTGGCTGTCTTAATGTTAGAATCTTCCTGTTTCTCATTTTGCTTTGTTTGGAGAATTTTTCTTTATTTGCCAGTGTTCGAAGTATACAAACTACAGAAAATAATCTTACTTATATTTGTTTTAATATTATTTTGAAGTAGATTTCTTATTTAAAAATCATGGTTTTAAAATTACTAAAATATGTATACTTACTTTTTTGAAGTTATTTTCCTTATTTCATTTTACAGAGCAAAAGGCTTCTGTCTTCTTTTTATAGTGCTAATTTCTTTTATAGCTTTTTTTTATTGTATGTTTGTTCTGATTTGTTAACTGTTGTTCTTTTGAATGTGATTGTTTGTGTTTTAATCTCCTTTTTCCTATTCTGGAAAATCCTTAATTTAGGTGCATATCTTGAGTAAGTATTTTTTTTTTAGTAATTTAAAATGTTTTCTGAATATAGGTAGATAGATAGATAGATAGATAGATAGATCATTTGTCAATGTTTATACTTTGATATTTTTGCATATTTTTATAATTTTGATTGGACTATCGATTTTTGGTATGCCTTTATTTTGTCTGTTGCAAAGAAAGCATAGACTGCTGATTGTGGAATAAGGAAAGTTCAGTAATATGGCGGCTACTCTCCAATTGTAGACCATTTTAGGTATACATTGTATACTCCTCTTTCACGAAGTTATAGTAAGCATGCCATACATGCCTGAATTTAAGTGATTTGATTTAACTTTGTATTATCATTCAATTATGATTTTCCAAGCACAAAAAACAGTTGTTTCCGAGAGTAGTTTTTTCTCAGAAATAAATTTTGTGGATGTATAGATGTTTCATAAAATGTGTTTTTGGAGGTCGATTAAAATTACCTAAGTCTTAAAACGCGGGAAGAACTCCCACGAGGCACAGGAAATGCACAATGTGGTCTTTTTATACATGACAACTGTCATTATGTCTCAAGTACATACAGAGTAAAATAATATTGCAGCAGAATGCTGTGTTTCAGGCGCCTAAAGTGCACAGGAAATAACTGTCATTCCGACGACGAATTGTAAAAACTGGTGTGACACCAACTTGAGAATTTCAAAGCTGCGACTACTGCCTTGTCTCACCAGAACAGGTGTACAATTATGTCCATCACTGCTGTAGTTCAGAGCATGTTATACAGCGAGGAGGCAGCGCAGGCACTTTAAAAAGGAGAAATAATAATAATCAGACAGCAATTTTGTACTTTCTTATAATCAATACTCATGTTTTCTCAGCATCTTTACACAATAGGGTTCACTTCTGAACGTTCCAAATGTCCTCTTTTATAGTCGTAATTGCTTCTGTAAAACATTCTGCCGGTGAGAACATTTGTATCTGGCCCTCATAATCAGAGCAGCCCACAGCATCCATTGTGAATTTACCAGAAAATGTGGGCTCTTAATTTCTGCCTTTTGGGTTTGATATTTTTTCTCTTGTATGCTCAAGCTGTACTCATCATTTGAGAGATCGGTATGGCAAGTAAAACGTGGGCTAAATAGTGAGAAGTTCTTTTTTTAGCACCTCTCTTTTCAAGGTAGCTTATGGTGCGCGAAATGGCGTAAAACCCAACATTCGGGAATATCAATATTCATAAGCAGCAGTATGACTGAGAGAAAAAGGAAGCACTACGATGCGGTCAGCGCTGACTACGATAGGTAGCGATCCGTTCTTAATATGGGAATTTTCTCTTCCTTAACAATTTTTTTTAAAATTATTTTCTGTCCGAGCTGGAGTTAGCTGTTTTGGCCCACATGAAGACCACGCCAAAAAGGCCAAGCAGAGCAGGGAACACGGTGCTTCTTGCATCTTTGTACCGTTTTGACACTCAATGAAGTGACTTTTGGGCATTTTTTATTCTGATGGGACTGGAAGGGGCAAGCAATAGAGGGAGGGGTTTGGGGCTTGGATGGGGAAATCAACAACAGTAGAAGGGCATCCCAGACAAGCAACAGAGCAGGAGGAGGGTGGGGGCAGGGCAAGAAACAATGCGGCCATACTCTGTGGTAGGGACACACACATGATGAGGAAGTAGAGCCGGCTCTTGTTGACCAAAGAGAAGCAAGGAAATGAGAGTGACAATACAGCCAACCAATGGTTGGACTGTCATTTTATAGAATGGTATGGGCTCTTATTGCATGGTATTCCTCAGAAGCCCTCCTGCAGCCTTCTTTGCCCCTGAGCCTTCCCGCCTCCCAGGACCCACCAGTCATTGCCATCGCCAGCCTCCTGCGGCCCCTGACCACAACCCCCAGGAGCCATCACCACTGAGGGAGGGGCAAGCACTCTCCGCTACTGCCTCCCACATTCCCCTCGGCTTAAGGCCCCCAATGAGTTACTGCAGCAATCAATCAATCAATCAATTTGTAAAGCGCGCTACATACCCGTGAGGGTTTCAAGGCGCTGGGGTTGGGGTGGGGGAGAGGAGGGTGCTGCTACTGCTCGAAGAGCCAGGTCTTGAGGAGTTTTCTGAAGGAAAGAAGGTCCTGGGTCTGTCGTAGATCCGATGGGAGGGTGTTGCGGGTCTTGGCGGCGAGGTATGAGAATGATCTGTCGCCGGAGGATTTGCGCCAGATGTGGGGGATGGAGGCGAGGGCGAGGTTGCCGGAGCGGAGTTGCCGGGTGGGGGTGTAGAAGCTGAGTCTGTTGTTCAGGTATGTTGGTCCGGTGTTGTGGAGTGCCTTGTGTGCGTGGGTGAGGAGCTTGAAGGTGATCCTCTTGTTGACGGGGAGCCAGTGAAGGTCTCTTAGGTGGGGGGTGATGTGGCAGTGGCGACGGATGTTGAGGATGAGTCGGGCGGAGGCGTTTTGGATGCGTTGGAGGCATTGTGGGAGTTTGGCTGAGATACCGGTGTAGAGGGCGTTGCCGTAGTCGAGTCTGCTGCTGATGAGGGCCTGGGTTACTGTTTTTCTTGTTTCTGTTGGGATCCATTTGTAGACTCTGCGGAGCATGCAGAGGATGTTGTAGCAGGAGATGGAGCTGACCTGCTTTGTCATGGAGAGTGAGGAGTCGAGGGTGAAGCTGAGGTTTCATGCGCTGTCGATGGGTGTCAGTGGGGGACCCAGTGTGTTCGGCCACCATGTGTTGTCCCAGGCGGAGGGGGTGCGCCCAAGGATGAGGACCTCTGTTTTGTTCGAGTTCAGTTTTAGCCGGCTGTCTCTCATCCAGTCGGCGATGGCTTTTAGTCCCTCGTGGAGGTTGGTTTTGGCGGTGTGCGGGTCCTTGGTGAGGGAGAGGATGAGTTGGGTGTCGTAGGCGTAGGAGATGATGTTGAGGTTGTACTGACGGGCCACTTGTGCGAGGGGGGGGCATGTAGATGTTGAACAGCGTTGGACTGAGGGATGAGCCCTGGGGTACGCTGCAGATGATGTTGAAGGCTTTGGATTGGTACGGGGGGAGGCAGACTCTTTGGGTTCTGCCGGCGAGGAAGGATGTGGTCCATTCGAGGGCCTGGTCCTGGATTCCTGCTGCGTGGAGGCGGGATTTTAGGGTGTGGTGACAGACGGTGTCGAAGGCGGCTGATAGGTCTAGGAGGATGAGGGCTGATGTTTCTCCATTGTTGAGGTGGCTTCTGATGACCTTTGCCGGGAAAGGGAGCAGAGAGATGGGCCGAAAGTTTTTCAGGTCCTTGGGGTCCGCCTTAGGTTTCTTGAGAAGGGCGTTGATCTCGGTGTGTTTCCAACTTTCCGGGAATCTTGCAGTTTCGAAGGAGATGTTGATGGCTTTCCGTAGGTGTCGTCACTGATGATTGTCCAGGAGGTCAGTCGGCTGGAGCGGGTGGAGTTTGCGGTGGGTGGGGTGGGGGTGTCCGGAGTGTGAGGGAAGTTGAAGGTGTCGTGGATGTCCGTGATTTTTCGGTGGAAGGCGGTTGCTAGGGTGTCGCATAGTTCTTGGGAGGGGGTGATGTCGTTGACGGTGGCGTTTGGGTTTGGGAGTTCTTTTATGATGCTGAAAAGTTCTTTGCAGTCATGGGCGTTGTTTTCTAGGCAGGTCTTGAAGGAGGATCTTTTTGCTAGCCTGATGAGTTGGTGGTGTTTGCGTGTGGCATCTTTGAGTGCTGTGTGGTTGTCTGGAGTGCGTTCCAGTAGCCATATTTGCTTGAGTTTTCGGCAGTGCCCTTTGGAGGCTAGGAGGTCGTTGGTGAACCAGGTGGCTTTTTTGTTGATGTGGTTGTTGGAGGGTTTTCTGAGTGGAGCAAGGCGGTCGGCGCAGTCGTTGATCCATAGATTGAGGTTGTGTGCAGCGATGTCAGGGTTGGTGGGGTCGACGGGCGGTTTCTGGGCTAGGGCGTTGGACAGTTGGAGTTCAGTGACTTTACCCCATCGTCGGCGGGGTGGTTGTTCGGTGAGGTGGTGTTCTCTCTGCTTCTTGAAGGTGAAGTGGACGCAGTGGTGGTCGGCCCAGTAGAGTTCAGTGGTATGGTTGAAGGTGACGTGGTTGCTTGTGGAGAAGATGGGGTCAAGGGTGTGACCGGCTGTGTGGGTGGGTGTGTTGACAAGCTGTGTGAAGCCGAGATTGGCGAGGTTTCCGGTGAGGGTGGTGGAGTTGGTGTCATTGTTGTTTTCGAGGTGGAAGTTCAGGTCCCCGAGGAGGATGTGTTCCGTGGAGGCGAGTGCGTGGTTGCTGGCCAGGTCGGCGATGGCGTTGTTGAAAGGTGCCCTGGGTCCTGGGGGTCTATAGATGAGTGTTCCTCTGAGCGTGGTGTTGGGGTCCGAGCGGACTTGGAAGTGAAGGAGTTCGGCGGCGCTGAAGGAGTCGTCCAGGGTGGTTTTGACTTCAAGGGTGGCTTTATGGACGATGGCTATACCTCCTCCGGTTTTGTTGGTGCGGTCTCGGCGAGCGACTTTGTATCCGTTCGCGATGGCTATGGCGATGTCGGGTGCTGAGGAGTCGTTCTACCCAGTTTCGGTTAGAAAGGCCACGTCTGTGGAGGTGGAGTCGAGCAGGTCCCAGACTTCGATGGCGTGCTTTCGTGCTGAGCGGGTGTTGAGGAGTATGCAACGGAGGTGGTTGGTCTCGATCCTAGGAGGTATGTGGGCTCTGTTGCAGGTGAAGCTACAGTTGTGGCAGGAGAAGGATCCTTGCGTGCTCTTAGGAGAGGCCTGGAAGCAGGTGGTGTCTAGTCTGGTGTTGAGTGCGCGGAGGGTGTTGGCATCGTAGCGGATGCTGGTGGGGTGGCTGTTGCTGGGGCCAGGGGTTCTGGCGCTGGGCGCGGTCCAGGCACGGACGGGCGCAGACAAGCGCCAGCAGCGCGGCCGCGCCATGGCTGCCATTAGAGGAGGGGAGGGTGGGGTGGCAGATGGGAGGTGGGAGGGCCTGACAAATGAGAGGGGAGGTGGGAGGGGCCGCAGGGGATGCAGCAGTGGGAAAAAAGCAAAAATGAAGCGGTGAGAAGGAGGGGGGAGGAGGGAGGGGACGCAGCGGCGGGAAAAAAGCAAAAACAAAGCAGTGAGAAGGAGGGGGGAGGCGGGAGGGGCCACAGGGGACGCAGCAGTGGGAAAAAAGCAAAAATGAAGCGGTGAGAAGGAGGGGGGAGGAGGGAGGGGACGCAGCGGCGGGAAAAAAGCAAAAACAAAGCAGTGAGAAGGAGGGGGGAGGCGGGAGGGGCCGCAGGGAACGCAGCGGCGGGAAAAAAGCAAAAACAAAGCAGTGAGAAGGAGGGGGGAGGCAGGAGGGGCCGCAGGGGATGCAACGGCGGGAAAAAAGCTAAAAGCAAAATCAGGAGGTGGCAGCAGGGAAAAACGGGATGGAGCGCGGAAGGCGGAGCGGGGAGCGACCTGCTTGCCTGCACAGGATTCCTCAGAAGTCCTCCCGCAGTCCTTTCGTACCCGAGCTCTCCCACCTCTCAGGACCAACCAGGCGTTGCCTTGGTCAGCCCCCTGAAGCCTCCCACATTCCCCACAGCTTAAAGCCGCCAGTGGAGTCCTGCAGCACAGGATTTCTCAGAAGCCCTCCTACAGCCTCTTTGTCTCTGAACCCTCCTGCCACCCAGTACCCACCGGACATTGCAAATGCCAGCCTTCTGCAGCCCCTGACCACAACCCCCAGCAGCCTTCATCATTGGGGTAGAGGCCAGCACTCACCACTATCGCCTGCTGCCTTCCCTGTGGCTTAAAGCCACCAGTGAGGTCCCACAGCATTGGCCGCATGCAGGCCTTGCCTGGGCAAAGCCTGGGCCAAGGGCAGGCTCATCCATGCTCATTGGAGCCTGGAGGATGCTGGGCCACCCTTTGTTCATCTCATGCTCAGCTACCTGTGCCCCCCCTGCACCTACATGGCTTATTGCCCCTGCATTGCTCACTGCCCTTAACCTCCCCTGCACCCATTTTGCTCCTTCCACATGCATCGCTCCTTGCCTGTTCTCTCCTTGCCCCTACATCACTCCTTGCCCCCTTGCCTCCCTTGTGCCTGTGCCACCCCTGCGCACACCTCGCTCCTTGCCCCTGTGTGCCGCTCCATGCCCTGCCCCCTCACCTCCCCTTTCCCCTGCATCGCTCCTTACCCATGTGGCGTCCCTGCATGATGCAACCTGCCCTTGCCAATCACCACCGCTACTCTCCCTTGCAATGCCTACCACAGGCCATGACCACCCAGTACCTCAATGGAGACCGCGACACCACTCAAGAGTCACAATCAGTGAATGCATCGCCAACGCACCTCCAGACGGATCCTTGGAACCACCACCAGCTTCCGTTACTCCACCAAGGAGCTCCTGGATTTAGACCACGTACGTCAAAGTGGCTGCACCTCAGCCACCCCTCTCTCCACCAAAGGACCACTCTCCTGCAGACACTACCTCTTCTCCTGTGATACCCCCTACAAGGAGCTCCATGCTACTCCACCCTAGAAACCCAACAAAGCCACTCACGTGCTACAATGCATCCTGCTCAAAGCCTGCTTCCTCTGCAAACACACCATAGAAGTCTGGGACTCCATCAACAGCCTCTCCACCGACATCACCTTCATCACCAAAACATGGCTCAAACCCTCAGGAAACCCTGATATCGCCATTGCCACCCCTAATAGCTACAAAATGATATCAGGTGGCCACGCCAAAAAACAAGGTGAAGGATTTGTCATAATTTTCAAAGACACCATCAGATGCCCCATCATTAACGATGACCCCACGCCGCTCATGGACCATCTCAACTTCCGACTTCAACTTCACCCAAAAGACCACACTAAGAGGCACACTCTCATAAAGACCTCCTGGACCCCCCTCAACTTCTGCAAAAACATCTTCAACCTCTTTGCCCCCCCAGCCATTGACTCCCAACTCTACATACTACTTGGCTACCTCAACCTCCACATCGATGAACCCAGAAACACCAATGCCACCACCCTCCTGGAAAGTCTCATTAACATTGGCCTCACCCATCTAGTCAACGTGCCCACTCACAACGCCGACCACACACTTTACACCATCTTCACCTTGAATCAAATTCAGCAACACCACCAAACTCACCTGGACCGACCATGCCATCATGCACATCAACATCGCAGAAAACCACCCTCAAGCAACAGATCTCCTCCCTTCGCTCATGGACCAAGTTCACCGAAACCCAGTGGACACAGACCCTCTCCTCCTGCTACTCAGAAGCCACTGCTGACCTCACCCAAGCAGTTCAGAACGTCACCTTGTGTATCACCAACTGCTCCAACAGGGTGGCCCCACTGAAACCAGCAAAACCAACAAGACCTCCAAATGAGCTAGCTGGTTCACCACAGAGCTCCGAACCACGAATTGCAAATGTTACTGACTCGAGAAGTAATAGCGTGCGCCCAAGAACCCCGCCAGCTCAGCCACCTACAAAGCAGCCCTCAGCACCTACCACCGACACATCAAAGCTGGCAAGAAAACAGCCCTCGCCATCCGCATCCACTAAGCAGCCAACCGCACCAAGGAACTATTCAAAATAATCAAAGATTTTTGATACCTGAAAGCCACAGTAAACACCATTTGTCGCTTCCAATACCTCTGCGACACCCTCTCGGATTTCTTCCACAACAAGATCGGCAACATCTACCACAGTGTCAACTCCCAACCAGCTACCTCCAACCCCAGCAACCCTAATCAACAGACTAACACCAGCCAGACCATTACCTCCTGGACCCCGCTCTTCACTACAGCCATCATGACCTCCATCCACTCCGGTGCACATACCGCCCCCTACTGCCAATACCTCTACAACCTTAGATACACCCAGATCTGTCACGGTTTCGGGCGGGTCTGATCAGGTCTTTGGTTGGGACACCCCTTGAGGTCACTGAATATCCTAAGAGGTAGTACACTGGGGCAGAGGAGCAGCTAAAGGCATACACGGAAAGGACAGCTATGGATAGGCACAGGAAACAGGAAAGTAAAAGCAGAGCAACCCTTGTGTGAACAAACAGGAAATGGATTACCAGTGGACACACACGCTGGGGTTGTACACAGAGTAAGGCGCAGAATCTCCCACAGTGACAGGGAATCTCAATGCCTCTGTGCAGTTTGCTCTTACAGATAGTCACCCTGCCAGCCCCATAGAAAGGAGGCAGCAGAAGTGATTCTGTCTCTGGACCCTAGAGCACAAACAAGGATAGTACTTACATACACAGGACACGCTCTTGTGGGTCCAGCTGGAAACACAGTGGCGATTCCTGAGAAAACAGCAATAGCACACTGTCACTGTTAGGCACGAAATACAACGTATAACACTGGACAAGGATCGGGGCTGGAATTGCCTCCTGGAAACCAGGAGCCAACCCCAGTACACAGGAGGACATGTATACACTGGTGAAGACTGATAGAACACTTACCAGACACAAAGAACCAAGAAGAAACAGAAACAGAAGGGAACAAACAAAGAGGCAGAGGCAAGAACTAGGAACAGGCTCAGGCTGAAGCAAAGGCGGGTCTAGGACTTGAAAACAGGGCGCAAACTTCTGGCTGGGACAGACAGAGACAGGACTGGGAAACTGAGAACAGGCTCTGGCTGGAACAGGCAAGGACAGGACTGGAATACAGGGAGTAGGAAATGAGCAGTAAACAGGACTGGTAAACAGAGAGAAGGTTCAGGCTGAAACAAGGCAGGAGCAGGGCAGAGAAACAGGGAGCAGGCTTTGGAAGAAACAAACAGGTACAAGGCTAAGAAGTAGGGAGCAGACTCTGGCTGGAACAACCAGGAACAGGGCAGAGAAACAGGAAACAGGATCAAGCTGGAACAGAACAGAACAGGAACAGGAACAAAACTGGAACACCATCCGACAAGGGGTCTGTAACACAAAGGAATTGAAGTCCGATGCACGACGGGGAGCTTAAGGAAATGGCTGCTTATAAGCAGTTCCAAGCTGGGCTGCACAGGAGAGGTTTCAGGTGTGTGTGGTTTCGGACACTTGCAAGTCCTGGAGGAGAGGATCCAGTGAAAAGGAGCAACTGGACTTCTCCCATTGAAAACAATGGGAAACAGAATCTGGGTTTTCCTGACTACCAAGCTGTGCATTATGGGATTTGCAGTCCCAAGAAGCAAATGTAGCCCTACACAAGTGTACCATGGAGAAAAGAGAAACAAACAGGAGTCAGCAAGGGACTCTAGATAGGTGTTCAAGGTGATTCCCAGGCTTCTGACAGCCCCCTTACAGCGCCCCCTGGAAATGGGACGACCGAGTCGTAACAAGATCAGCACACACCTCACCAGCATCATCAATGCCTCCATCTCCACTGCAACCTTCCCGGACAACTGGAAACATGCTGACGTCAGACCTCTGCTGAAGAAACCCACTGCTGACCCCTGCAACCTCAAAAACTACTGCCCGATCTCTTGCCTCCCCTTCCTGGCCAAGGTTCTGGAGAAAGCCATCAACCTCCAACTTACAACCTCCCTAGAATAGAACCACCTTCTGGACATCTCACAATCAGGATTCCACACAAACCACAGAACTGAGACTGTTCTAATTGCCACAACAGACATCAGAAGACTCCTCGACTGCGGAGAAACACTAGCTCTGATCCTACTTGACCTCTCTGCAGCTTTCAACACAGTCTCTCACAACACCCTCATCAGCGGACACCACAACTCAGGAATACAAGAAGATGCCCTCTAGTTGATCGCCTCCTTCTTCACAGGGCACACCCAAAGCATCTGCCTGCCCCCTTCACTTCAGCACCCAAAGACATAATTTGAGGCATACCCCAAGGATCAACCCTCTGCCCCACCCTGTTCAATGCCGACATGAACCCCCGCGCAAACCTTGTCACATCCCATGGCATCTGCATTATCTCCTTTGTCGATGATACGCAAGTTATCCTCTCCCTTAGCGATGACCCATCCAACACCAAAACCAGCTTCTTTAATGCTGTGACTCAAGTAGCCAACTGGATGAGAGACAACCACCTCAAGCTGAATTCCAACAAAACTGAAGTACTCATCTTCGGGAGCAACACCTCTGCCTGGGACGAGCTGGTGGCCAGCCCAACTCAGACCCAGCCATTCACCTACAAACCCCGCCTGCAACCTAGAGATTGTCCTCGACTGACCATGAAACGTCAAGTCAACACCACTGCCTCCTCCTGCTTCCACACCCTCTGCATGCTCTGTAGAATCTTCAAATGGATCCCCACCGAAACCAGGAAGACAGTCACTCATGTCCTCGTAACCAACCAACTAGACTATGGCAATGCCCCTTATACCAGCATCTCCACCCAGATACTCAGAAGACTGCAGACTGTACAGACACAGCGGCCCAACTCATCCTGGAACTCCCCAGATGCAGTCACATCACCCCTCACCTGAGGAATCTCCACTGCTCCTCATCCAGAAGAGATGCCAATTCGAGATTCCAACCCTTGCCTACAAGTCCCTCCATGACCTTGGACCCTCTTACATTAACCAACATCTTGAGTTCCACCAACTTTCCAGACACCTCTGGTCTGCCTCTCTTGCCCTTGCCCACACCTGCCGCTTATGTTATAGCTGCTGTGGCAGCTGTGCCTTTTCATACATCACTGCAAGAGGACTCCCGCTCACTGATGGACTTTAGGGAGAAGCTTAAGACATGACTCTTCAACTGGGCCCGTACCCAGATACCCCACGGGGTGATAGCGTGTGCTATACAAATGCATGGTTATTGATTGATATGGTAAGATATTTCCTATTATTGTGTAGTATGGTAAAATATGGTATGACAAGGTATGGACTGTCTTTGCATTATATGACATGACTGGTGTTAGACCTGCCAGCCTTGGGGTGGTTTTCCCCCTAGCCTTTTGCCTTCCTCCTCTGTTCTTCTGACCTCATGTTTGCTGGTATTAGGACTCTGAGCACTTTATCACTGTTAACTAGAGCTAAAGTGCATGCGCTCTTTCCTCAAAACCTGGTATTTTTGGCTTATCACCAATTGGCATATTTAATTTACTTATAAGAACCTAGTAAAGTACATTATATGTGCCCAGAGCCTATAAATTAAATACTACTAATGGGCCAGCAGCACTGATTGTACCACCCACTTAAGTAGCCCTTCAACCATGGCTCAGGCCTGCCACTGCAGTTTTAAACTGCCATTTCGACCTGGCAAAATAAAACTTTTACCAGGTCAAAGCCTTCATTTTAATACATATGTCTTCCCTAGGACAGGCCCCGGACAGCCTAGAGGGCAGAGTATAATGCATTTAAAAAGTAGGGAATCTATTTTTTAGTTTTAAGTGTCATAGTAGTAGAAAATCCCTAAATGTGTTTTTCCTTACTGCTAGGCCTGACTCTCCCATGGAATAAAATTGGAGTCGCCTTATTCATTTTAAAAGTGTAACTTCCAAATGGGAAGAGATAATTCATGTAAGTTTGGTGCCTCTTGAACCATAACTTAAAATCCTAACTTATGGTGAAGTTGGGTTTCAAACTGCAGTTCTGAAAATACCACCTTTAGAAAGTTGCCTTTTTCACAACTTACTCATTTGTTTCCTGCAGCCTTTCTCTGGTCACATGAGTGAGTATAGTTAGCAGACACTGGGGGTCATTACAACATTGGCGGGAAAAGCCGCTTACCGCCGTGCAGAAGACCTCCAATACACCTCTGCGGCCGCAGAAATCCGCCACAGCTATTATGACTCACATCTCGGAATCTGCCGAAATTCAGACACCCACACAAGTCCGCCACACCAAAGGTCAGTGATAAACTGGCGAAAACAAAACCGATACCGTCACGCCAACAGAAACACGCCCATGCTATTATGACCTACGAATCCACTCGGCGGTCTTTCAACCGCGGTATTCCATTGGCGGTACACACCGCCACGCTCAAAATACACACACATCTCCAAAACACCGCCACATTGGACAATTCCTAATACACACACCTGAGACACATACAAACAACACTTCCACACACCCAACACAATATAAAACACACCCCCACATCACCCACAAACCCCTACGACCAAAAATCAGAGACGAAGGCGACAGAGAGAGAGCACAGCAATAGAGAACCCCACCACACAGAGACACAAAACCCCATCACCCACACAACATCCATGCACAAAATTCCACACACCACTACACCTCTCCCATCACCACATACACCACCCCACACATCACCTACACCACCCCATGGCACGCCAAAGACACCAAAGGTTTTCCGAGGAGGAGCTCAGGGTCATGGTGGAGGAAATCGTACGGAAAGAGCCACAGCTATTTGGATCACAGGTGCAGCACACCTCTATAGCCAGGAAGATGGAGCTATGGCGAAGAATCGTCAACAGGGTAAACGCAGTGGGACAGCACCCAAGAAATCGGGAGGACATCAGGAAGAGGTGGAACGACCTACGGGGGAAGGTGCGTTCAGTGGTCTCCAGGCACAACATTGCGATTCAGCGGACTGGCGGCGGACCCCCACCTCCTCCCCCACAACTAACAACATGGGAGGAGCAGGTCTTGACCACTATGCATCCTGAGGGCCTCGGAGGAGTCGGTGGAGGAATGGACACTGGTAAGTCTAATCTTAACTATCATATCCCCCACCCTACCTGCATGCCATAACACACCCCCACCCTCACCCCCTCCCCTATCACTCCAACTCTTCACTAATGTACTTATAACACAAACCACCCATCCCAACACCAAGCCCTGCATGACACAACTAAGCATGGACACCCATCGCTAAAGCATGCCCACTGCACATACCCATAACACCCCTGAACCATCATCACACAAGCCCCCACAAAGGAATGCAAGCACTGGGGTACACACACACCCACCCATTGCACACCATGACACACACAGATGCAATAATCATGCTTTTATACCCCTGCAGGACCACTACCTAACGTCAACAGACAGGAGGGCCCAGATATCTCCACTCCACCCCCAGAAGAGGCCCACAGTGATGACCGCAGCTCTGGCCAACTGGATCCAGATGACCAGCCCGGACCATCGTGGACCTCGGGACAGTCGGTTCCCCTCGAACAGGCACAGCCCAAGACTGACCTTCCACCCTCTGGTAACACCAGCACAGCACCCACCCAGCGGGCCCATACCTCCGTACCCAGGACACGTCAGTCAGCTGTGTGTCCACCACTACAGGGAACCCAGGATAACCCACCACCCCAACAACAACAGGGACCTGGAGGCAGTGGTAGTGGGCACACGGTCCAGGGGACGGAGGCACAGGAACACAGGGGAACTGGGAGGGCTGCCGTGCGACAGGGGGCGGACAGGCCAAGGGAACCCACTCTCCACGAGGCCATCTCCTCCATCATGGGAGCATACCACCACTCCCAGGAGACGATGGCAACGGTCCTGGCCAAGTTTCAGAAGACCCAGCGCATGCAGGACGAACAGTATTTGGGGTTCAGGGAGGAGCTCAGAACCATCAGCTCTGCCCTGGGCACCATCGTAGGGGTGCTGAAGGACATACAAAAGACCATGAGGGACAATGTGGCACTCCAAGGGGCCCCTGACACTAGCATGGATGATGAACTGCCCACCACCTCCGCAGGCGCTAGTGGACAGGACGCCCCGCCACAGAACCACCACACCAGCACCCCACCCCCTGCAGACAGATAACCACCCCGCAAGCGGCCCCTGAGATCCAGGAACACACACCCAAAATGGCAAGACCCCCGCCAGGAAATGAGACCACCCTGATTGTCCTCCCACTGTCCCATTTAGTAACCTTGTCCATATTGGAACTGCCCCAGCTCCACTTCCTATGCCCATATGGGCAATGCACCTGTGAGACTAATAGACTGGACTCTGCCATGGACATTCCTCCACCATCAGCCATCACCATTTTGCCACCCCCTCCAATAATTAGCACTTCAATAAACACCCTTGAACCACAAAACAATCTGGAGTCAGCCTTTGATTTTGAAAATGTGTATTAGCTATGACAGTGACAAAATCCGTTCTCAATAGTAATGTCAACATACCTATGTCACACATCACAAGTCCATGAAGGATGCAAGCAGATGACACACGTCGGTAACCACACCTGTGAAACCGTAATGGAAATGTATCATTCAGTTAGCAGATACTACTTCAAATTGACAGACAGGATAGAGGTAGAAGTGTGAAAGTGAATGTAATAGTAAAAAAATTGTTCTCATCTGTGTGTCACTGGAAATATTGCTGTATGAGTCCCTGTTATCAATGCCTTCTTCCTCTGCTTCCTCCTCATCACTGTCCACAGGCTCCACAGCTGCCACAACACCATCATCTGGACCATCCTCCTGCCGAAAAGGCACCTGGTGTCGCAAAGCAAGATTGTGAAGCATCGAGCAGGCGATGATGATCTGGCACACCTTCCTTGGTGAGTAGAATAGGGAACCACCTGTCATATGGAGGCACCTGAACCTGGCCTTAAGGAGGCCAAAGGTGCGTTCGATCACCCTCCTAGTCCGCCCATGGGCCTCATTGTAGCGTTCGTCTGCCCTGGGATTCCTCACTGGGGTCAATAGCCATGACAGGTTGGGGTAACCAGAGTCCCCTAATAGCCACACGCGGTGCCTCTGAGTTGACCCATCACATACGGGATGGTGCTATTCCGCAGGATGTAGGCGTCATGCACTGAGCCAGGGAACATAGCATTTACCTGCGAGATGTACTGGTCTGCCAAACACACCATCTGTACATTCATGGAATGATAACTCTTCTGGTTCCTGTACACCTGTTCACTCCTGTGGGGGGGGACCAAAGCCACATGGGTCCCATCAATGGCACCTATGATGTTAGGGATATGTCCCAGGGCATAGAAGTCACTTTTCACTGTAGCCAAATCCTCCACCTGAGGGAAAGCGATGTAGCTCCTCACGTGTTTCAGCAGGGCAGACAACACTCTGGACAACACGCTGGAAAACATAGGCTGGGACATCCCTGATGCCATGGCCACTGTTGTCTGAAATGACCCACTTGCTAGGAAATGGAGCACTGATAGCACCTGCATTTGGGGGGATTCCTGTGGGATGGTGGATTGGTGACATCAGGTCAGGCTCCAACTGGGTACACAGTTCCTGGATTGTGACACGGTCAAACCTGTAGGTGATGATTAAATGTCGCTCCTCCATTGTCAACAGGTCCACCAGCGGTCGGTACACCGGAGGATTCCGCCATCTCCTCACATGTCTCAGCTGACGGTGCCTAGTGAGGACAACAGCGACCACAGAGTCAACAAATTATGAGGTATGTACCCACAGCTACACAGAACACAACACTAAATACAATATCCTTCCTGTATGTGTGTTGCGTGTAGGCCTAGGCATGTGTGACGCAGTTGTAAATGAAGCTATGTGGGTCCCTGAAATGGCGGCTGCCTGACCTCTAAAGTGGGACAATGGGATGTGAGGTAACTGCGCTGGCGTTGTTCACCGTCGCGGTAGGCGGTCAAAGACCTAAGGGTCCCAGGAGCCAATGACGAAGTGCGCCTGCGGTGATGATACGCACCACTGCGGACGTCACTGCCGTGGACGTGCCCGCCATTTTCTATCTGTTCAATCACTCGATACCTGATCTTCCAGAGGAGAGGACCTACACTGCAAGTGCTGCTGTGACCTCGGTCTGGAAGAGACAATGGCTGGTGCGTCTGGGGAAAGGGCCCCTGCCTTCACTGCACAGGAGTTGGAGAGGCTCGTGGACGGGGTCCTCGCCCCCAGGACATGCTACTCTACGGTCCTCCAGACCAACAGGTAAGTACACAGGGAGCACGTTGTATGGGCTATGCCTGGGTGGAGAGGGCTGGATGTCAGTAGGAAGGGGGCAGAGTCCTGCGAGCATGTAGAAGTGTGATTGCATGTGCCACATGGCAAGGGCAGGGATGTGGAGCACTCACTTCGACGGTGCTGTTGCTAATGACTTTTCTTCTTCCCCTGTACATGTCATGTAGGTCAGGGCCCACCAGAAGAAGGATATTTGGCGTGCCATCGCCAAGGACGTCCGGACCCTGGGGGTCCACCAGAGACGGAGCACCCACTTCCGTAAAAGATGGGAGGACATTCGCCGCTGGAGCAAGAAGACGGCGGAGGCTCAGCTGGGGATGGCCTCCCAATGTGGGAGGGGTGCCCGTCGAACCATGACCCCCCTGATGTTCCGGATCCTGGCGGTGGCCTACCCTGAGTTGGATGGGCACTTAAGGGCATCACAGCAGACACTCACATTCTCATGACTTTGCGCGCAGTGGAGGGGTCTGGGTGGGGGAGGAGGGTTGTGGGTTTCCCTAGGCCAGGGCGAGTTCCGTAGGCTAGGCCCCTCCGGAATCCAGGTCATGTGCCACTCCACCCCACCTCTGTAGAGTGCCAAGTACAGGTATACATGCCCCTGTGTCATCTATGTGGGTAGATGACACTCATAGCCATGTAGGCCATATCCTAGGAACTGCATCTGTAGAGGCCAAGAGCACGGCGTAGTGCAGTGGGCTGCTGTGTCTGTATTGTCCGCCAACGGTAGCGGTAAGCCATGCACTCAACCTGTCTTTCTTCTGTTTCCCCACCCCTTTTTGTGCTCTCCCTGTTCTTTTTTTGCATCAGCATCATCAGGCGGAGGTACAGTGGCACCGGAGCATGAGGGGGCTGCATCCCACATGGCCATGGAGGGCCACACCACGGACACAGAATACACCAGTGGGAGGGAGGGCGAGGGGAGTTTCATGTCGGTTACCGGATCAGCAAACAGCGACACAGACTCGTCCTCCGATGGGAGCTCCCTTGTGGTGGAGGCACCATCTGTGCCCCCCACTTCTACAGGTATAGCCGCCACCCCCCCCTACCAGCACCGCCCTCCCAGCAGCCCCTCAGCCTTCGCTCCGTGCCCGCTCATCCAGGAGGGTGGGCATCACCTTCGCCCCACGCACCCGAGTCCCCTGCCCCTGTCACCCCTGCTGCCCTTAGTGAGGAGGCCATTGACCTCCTCAGGTCACTCACTGTTGAGCAGTCTACCATTGTGAATGCCATCCAGGGTGTAGAAAGGGAGTTGCAACACACTAATGTATTCCTGGAGGGCATTCATTCTGGTCAGGCTGCCCATCATCGAACCCTGCAATCTCTGGCCTCAGCACTGATGGCAGCCATTGTCCCTGTGTCTAGCCTCCCACCTCCAACTTCCTCCACCCAGACCCAATCCCCTGTACCCCAGACTATCCCAAGCACACCATCAGACCAGCCTGCACACACCTCAACACACAAGGGCAGCTCAGGCAAACATAGGCACCACACATCCCACAGGCACTCACACAAGCATCACCCACATACACACACATCAACATCCACTGCCTCCACTGTGTCCCCCTCCTTGTCGTCTCCCCCTCCTCCCTCCCAGTCTCGTCTACACTCTCACCTGCATGCACTACCACTACAGCCACTAGGACTCGTACCAGAACACCCAGCACCACACCCGCTCACCTGCACTCACCACCCCCACTACCATTTACACATCCCCTGTGTCCTCTCCCAGTGTGTCTGTGACGCCCCCTCCCAAAGTACACAAACGCGGACACCCACACACCCAACATCCATCCACCTCACGACAGCCTCCAGAACCTGCACCCAAATCATCTAAAGTTACACCTCCTACAACCACCTCCTCTTCCTCCACTCCCAGACCCCCTCCAGCTACCCGTCCCAGTGTTCATCAGAAACTTTTCCTGAGCAACCTTGACCTCTGTCCCACCACCCCCACCCCTCCAATTCATAGGTCCTGTACTAGCACCTCAGCCAAAAAAAGTCTGGTACCAGTGGTGCGTGTTAGAGGTATGTGGAGTGCACTGGCCACCAGGGCAGCCACTGTGACACGGAGCTAAAGCACTGCCAGTCCACACCCTGTAAAGCACCAGAAGTTGGACAGTGCCCGACGGGAGAGGGTGAAGACTCCTGCCGGCAAAGCCGCCCACAAGGGTCCCGGGGGGAGTATCGAGTCAGCTGTGACCCCTCCCAAGGTGGTGAAGGGGCAGAAGAAGTCTCCAAAGTCTGGTAAGAGCAGTACGGCGGGGAAGGCCGCCATTCTCTCCGCTGGCCAGGACGCCACCGCCAGCCCCATCGTCACTGGTCCGGAGACCACCGCCAGAGTCAGTGCCCTGGAGGGCAGCACTATCGTCACTGGTCCGGAGACCACCGCCAGAGTCAGTGCCCTGCAGGGCAGCACTATTGTCACTGGTCCGGAGACCACCGCCAGCGTCAGTGCCCTGGAGGGCCCCGGCACCCACAGCCCTGCTGGGCACTGAGGGACCGTCATGCCACACACCGTTGCACAGGTCACAGACAGCAAAGTCAAGTACCGCTGAACAGGGCAAAGACCGCCATGGCAAGCACCGCTGAACAGGGCAAAGACCGCCATGGCAAGCACCGCTGAACAGGGCAAAGACCGCCATGGCAAGCACCGCTGAACAGGGCAAGCACCGCCGAACAGGTCAGAAACGGCAAAGTCAAGCACCACTGAACAGGTCAAAGACCACCATGGCAAGCACCGCTGAACAGGGCAAGCACCGCCAACTCAAGCATCGTTAGCCCATGTGCGGCTGGGACAGTGACGGAACTGGGACCGTCACGAGGAGCGTGATGCACTCTGGGCACCAGTCCCCCTCCAGAACCAGTGGAGAACTGCATCCACTCCGTCTGTCCTTCACAGGATGAAGCACTCTGGGCACCAGTCCCCCTCCAGAACCAGTGTAGAACTGCATCCACTACCTCTGTCCTTCACAGGATGAAGCACTCTGGGCACCAGTCCCCTCCAGAACCAGTGGAGAACTGCATCCACTCCGTCTGTCCTTCACAGGATGAAGCACTCTGGGCACCAGTCTCCCTCCAGAACCAGTGGTGAACTGCATCCACTACCTCTGTCCTTCACAGGATGAAGCACTCTGGGCACCAGTCCCCCTCCAGAACCAGTGGAGAACTGCATCCACTCCGTCTGTCCTTCACAGGATGAAGCACTCTGGGCACCAGTCCCCCTCCAGAACCAGTGGAGAACTGCATCCACTACCTCCGTCCTTCACAGGATGAAGCACTCTGGGCACCAGTCCCCCTCCAGAACCAGTGGAGACTGTTATCCACTTGAGAGACTGTGGCTTTGCACTCCCCAGGATGGTACAGTGGGCAACCCACCCACTGTAGAGACTTGAGAGACTGTGGCTTTGCACTCCCCAGGATGGTACAGTGGGCAAGCCACCCACTGTAGAGACTTGAGAGACTGTGGCTTTGCACTCCCCAGGATGGTACAGTTTGCAAACCACCCACTGTTATCCACTTGAGAGACTGTGGCTTTGCACTCCCCAGGATGGTACAGTGGGCAACCCACCCACTGTAGAGACTTGAGAGACTGTCACGTTGCACTCCCCAGGATGGTACAGTGGGCAAACCACCCACTGTAGAGACGTGAGAGACTGTGGCTTTGCACTCCCCAGGATGGTACAGTGGGCAAACCACCCACTGTTATCCACTTGAGAGACTGTGGCTTTGCACTCCCCTGGATGGTACAGTGGGCAAGCCACCCACTGTAGAGACTTGAGAGACTGTGGCTTTGCACTCCCCAGGATACATCAATGGGCATGGAGCCCCGTCGTGGATCTGGCTTTGCACTCATCTGGCTGAGGTGGCCCCACTTCCCTTCCCCCTGAGGTGCCTGTTATATTTCTATCTGATGGCCCTGCAGTGTTCTCTCCTTTTCTGGATAGGTATCGAGTGTGGGCCTCGCCCATGCATTTTGGGCCCAGTGGTCCACGGACATTGAATTGTGCATACCTGCACTACTAATCGTGATGTTTATATTTGGAATGTGTATATATTTCTGTACATATGAGCTTACTGTATTTTTATTCATTACAATAGTTATACTGATTCCCTTTTGTCTTTGCATTCTTCCGGGGGGGTTGTGGGTTGTTACTGTTTGGATATGCATTGGTGTGTGTGTTGTAGTGGGTGAGGTTCGGGGTGGGGGTGGGGGTGTTGCGTGTGTGTCCCCCTGACTTTTGCCTCCCCCCTCCCCTATGTCGTAGGTGCAGTACTCACCGTTGTCTTCGGCGCCGCCGTTGCTGATGTTCGTAGAGGAGCAGAAAGACAAGCGCAGGGAGTATTTGGAGTTCGGGCTCCATGGTGCCCTCCTTCCTCGTCGAGTGTGTTAAGGTGAGCGTTTTCCCATTGCAAAAGCTGTTTCTGCCATGTTTTTATCCACGGTAAATCCGCCCCGGAAAAGGTGGTGGATTGGTAGGTTGTGATACTGTGGGCGGTACTTTGTCCTCCGCCTGTCTGTTGGCGGTGACCGCATCGCTGCTTGTCTGTACCGCCGTGGCGGTCGGAGTGTTAAAGTGGCTGTATATGTTGGCGGTTTCCGCCACGGTCAAAATTCCCTTTTTTTCTCCGCCGGCCTGTTGGCGGTATTACCGCAGCTTTAACACCGTCCGCCAGGGTTGTAATGACCCCCACTGTCTAGAAGTTTACCCCACCTCCCAGAGCCAGAGCACCAGGGTATAAAAATGGACCTCAGACACCCAGAGCATAATTGGCATATCTTCTCGACTGAGCAGTGCATCATCAAGCAGAAGTGATGCATCATAGCTGCTGCATGGATTGGATCCATTGCAAAAGACTTGCAACGCCACCCAATCCCCACCTTGGGTTCAACACATCACCTTCGGAACCAGTGCTGTCTGATTCCTTCCGGAGTAGTTCCTCATATCTCTCATCGACAACAGGCTTGACAATGCTGCCAAAGCTCTGCATCGCAGCTTCACCGCTCATTGGAACCAGCGCATTGCCTCAACTGCACAACGCATCCCGACACCTGCCTGCCCATCGCAAACCCAATTGATGATGTAGTGCCTTGCATGAATAGAATGAAGGTTTCTGGCTCTCTGAGGACTCCGTATTAGTGTGTGACGTGATCGCTGGAATAAAATGTGTGAAAGCATGCTTTAGAATGTTGCCTGTTCATAGGTAGGTGCAGAGGAATAAAGACATGTGACTTACAGCTCCATGTGTGGCCTGATCATTCAGTGGGTACCAGGCTGAGCTAGATGCTACAGACAGGATCCTCATTGCCAACACAACACACCAGGGGCCAGATGTACCAAACGGTTTTACCCATTCTGCGTCTATGGGAAAATGTGTTTGTACATATGGCCCCAGAGCTTCACTGCATCTTGGAATTGACACATTGCCTCGGCTGTGCAACTCATCTTTGACGCAGAGCCACGTAACGCTCAGCAACCCAGATTTAAAGTAATTTGAAGAAGAAAGTGCTCTCCTAGAGAGTTTGCCTTGGTCCAAACAAACTACTCATGTGAGCCACATGTGACTTCATCTAAGTGTTGAGTCGGCGGTTGTCATATGTGGAGTCAAAGCGCTACTCGAGCTGATGTGAAGCGTGTGAATGGAAAGAGAGCTTCACAGAAAAGTCTAAGCATCATTGGTCAAGAAACTACAACCAAGATCCCACTAAATTGTACAGCGCTGCCACGTACAATAAAGTAATACATTATACAAGGTGTTAATGCTAAAGGTGGATTCAACCATGTTTACAAAGCACAGTTAAAGACAGTTTTCACATACCAAATAGCGCTGAAAGTGGATCAACCAGGTGTAAAACAATACAAACTAAAGTATAAAAAGAATTAAGTAATGGACTTACCGAGCCCAGTAAAGAGAGATTTTTTTTTTTGTATAGCACAAACTTGAGCTGGAGGAATTGGAGCACTTTACATGAGAACCAGTTCTGTTACACAAGGGCTCATTCATTTTTGGCAGGCACAGGGATATTAAGGGATTTGCCCAGAGTCAAAGGATGTTGAGCCAAAGTTGAAACTCCAACCTGGTTCCCCAGCTCCAAAGTCAGCAGCTGTTATGCCACTTCTCCTCCTAAGAGTTGTTGCATCACAGCTGTTGCTGGGCCCAAGAAGAAGCAGAAAAGTTGTGCTAAAGGAGCGATCCATATTTACAAGGGCTAGAAACTCGGTGGGCCGTTCTGCAGATGGAGCCCATCAAGGTCGGCCCACTTGCCTGGCCCATTGTAGGGCCAGGGCCCTAGCAAGAATGGAACTGATTCTGTTTTCAACGTGGAGAGGTCAGGGAAAGCTCCAGTCCCTACATCAGTAAGCCCCCACAGTGGTTTACAACGCTGTCACCTTCCTCAAACCATCACTACCATTTGACACTTCCAAAAATCCAAACATTGGCAATAGATGGACTGCCTGAATAGAGACATTTGAAGATTTCATAGATGTGCTTGAAAAAACTGCTAACTGGAAGGGAAGATTATCAAAATCTCAAAAATCTTGCTGATGTGAAAGAAGTTGTAAAGATAATGCCAAGAACTGACAAAGAAGTCACATACCGCCAGATTACGAATGAGCTGAATCTCAAATTCAATCCGTTATTTCTGAATTATATTTTTCAGTCAAGAACATCAAAGAATATCAGACAATCAATACATTTGTAGATAAACTTGATACACTCATCAAATGCTGTAAGTTCAATGAATTTCATGATGAATAAGCTAGTGGCTTTCAGTGATCGATGTATGCTTGTCTAATTTATTCAGATGACGGATGTTGAGAGAAACTCCTAGTCTGGAGTGAGCGTTGATGTCAGCCAGAGCTGAGGAACGTGGTGAACAAAGCCCAGAGCGAGTCAGTCATGAGTGTGAAACTTATTTTGAATTAAAAGACTAAGGGCCAGATGTACGATCCAGAGTTTTGTGACTCACAATTTGCAACTCATTTGCGAGCTGCAAATTGTGAATCGCAAAGTCATATGTACAACAGAGTACTTCACACTGTTTGCGATTCCCATTGGTGGCGCAAATGATCTCCCTCACTAATATTCATGCGGTACGTTGCTATTTGCGACCCCATTTGGAATGGCTGCACTCACAGGGATGGTGGCCTTCTGGGGACAGCAGACCACCATGTCTGTGACTGCTCTTAAATTAAGCCATTTTTCCTTAAAGGAAAACGGGATGCATTTCAGAAACCAAAATGATGAGTTATCTTTTTATTTTTTTGCAGAGCAGGCAGTGGTCCGTGTTTCGCTACCATTTACAAAGGGGAAGGGGTCCCATACGGAATTAGTTAGCACCAATTTGAAATTGGTGATAACTGAGATTTTTTTTGTGACAGCATTCACGGTCACAAAATAATCATACATCGCTCTGCGACTCACAATTAGGAAGGGAATGCCCCTTCCTAACTGCGACTCGCAAACCTCTTTTAGGATTTGGTAAACTGATTACCGAATTGCAAAATAGGGTTTGTACATACCAAAATGCTTTTTTCGTGTTGCAAATTGCCTGATTCGCAGAATTAGGCCGTTAGCGACAAATAAAAAGCTACATACATCAGGCACTAAATGGCACAAAGTGATGTCTACATACAAAAAGTTGTGTTTCAGATGTGGATTTGTGTTTCCACATGGAAGAAAATGTCCTGCCATTGGTCAAATATGCAAAGGCTGTGGAAAAGAGAACTATTTCATGATGATGTGTGGAGTGAAGGAAAAAGAAAGTGCGTCATGGCATGAAGACAAAATGTCCACCCAAATATTCCAGATGCAACTTCGACGCATGCCCATGGGGCCAAGCGGCGACATCAGTTGAGACAAATAGATACTAAACAAAGTTGATCGTCATCTTAATCATCATCAAGCAGTTCTTCAGCCTCAATATTAAGTGGAAGTAAAGAAAGTGATTGTACCACGTCAATGTTTACCTCAGAAAAACATGCACATTTTTGAACTGGTTGCTTGTGAGGATAAAGTCACAGAAGAGTAGACATGTCAAAGCTTTGAAATCCTACAAACACTGTCCAGAGATTACATTAAAAATAAATGGATGCTCAATACCTTTCATTATTGACAGTGGTGCTTCAATAAATGTAATGGCTGAAGAAAAGTACAATGAACTGTCTCCATTACCGGGGCTTACATCATCAAAGACCAAAGTATACACAACTATGAAGAGTAAAGGTTCATTTATAGTGACAGTGAAACATAACAAAACAAAAATCCAATCACCGATCCAGGTACTTCAAGGTACAGCAGCAAATACCTGTTGCTCAGTTTCAACATAGCTAATGACATGGGACTGATTTCAGTGAATTACAACATGAATGCTTTTCACAAAATAGTTAGTCAATTCCCTTCATTGTTTCGTGGTTTAGGAAAGCTAAGGACTATGAAAAAATAACTGCATATTAATGAGGATGTCCGTCCTGTTGTTCAGAGACATAGGCGAGTTGTGTTTCATTTACAAAAAGCTGTTGAAAAAGAACTTGAATCATTACTTAAGCATGGCATTATTGAAAGCTCCAGTGGTCCAACGCTGTGGGTTTCTCCCGTAGTAGTAGTGCCTAAAAAGGACCATGAAGGAGCAGTGTGCATATGCATTGACATGCACCAAGCACACAAAGTTATTGAACAGGAACAACATCCAGGCACGCATATTGCTGAAATCATCAAGTAATTGAATGGTGCCAAAATCTTCTCTCGACTTGATTTGAATAAAGGTTATCATCAGTTAGAACTAGAAGAAAACTGCAGATATATTACTACCTTTGCTAAACACGTGGGTTTGTTTAGATACAAGAGACTTAAGTTTGGTGTGTCATCGTCTGCAGACATGTTCCAAGACGTCACACAACACATTACACAATCTGTTATAATTGCATTTGACCGTAGTTATGACATACTGATTTTTGGAGCTACACAGAAGGAGCATGATTGACCTCTCACACAATTATGTCAATTACTCAATGATGCAGGTTTGACATTAAATGCAGACAAGTGTATGTTCAATTAGACAAAAGTAAAATCTCTGGCCATATCTTTTCTGATCGGAGCATGACACCTGATCCTGCAAAAGTGCAAGCTTGACAAATGCTGAATCTCCACAAGATATTTCAATGGTATCTTCTTTTTTTCGAACAACCAGTTACTGTTCACGATATAAAGGACTTTGCCACAGTTAGTGCTCCATTAGAAGAATTAACCAAGAAAATTGTTTCTTTTAAATGGTCACAAGAATGTGAAAAGAGTTTCAAGAGAATCAAACATGCCATTGAAAATGCTACAGAAATGGTGCACTTCAATCCAAAGCTGGACACTGAGATTGTAATCGATGCTCGTCCTGTTGGGTTAGGCCCTACTGTATACTTACACAGCATACTGGATGTCCAAATGCCAGATTACATATTGTGACCAAGGCTAGCAAAAGTTGATCTGAAATGGAGCTTGATTACAGTCTGGAAAGGAAAGTTGGGCTGTGGTATGGGCTTGTGAACATTTCAATGTATTCCTAAATGGAAAGTCTTTTATGCGGGTGACTGATCATCAATCCTTGCTGAACATCTTCAGCAATCTAAAAGTCGAGATGCTTCCTCGAAACTGAATGATGGAGATTACAATTGCAAGTGTGCGATTACACAACTGTGCACCGACCAGGAAAGAATCCCAATCCTGCCGACTACTTTTTGAGAGTGCTCATTGAAGGTCATGGCACTCCTTCCAAAACAGTTGAGGCCTAAATCAATTTCATTGTCAAGTCAAGCACACCAGCTGCTGTATCATTAGCTCAATTTGTAACTGCTACAAGCCTTGATAGTGACCCGCTCAAGTTTAAAAACATAATTATACATCAGTTGTAGAACAAACACGTTCAACCTCTCAGTAATGATGGTGAAAACCAAAAGTACAAATATGTCGAAGATGAATTGTCCATAATTCAGGAAGGAGGATCGAGGATCCTGATTGCAAAGAGTCAATGACAAAAGCTGATAGAAGTGGCTCACGACGGATATCGTGGTATTGTTGCTACAAAATATTTTTTCAGCAGGCCTAACTGGGTCGTTCTAGCCGTCCCAACACTCCATTGCAGTCAGCCTGAACTTGTGACTGTCCAGGTCCAGCACGACTGTATGTCCCTAATAGTGCCTTTTGCCTTTTGGCCCTATTTTCACCTAACACTTTAAAATGTAGTATCTTTGTTTCTACTGATTGGATTTTTGTAGTGTTGGTCTTGTTTTATTTATTAAAATCAACTTTAGTTTTTTAACCCTGTTGTGGGCTCATGTGTATTTTCACTGCATTACTGTTTGAACTGTTGCACAAATACTTTACAAATTGCCTCTAAGTTAAGCCTGACTGGTCTGTGTCAAGGTACCAGGGGTTTTGGCACATGTTAATTTGAGGTTTGCTTGTGTTTTATCCTAACAAGGACTGTGGTTGCTGCTTGACCAAGGCTCCTACCCCAGTTAACCTACAACCCACATTTGTACTTACGGTTGTTGTATAGTATGGCATCCTATGTTATGGTATTTTTTATTGATGAATATGGTATGTTATGGTCTGTTATTGTACAGTATAGTATCATGTGGTATGTCATCCCTTGGCATTGTATAGTATTTTAGGGCATGAGAATGGGATGGTGTTTCATTGAGGTGTACAATCAATGAACTAACAGCACATGTACCCATGCATTTAGGCAAGCACCAATATCACCAGCTGGTACATGTAACTTAACATTAGAATTCCCAAATTGAGATGGAAGGTGGCCTTACATAGAATGTGGACAAAACAAAGAAGAGTTATAAACAAACCACCTGTTGTGAATTAAAGCACGGGTCCACCTCAGAAGTAAGTGCAAATTACAAGTTTATTCTTAAGTGCGTCCTAGCATCCAGCCACTCTGGAAAGGCAGCAGTAACTATCTTCTTCAGAATGTTTGGACGCCTACATTCTTTAGAACAACAAGAATCAGAACATTACATATCCTCTTGTCTTCATATTGAGTAACTAATAAAGAATGACAAATAAAAAAAAGAAAAAGGGAATAGAAAAACAAGTTGTACTTTAGCATACAGGTTACTCATAACTTAGTTCTTCAAATGACTAATGAACAAAACAGTAGAGGAACATCCTAGAACCAAAAGTTACTTCACAATATAGTCCTTCAAATAATCAGGACACTTATGCACCCTTATCGGTTGTTTACGAATGGTTGTGCCCGCGTGAGGTGCACTTGCACCTTGTTTCACACTCTCATGAATTTTCTCACTCTCATCAATTTCTCTTGCGCCTTGTAACACACCTTCTCGAACTGCACTTGCGCCTTGTACCTCAACTCCACCATCCTCTTCACAGATTACATCTTCAGAAACAACATCCCTCTTGCCCTAATTCCCCAAGAAGAAGGAGCTAGAACACTCTTCCACCGCTTGATTTCGAGCATGCACTCCTCCTCTCTGATACAAAGCTACATTTCTCACATTCCACTTTTTACCTCCTTCAATCTCATCTTGAAATTTTCCCACCTTCTTCACAGAAAAAGGGCCTCTAAACCTCGAAACGCCCCCTTTGACTCTACCTGACTTGATCTTAACCCAATCCCCCACCTTCAATTTATGGTTGTGGTGAGAAATCACACCCATGTCACCGCTCGATATCCTGTCCCCACCTGAAGCAACCCACTATTGAAGCCAGAAGGGAATGAATTTCGAGCCTATTGATCGCCCCCTCATCACATGAAAAGGAGACTCTCCAGTAACACAGTGGATTGTGGAACGATAAGCTCGTACCACATCAACAATCATTTTCCGGACACAACAATGATTGGCAAGAGATAACTGCACTGTCCCCTTGATTAATCTATTAATTCTTTCCACAATGCCATTACCCTGAGGATAATACAAGGACGTTCTGGCGTGACGCACTCCACAATTCTTCAGAAATGCACACATCTCCTTTGAAGTTAATTGAGTCTCCTTTGAAGTTAATTGAGTCCCATTGTCTGTGATCAAAACCAGTGGAATACCTTCTTCCATAAAAATGTCCTCCAAAACTCTTATAGTAGTAGTTGTGGTCACATCACATACAAACCTAAAAACTAGCCACCTTGAATGTACATTCACCACCACAGCTGCAAAGCGCATCTGAAGAGGAAGTTCCAATAATGGACCAATAAAATCTAAACAAATAGTGTGCCAGTGCTTCCCAGGATCTTCAATGTGTCCTTCCACCTTCCCTACACCAACTTTCAACCTCTTTTCACTCTCCTTACACAGCCTACACTGCTCCATCCAACACTTAATCTGACCATCTAAGCCTGGCCACCAAAAAAACTCTTTCAACCTCCTGCTTGTCATTCCTTGACCCAAGTGACCCTCATGAGCTAGGGAAAATAATTTAAACCTTAACCCAACTGGTCGAACAAAACGTTCTCCCCACATCAACACACTGTCCCCACAACACGACAATTCGTCCAACACATCCAGAAATGGTCTCACAGACAGCGGAAGAGAACTCTCTCTTCTAGCCCCTAAAGAAACTAGTTTGAAAACACACTTAAGACAATCATCTGCAGCCATCTCACTCTTCCATTCCTCCAGTGTAAATGTACCAAATACCCACTCGACCACATCACTAATGGAGGCCACAGCATTATCCGTATCACAACACTTTATCGATTGAGAATCAACTTTCTTCCAGTCAAGAGACAATCAGGACAGGCAATCAGCCTGGACATTTTTCCAACCTTGGACATACTCCACATGATATAAATACTCTTGCAATCTAGCAGAAAGTCTGGCCAACCTCGCTGACCCCTTCCCCGCACCGCCAGCAGACAGTATCCTTAACAGTGGTTTGTGATCACTCCTCAAAGTAAACTCCAACCCCCACAAATACGTTCTGAAGTATTCTGTACCCCAGACAGCGGCCAAGGCCTCTCGTTCAATAGCAGAATAGTTCAGTTCTGTCTGGGTCAAAGTTCGAGACGCAAACGCCACAGTCTTCTCTCGATTACCATGCATCTGTGATAACACCGCTCCTAAACCTGTACCACTGGCATCTACAGTCAAGATAGAGCACACATTAACCTTAAAAGCTGTTAGGATACCTGCTCCACAAATTTCCTCTTTGATCTTGTTGAAGCAAACCGTCTGCTCATCAGACCAACAAAACGTACTCCCTTTTCTGAACAATTTTGTTAAATCCTCATTTTTACATGCAAACTTATCCACAAACTTGGAGTAATATTCCACAAGTCCCAAGAAGGACCTCAACTGTTCCTTATCAGTCGGTGCTGGTGCCAGCCTAATGGCCTCTAATAAACTTCTCTTTGGTTTGATACTCCCTTTAGAAATTGAGTACCCTAAGTAGTCAATTTCCTCTACAAGAAAAGTGCACTTCTCTTTATTCAAACTCAAGCCAGCTTCATCAATAATCGTGAGAACTTTTCTGAGTGTAATATTATGTTCACCAACTGTTTCACCCATCACAAGTATATCATCCTGGAAAAATAATACACCTTTAACATCTCCAAACATTTTGGCCATCATCCGTTGAAACACACTTGCCGCGGATGCCAGACCAAAAGGCATGCGGGTGAATTGAAATGTACCTTCTGGAGTGACAAACGCCGTAATGTGTTTGGATTCAGGATGAAGTCTAATCTGATGATAGGCATTTCTCAAATCTAATTTTGAGAAAAACCTACCATTTTTGACCGAGGTTAACAACTCATTAATATTTGGCAAGGGGTAGATATCCACCACAATATTCTGGTTCACAGACCTCAAGTCCACACACAATCTCACCTTCCCATCTGATTTCCGTGTAATGACAACCAGAGAAATCCATGGAGAAACCTCAATAGGTTCATTAATACCCTCTGCCAATATGTTGCTTATCACCTTTTTGACTTCATCCCTGACTACAAATGGTATCTTGCGAACCTTGTGCTGACTTGGGTGAGCATCATCCCTCAACGTAATCTTATGTATGTAACCTTTTAAACATCCCAACTCTTTCTTAAAAACATCCATGGCCCCCTCCAAAATGTCTTCCAACTGCATATTATTTCTTCCAACAAAACTTGACTGGATGCCCTGGGACTGATGACGATGTTGAGATCAAATTGATGCATCCATCCTAGGATGGGTGGACCTTCGACTGCCACATAGATTTTCCCAAGAACTTTTCTTTTTCCAAACTGAATTTCTTTCAACATATACCCAAGCAATTGAATTTCCACCCCTTGATACCCACCCGTGGATATGTCTTTTCGTAACAATTTCTCCTTCGGCCAATAGCGTCTAAAGAGGCTCTCAGGGATTATGGTGTACAAAGAACCAGAGTCCACCATGAGATTTACTTGGACCTCCCCAATAGAGAAAAGAGCCGTTGGTCTAGAGCATCTGCGGTCACTCCCATTCACACTCACAGTCATACCATTCTCAACTGCTAATACCCTGTCCTCACAAGCAGATTCACAGCATTCCTCTCCTATATTTATACTTGGTTTCAATTCCTTAACAAATCGGTTACTTTCCTTGCACACACAAGCATAATGCCCCCTGCAACCACACTTGCGACACTCCTTATTGGTAGCAAAACATTTCTTGGAGTCCCCCAAATGTAAAGTACTGCCACACCAAAAGCACTCCTTCCCCTTGCTTCTGGTATACCCCCCTTTCTTTGGTACAGTTCCAGCTTCCTGTAGAGATCCTGTAGACTCGCTTGACAAAGCCATAACATCCCCAGTTTTCTCTTTCCTTTCTAATTCTTTTATACAGCCTCTCGATTCTTCCATCACTTTTGCCAGGTCAATTGCTTCTTGCAAGGTGGAATCCTTTGCCACCCATAACCTCTCCTGAATCTTTTTATTGCGGCACTGAAAGCTAAGTTGATCCCGTATTAATTCATCTGTCATAGTTCCAAACCTCCATTTGACCGATAACTCTCTTAATCTTGACACAAAATCATCAATAGATTCATGAAAATCCTGGGGTTGGGTATAAAATTTATACCTAGCTAATACCAAATTAGTTTCCTTAGCAAACCTATTCTCCAACCTTTTAATGGCTTCTTTAAAAACATCATCCATAGGCTGTCCATTTGACCCCAGGGAAGGGGGAAGATATTTAAAAATCCTTTGACCTTCACACCCCAAAGTACTTAAAAGAATAGCCTTTTTCCTTAGAGGAGAAAAACCTTGTCCATCCAACGCAACAATATAATTTTCCAACATTTCTATCCAATCTTCCCAAGGAAGAGTTGGTGTACCTGGAAGTGGTTTCAATAATGGTGGTGGAGAAATATTGGCCTGAGTAGCCATAACACTTGTACAAAGTAAAATAATAAAAATGCAATTTGAGTGCTAAACAATACAGTTCAACGTTAAAATACACTACCCATACAACTAGAGGTAGAATTGAAAAATAACAGTAAGTTGTTTCTTCGAAACTCTCACTATACACTATTTACTAAGTCACTTCCTTTCCAGTACACGAAAAATCCCAGCTCCTTTCCACTAGCTCGTGCCCCTGTGCTCCTGTGCAACGCTGTGACTCACCGAGGCTCCAAGAGTGTGTCTTTTTAAATTGAGCGTTCTTTCACTTAACTTCAAGGGTGCCACCCCCAAAATTTGCTTCCTCCAATAGGAGCGCTGGTACAGGCTGCTCCCACGGAAGCACAGACAGAGTCCTTCCTCAGGTCAAACGTGCGAAGGTCGGCATCAGTATCATGAAGAAGAAAGCTGATCGGCTGCTCGTTGCGGCACAACAGAGAACGGCAATTCAGGACGGAAGCACCCGTTAGAGCCAGGTGAGCGTGGTCAGACTTGGTGGTAATCCAGAGACAGTCCGGATAAACACCAAACAGCCAGCCCAGAAACAGCGCCAGCGCCACTCTCGCATAGGAAAACAGCTCCGTACACCGCCGTCCCAGGGAACTCAGCGCTCTTGAGAAGAAAGTGCGATCGAGGACGGCACCAACCAGATCCATCGAAGAGGAGGGCTGACCTAGGTCGCGTCACCGTGTTCCTGACACTCGTCGCCAAAGACTGTTGTGAATTAAAGCACAGGCCCACCTCAGAAGTAAGTACAAATTACAAGTTTATTCTTAAGCGTGACCTAGCGTCCAGCCACTCTGGAAAGGCAGCAGTAACTGTCTTCTTCAGAATGTTTGGACACCTACATTCTTCAGAACAACAAGAATCAGAACATAACACAACCCTTAGTCGATGCTGCAACTTGTAACCTTATCAAAATGTAATAATCTGTGCTGTCTTACTATGTTGCTCGGACGAGCTGCAGAAAAGCAGCTTTCTGGATAGGGGAGTTTTGAGAAATCTGTAAAACAGTGAGTGAGGTCAGTGACAGCTCCAAGATATAAAAGCAAAAACTTGGGGGGGATAAAAGAAGCTAAAGAATGACACAGAGCTGCATAGTAGCATGTAGAAAGAACATACAAACAAACAGCACAGTCATCGGAAAAAAGGTACCACAATCTAAGTGCAGGCAATGCAAAAGAACACTAATCAAGAAATCAAGCAGTACTTGGTCCATGCTCCAGGAAAGAAAAGATAAATATGAAGATGAATTAAAGCTGACATGCGCACACCAATGAAAAGGAGGAAAACAAGAGTGTCAATGAAGCCAACCAATGGTAAGTAATAAGCAGGCTAAAAGCCCCCTTTTATATATTTGTTTTAGAAACATTAGCTCTGAGCAGGGTCTCAGAGGACACCTAAAAAGGACGAGTGCAAAAACGTTGAGATGTGGGAAATGATTGCTGATGCAGTGTAAAAGGCCAGACAAAGCCAATACATGTGGATTCAGGTGTGTAATCTCGGTTTAGGGGCAGAGGGGGTGAAAAATAATGGAAAAGTAATAACCAAATGTTGAAGACCAGTTTAGGCATGTGCTCATGGTCACACTGTGGCAACAGTGCTACTTGTAGAGAGAAATTACTTGGTATTTGACAAAGGAATATTTTCAACATGTTCGTTTTTTTATATTTCATTTTAAAATCCCGTTGTTGACCCCTGCTTGAACTGAAAAGGAGTTAATTTTTAGAATGTTGGTCCAAAGTTTGCTGGAAAAGGACTTTCACTACCAGAGGTGCCACACAGTTTTAGGAAACTCTCTCCACAACGATAGTAGTTATTCGCAGGATGCCGTTCCATAATCTGTACTCTTTTTAAGGCCTTCTTAGTGCACTACAAAATTGGTCCTAAACAAAAAAAGTACATATGCAGGTGTTTTATTTATATGAACATTCTACAGTTCTGATCTAGTGTGTATGATATTTCACTAATCTCTGATTTAAAACTGAATTTCTCTTCCTTCACAGTCAACATTTCTTTGAATGGTACTGTGGTGGTTACTCCTGTGCAGGGGTGTGATCGTGGATGAAATTCAGAGGGTAACACATTAAGGAGCTACATTTTTGCTGGACATTTAGGCCCATATTTATACTTTTTTAGCGCCGTATTTGCGTCGTTTTTTTTACGCAAAATCGGCGCAAACTTAGAAAATACAATGGAATTTTGTAAGTTTGCGCCGATTTTGCGTCAAAAAACTACGCAAATGCAGCGCTAAAAAAGTATAAATATGGGCCTTAATTCAAGTGACTTGTGCTGGGCTGAAGTGGGCAGTACAGGGCAGTATACCATTTGGTAGCGATCTTCCTCATAAGGATTGTGTAAAGGGCACAGTGTCAGATATGGACAATATGTTGTTGAAAATCGAAATTTTGTGGGATCTTGATTGTGGAAGACAATTGGAGTGGACCATTGCTTGAAAGGAATACACTGTTAGTTTATCCATCAATTTAACAATCTCTTTCTTCTGGAATTGTATAAGGTGAGTTGATTCATATTGCATCAAGAAGCTCACCATTGTGCCCGCTTTCTTCCTGTTTATCTCCACAGCTTCTGTAGTAATATTTCCTCAAGGAATGTACTAGCAGAGTGCTATACTATTTTTTAAGGAGTGGAGAGTTTATTTCAACAACTGCCTTACTTCCAGAGGCAGTAGTCAAAGTGCCGGCTAAACGAAACCAGTCTGATGAGGTGCCCCTCGTTCCTAGCGTCGTTTGCTCGTTTCAAGGAGAGAAAGTGTGAACATGTGAACGTTCAAGTGTCAAAGAGCAGGGAAAGTGGAGCTTCCACCCTTTCCTTTTTTTCTTCGGTCTGTGAAAACATTAAATTGTCTCTACCTCGTGGGGTTCCTCTTTGAGCCGATCCGTCCCTATTTTTATATGTTCTGTTTCCTTCAAAACTTCACTCCCTCCTTTCCACTGGATTGCACCCCTAGGTGATTAGGATGATTTTGCAGGGAAAGATATATCTGGGATTATAGCGATAGATTGGTTGAACCTCATATTCTCTTTATTGTTGAGTGCTCTCATAATCCCTGTATTTGTTATACGGTGCTATTATTTATCTGACTCACTCTATATGATGTAGTTTTTAAAATATATATTTATTTCCCTTATTAAGCATTTGTCCTCAATGATATGAGCAAAGCAACCTAAAAAGATACGTTATAATAATACATATATCGTAACTGCGTCCATGGCCACGGAAAAAGCAATGCAGAGAATGGGAATAAAGAAAAAGTGAACTAAAAATAGCAAACATTGATTAAGAATTAACAAATGACATGGGATGATAATTTAACTTTAAACAGCATTTAATTGCACCATTGCGGAACGTCTCTAGATCTAGACTCCTGCAACTGTCTCATATTTTTTGCATACATACTATGGCATTCCGAAGAGTTTTTGCTGTCATTAACTGTTTCCTTTGTTTCAACAAACAGAAGATATTTCTCAGCATGGACAATCCCCAGCAATGTTGAGGTTCTTTCTCCTTTTCTACCCTAAAAACAAATGCATTTCTGGTTTTGATATGAGTAAACCTCTAACCATTTTCATTGTATGAAACTACTTGGTAATAGTTTCTAATTGTCTATAATTGCTTACCTTCGTGGGTACCCACCACCTTTTAGAAGAGTTGCAACCTGGAAATGTCCAGAAGCACTAGCCACTAGAAGCACGTTTACATACATGAAAAAATCCACACTGCAGAATGTTCCATGTGATGAAAATCCATTTGCCAGAGAAAAGTTCACAAAATGGTTGTTAGCTAAGTGGCTATGTACTAGTAGTTCAAGATGTATGTACATCTAAGTGAAACAGAGGTGCGCAAATACTTTTGCGAATAGGGTAGACTTCAATTGTTTCTAATACAGCAGGATTGGAAAAATAATTTTTAGTCACTAATAAAACAGTATCAGTGTGGCGAAGAGTGGGTCTGTGGGCGGGATAGGTCTGGGGGGCTCACCATGTGATGTAAGAAGATCAGGGGGTGAGGGAGAGGGGGTTCACGATCAGCAAGGTTTCACTTAGCATATTCCCCACTAAGCCCCAATAATTCCAAATGGAAGGACAGTCACATAAGACTTGCAATAGGTCACAGTGGGCATGGGACAGCGGCAACAATTCTCATGGGGTAGTAGGCCTGCTGCCCTCAATATCACAGGTGTTCAATGCCAATCATGTAGGGTTTTAAAGAGGCAGAATTTCATCGGGCCTTCCTCACTCCGCAGTCACGTGCTTCTAGTAATTCAGCCCAGTCCTACACTTCGTAGTCCACCTGTAACCTCGTCTGCCATTTAGTGCGAAGATTGGTTAGACTTCCATGGAAGTGGCCGCATGCCCTAAGATAAGAAACTATGGGGGAGGACAGGAGGACCAAGGGCGCATCCCCAATCAATGATTAAGACAGTTTGGAGCTGTAGATGTCTCCAGGATTGTTGCGGTGGGAGGCCGAACTCCTTGTGGTGCAATGAAAAGGTCTTAAGGGTGCCATTGTCTGGGATCTGGCTCATGTGTGTAATGCCCACCAAGCACCAACTTTCCCAGTCCAGCATCTTTCCGCTGATCCGCAATCGACATTTCCCCAGAGTGGCACATGTTTGTGGAGGTGGGGGTCTACTCTAAATAGATGATGAGCTTGCCACCAAGATTTCATCATGGCTTGTACCATTGGGTTGACAGGATGCAACGTTGAACCCCTATCGCCATAGAACAGGCTCAACCCTGGGGACACTGCAGGAGTGTGCGTCCCATTTGTACTCATAATGGTGAGTCCAGTGTCTCGGGGAGCATATACGCCAGCTGAGAGAGACGGAGGGCTAAAGCGTAGTGCTTCACTGAGGGCAAGACAAGTCCATCACAGGAGCGATAGGCCATGAATTTCACCCAGGCTAGGTGGGGACTGGAAGTCCCCCAGATGAAGGAGCACATGCACTTATCCACAGAGTGTAATATGGAGAGGGGCCAACAGTGGTAACATGCCCAATATATAAGTGTACCTTGGTAAGGTCATCATGCAGACAGCCCGCAATCTCCCCCACAGGGAGAGGCCCATGTGTGACCCTTTTTCAAAATCTTGCTTTGTGAGGGCAAGCAAGGGGTCAAGGTTATCCTCTAGCATGTGGTCCAGACCTCTATTAATATAGATTCACAGGTACTTGAGACCTGATGGTTTCCATCGGATTGGGAAGTCAGAAATGGCCGTGTACATGGTCATGCACAACAAGAGTAATGCCTCGCTTTTATCACAATTAACTTTAATGCCTGAAAGAGCTGTGAAGCCAGCAAGGATGTCTCATAACATCGGGAGAGAATGCGAAACATACGAGAGGGTGAGTAGAACATCATCTGCATAAAGATAGAGTGTAAATTTGCTACCAGTTACAGGGACACTTGAAATTACTGGCAAGTGTCGGATGGAAGCCGCTAGTAGTTCCATAGCCAAAAGAAACGGCAGTGGGGACAGGGGGCACATGAACCCTCCACAGTTTACCTGTGCCGTAGGCGAAATGTAAAGACAGCAACCTTTGGCGGAAAATGCCATCTCCCAGGCCAAGGTGTTGCAGGATCTTGAAAAGGTACCACCATTCGAACCTGCTGAACGGCTTTTTAGTGAAAGATCAAGGGCTTCATCCTGCAGGTATCTGGTCGACCATAGGGTGTGTGCAAGAGTTCAGAGGTGGTTCATGGATAAACGACCAGGTACAAATCCCACCTGTGTGTGGTGCATGAGGGATGGGATCATCTCCTGGAGAAGAGCTGCTAGGACTCCTGCTAGGATCTTAATACACCCATTGAGCAGGAAGATGAGTCTATATCTACCACAGATTAGGGATCCTTCTCTTGCTTCAGTAGAATGTCTGTTGTTGCCTTATTAGAGATGGAGCACAAGGAGCCAGTGGGTTCTGTCTCACAAAATACCTCATATAGGGAATTAATTACATCCTGGCCAACCCATATATTAAGTTCTGCAGGGAATCTGTCTTCCCCTGGGGTCTTATGGTAGGGAAACCAAGAGATTGTCAACGCTATTTCCACTGTGCTTAATTCTCCCTCAAGTAGATTCCTGCCGTCTGGGGATGTGTACTCCATCAAGAAAGGTGGTAAGGCGGGCAAAGTTCTCCTCCATGTGGGGTGTGAAGAGGGTCAAGTAGAAGTCTGCTAACATGCAGACAATATCTTGTGGATGGGTGAGGATAGCACCATTCTCAGCTTAGACTGCTGAAATTTCTAGTGCTGCATCCTGTTATCGCAGCTGGGCTTGCAAGAGATGGCCTACCTTCTCCCCTGCTGGCAATGACTCCCCTTAAGTCTTTGGAGAGCAGATTCAGCTCTGGAAGTGTATAGGGCATTTAGATCCCTTCGGGCCCATTCGAGGAGCGGGTGTTGGACCGGAGGGGAGGGGTCCACGGTATATTGGTGGGTGAGAGTCACTTCCTCACCTTCTAGGTCCCTCTGTTGATACTGTCCCTGAGCATTGGCAAGGACTGCATCTCTCATGAACTGTCTGCAGATGGCCGCCTTTGTGGCAGCCCACAGGACATGTTTGGAGGAAACCGACCGATTGTTGTTATCCAGGTCAGTAGAAATGTAGGAATATTTTTGGGCTTTGCCTTGGGGCGTGCAGTATCGTGAGATGTTCAAGCATGACGGTTTAGGTCCAGGATTAGTAAGTCCCAGGTTAAGAGCCAGCAGGACGGGGGGAGAGGTCTGAAAGCGCAGCCTCCATGATCAGGGATTCCTTGACGAGGGCTACCGTCCGATGAGAGATCAGGAAGTAGTCTAACCTAGATTATGTGCCGTGGACGGCTGACAAGAAGGTGTATTCCCTGTCTTCTGGATATTAGAGATGCCAATGGTCCACCAGGCCACTATCCAACAAGACATCCCCTAGGAGGGCCGTGCCAGCATTATTGTCAATATCCAGAGAGCCAGTGTGGTCAAGCACTGTGTCACAAGCCAGGTTTCAGTCTACCCCAAGGAGGTAATGGGAAGCTCTGATCTCTGTCAGGAGTTGGTTATGTTGAATAAAGAAAAGGTGTTTGGGGCCGGTGGGAGAGTATATTGAAACGATGCACAGTAGTCATTCGTCTAGTTCAAGTTTGGTGCGGACATATCGACCATTCAGGTCAGATCAGATCTTAAGGAGGGTAAGCGGCAAGGATCTATGCCAAAGGAATGCAACACCTCATTTCCTAGACTGTCCAGGCCATACTGATGGTGTCCCTGGACAACTGCTACCCAGTCTCAATGTAGTTTCTCAGACTCCAGGTGGGAGAGATGGGTTTCCTGCAATAAGGCCACATCTACACACTTAGATTGCAGGTAGGACAGTAATTTCTTTCATTTAATGTAGTATGTCAGGATATTGACATTCCAGGAGAAGGCAAGTAAGGAAGAGGAGAGTGTTAAGTCCAGGGTGGACATCCGATCTGTTGAAGCAGCGAGCAGTGAGGATGCATGTCGTGGTTTTCAAGAGGAAAATGAAGGGGTCCGCGAGGAAGGAGTAACCAATGTAGGAGGGAAAGAGGCAAAGGGAAAGCAGAGGATCAGGGGAAGGGATGGTGTTGTGGGGACCCCTCAGTTTACAGGAAGATGCCTGCTGCAGGACGGGGTAGTTAAAAAAAGGGAGGGGATAAAAATAAGAAGAGGGTAAGATACCAGTAAGTAGGCAATGAGCTGGGAGGAAAGCCTCAGCATTGGCGCAGGTGGTAAGCAGGGTGTGGGGCTGGGTCGGATGCCGTAACCCTATCTGTTGTCTCTGGTAGTTGCCGGGGCGGGAGCCACATGAGGAGTGGCATACCCTAGGGGGCCATGTAATGTGGGTCATTATTTGTGGATATGGGTCTGCTGGCGGTGTGGGGGAGACTGCCTTAGGGTCCACCATGGGGCACAGGGAGCTCGCAGTGAGCACCCCTTTTGTGGGAGGTGATGGGCAAGTCCAGATCTCACCCCTCTTCTGTGACCAGTCCTCTGAATGCAGAGTAAGGGGAATGCCAGACAATGTGCACACCGCTCAGGGGCAGAGGAGAGGGGGCCTCCCATGGCAGGTCCTGCAGGGAAGAACCAACAGTGGTGTGGTGGCCAAGCGCATGTCCAACATGATGGCACAGTAGGCGAAGTGAGACCCAGGCAGGCTGTTGACGACCAGGGCACTGAAGGAGGTGGGTCGCCCCAGGATCAAGAGGTAGGTTTAAGGCCTCCACCTGTTTGTAGCGTGATCTTTGCTGTCAGGGAGAATTGAGCCCAGCTGGACACAGGGGTACCATGCTATTTGGCCCTTTTGTAGTTGTCAGGCTGGTCTGGGTCCAGCCCTATATTTGGTGCTGGCAGAAGAGAAAGAGCGGGGCTTCAGGGGTCCTCCCTGATGGTTGTTGTGATGAAGGGAGTAGTGCCCATGCAAGCTGTAGCTTGTGGAGGCAACAGGGAGGCAGATCCAAGAGCGCCTAGCGTGTTTGTTACCGGTCTTGCAGTTGATAGATTAATTGAGGCCGAGGCTTTCCCTGCATCTTTAGGACTGACCCCAATTCTCCTGCCGAGGCATATAGAACAGACACTGCGGAATCGCAGCAGGCTGTCTCCTGGTGTCAGAGCTCTGCCACAGCCTTGGAGCGAGTAGAGGGAGAAGGGTTGGGCTCCCCTGTAGTTCTTTAGGCTCCACCACCGCTCCCGGGTTCACACTAACATGTGGAGCACCATTAGCAAGTGTCCATCTTCACTCATGGCCAGACCACAACCCTGGTCTGTGCAAATTTTAATAGGGTAGTGGTGAAATGATAGCTTTTCAAGAGGTGTCTGGTGTCTCAAATAAGTGGGACATTACTGATATACATTATATATCATGTATGAGAAAATACATTATGCATCCCGTCTGAGATCTCCCCAGATCTAGAGGCATGTGTTGCAGCCAGCCCTAACCACTGAGAGTCCTAGACAACTCAGAAACTGTAAGAGAAAGAATGAGATGCAGGACAATAAGGAAACAGGGATCTAAACAATGGTAAGACATAAACACTAAAGCTAGGACATACTCCCGATAATGCAGCAAATATTGGAAAAAGGAAAGCCAGGTAAAGGACAAACAAAAACTGTATATAACACATGAATTACTGTACTTGGAACCAAAGCAAAACAACATAAGTGTAAATTGGAAGAAGAACCTGGCAAAAGTGGGTAATTGGACAAATCCACCAGCCACAATGTTGAAAGAAAATAGTGAAAACCCAAGCTACCACTTATTTTGTCCTTCCCTGTGCTGACCAGGAAAAGCAGTCCTCAGAACTTTCCCATGACTTAAACTAAAGGTGCAGTCTTGGTCGGGTACTAAAATGGGTGTGTTTTATGTTAGTATTGCACCTAACCACATCCATGATGACCTACCACGCATTTGCCACAACAGTAGACCAGCGCCTCAGTGACCACTAATAACATGCTGCCTCTAGACTTCACAGTTGATTGCACCCCACGCTAGCAAGGTACCATTCCGTGAAGATTCACATGGAACATCTCCATCCTTCTGCATTTTCTATTATGACCTATCTGTATGGAATGAAATACAAGCATTACAATGCCAATTGAGCTCGCTTAGCTACAAAGGAGAGGTAAGGTTTGAGGATATAGTACAGGCGTTTTTTAAAGTTTTTATTAGTAATACCTCAACTTGTATAACTATATGTCACTGAAGGTAAAGTAGATTTTATTTAGTAAGTAAATACTTTGGATGTGTTAATATTTTTAAACTGTTTTTGTTTTAGTGCAAGTTCCGTTATGCGTTTTGCTTATGTCCAATATGTTCAATTGTTCGGCAGATTGTTACCACAATAAATGGAATTTGCTTTATTAAGTATTTGCAAAGTAAAGAAATGAAGGTCAAGCTATTGTTGCCTCTTTCCAGTTCGCACAGTGTGATGGTCATATATGTCCCATTTGAAATCATCCATTCGAATTATTCAGATTTTTTTTTATTGCTTTTACTCATTTATATCAAACTGCCAACAAGCATTCACAAAGCAAATAGGTCTGGCTTTTGGAGATGTAAGTTTGTTGTTGTGTGATACATCCAGATACAATAAAAGAAAACTCAGTGGCATTGAAATACTGGTCAGCACAAACTTTTACTTCACATGTTTATACCACACCCTTAATGAGAGACGTCATGCTCCTTTCACAGATAACCCCACATGTTTCGGTCCACTTAAAAAGACTTGCGGTCAACAATAGGTGTTCACTAAAAGCTGTTCATTAGGTGAGACCTAAAAAAATATGAAGTTGTAGAACTGTGGAATCCGTAAAGTTGATTTTGACACACGTGGAGCAGGAAGCGTGAGCGTTTGCTTTACCCCTCTGTGGCGCTCACTGCACAGTGTTTCTGTCAGGCACAAGCATGAGAAGTGTTACCTGTTATAGGAGACAATCAAACAATTCAGTGAAAGAAAGCAGGCATGTTGACCCCACCTGCACTACAACACCCCATTTTCCTTGAGTAGTGGACCTGTAGTATTTGTACCCGGGCAAAGTAGTCTAAAAGACTTGCAGGTCTATTGCTCCAGTGCAAAGCAAATCAAAAATATCTTTGGCTTCTCTGGGGGCAACTGCTTTGTGCCTATTCTCTGACTCCCAGGTAGTCAAGTAGTAGGGATACAGATAAGTGACACTTTATTAGATGCTGATAAAGTGCAAAGTTGCATGTGAACTCAAGGCTTTGAGAATACTAAGCCCACACGTTGTCACTATGCTACAGGCATGTATTTCACAGATTGGGGAAAGGACTGCATTCTCCCTTAACAGGTCTGCATGTGTGTACAGCTTAGCTAGATATTGCTTGATGCAGGCACCCTGCGTATGAAAGGAGTGTCTGGCAGCCAAGGCCTTGTGATGCTACACAAAATTAAACGAGCAATTCACTGAGGACAGTCGTGAAGAAAATAGTCCTATCACTTCAGCTGCGGAAGGCTACAGCATTTCCATAGAACTGCTAACGCGTCCTTCTATGTTAATCTATACATTTAAGGACTCGTTTTAGGCCAATGAATCTTTGGACCCAGTGGTGAGACACCGTAAGACGAGGTAACTGATCAATATATCAAGCAATATATCAATAATATTGTCAACATATATTACCACAATATATCTCAATTTAGACATTAGTTAAGATTGTTAACGCAACCATGACCTTTCAGTCATAAATAACCACACCTTATTGAAGTTTTGTGAATTTTATTCCCTATTGATTATAATCTAATAGCAGATATATTAATCTCAAAACCAAGAAGCAAAAGAGCATAGTCACAATGCGGCAACTATGATAAGGTTTCAACAATGCAAAGATCACAAACATAAGATAGTAATATGAAGGTAAACAAATCAAAATGCATAAATCCTCATATATGTCTTAGTTCAGCATAGCACCACGTCAGTCACGTCAGTTATGTCAGTCAAGGTGAATGCCTCATCTAGCCACTGATTAGCATCAGCATGTTGGGCTTCATGCAAAACAATTTAGAACATCAATTTGGAAAACATCTAACTAAGGTCTCTAATCAAAAATACACAGCAGTTGGTACCTAGAAAGAAAAGGCAAATAGATGAATTTCAACAACAGTAGCATAATTACCCTCCTCAGAATAGGTCAGCATACAGGATCAGTCTTCGTCTTCAGGACATCAGTTAGATCGCCGTCAGTCTATCTAGTCTAAGGGCAGGGGACACTTCCCTCATAAGGAGGAAAGTATAATGGGGAGACTAAGGGTGAGGATGGTTCATTAAGTCTCAAGTCACCAAACAGAGTGACAGAGTTTCTGGATGCAATCAATATCATTCCCTACCTAATGCTCTTGAGTCTCCTGTGTCATGGGTTTTTATCCCTTTTTCATAATACCATGTTATAATAGCAGGGGATTTTAATGTCCAACTTGAAATCAATTTAGATCTTATAGAGGTCATGCAACCTGAAGATAGTGTATGGAACATTCCTCCCTATTCCACTCAGCAAAACTCATCCAAACCTTGCGCTAGGGCAATGCAGGTAATAGATCTTATGATATCACATGGTCTCCGTCTTGGCAATGGCCGTTTCCCAGCTGACACCCCGCAAGACCAACCTTTTTTAGGGTTTCTTATAGTAGTAAACTAGATTATATTTTTTTTTATTTAAGAGTTTGGCACTACATACTAGACGTGGAAGTGGGCAATCCACACACTAGCGATCATGCCCCTCTACAGATTACGTACAAGAGACCTCTTCTAGCAGGAGCCGTATTTCCTTCTGCTTTACCTGCTGTTATGGAGTTGTCTAGCAATAGGCGCACAGTAAGATGGGACTCCTTTGAGAAATCGAACAAGCTCCGAGAAAAACTGTGTGATCTAATTTCTTCCCACCAGTTATTTGACCATAGTCTTACTTTTTCTCCAATTGAAGTTACGTCCCTCCATTTGGACCTCTTTACTACCCTGAAAGAGCTGTTTTTCAGACGCCCAAGGCCGTTGACTAACTCTTGCCCCCAACCCTGCTCCAAATCGTTCAACAAGAGGTGTAGAGAGACTAAAAATACCCTGGTTAGCGTCTTAAGGACAAAGGACAGACTAGGTATCATCAATGCTAGACGTAATTATGCTTTTATATGCAATAAGAGCAAACATGAGCATGAAGAGGAGCTCTGGAGTGACCTATTTGAGGCAGCTAGAGCTCATGACTCCAAACGATTTTGGATTTTGGTATCTCGCAGTGATCAGAACCGAGCCCCTTATTTGGAGTCTCATATTACTCCTGATGCCTGGCTTTCCCATTTTAAAGAACTGTACGGCTCTCCATTGGCCCTCGATACCCCAAATTTGGGACAGCTGATAACATCGTATTCGCCCCCGTCCTCTTTGCCTCTCTTTACACTGAACGAAATCGCCCTGGCCATCACAGCCCAAAAAGCAGCGAAAGCCCCTGGGTCGGATGGGATTCCTTCTGATATGTTTAAAGCGGACCTGAACACCTGGAGCCCGTATATTAATAGGCTCTCTAATGCCATTTTGACTACCAGATCCTACCCTGACTCATGGAAAGAGGCTATTATCGTGCCTACCTATAAGAAAGGAGAGAGGAATTCCCCGGGAAACTACAGACCCATCAGCCTCCTTGACAATCTCCCAAAAAATATTTTGCCACCAATTGTTGAGCAGGCTGAGTAAATGGATAGTGGATAACCAAATTTTAAATCACTCTCCAAGCGGGCTTCAGAGAAAAAATCAGCACAATAGACCAGATATTTCGCTTTATCTCTATTAAATGGAAAGTTGTTGATGTGAATTCAGGCCACCTATTTGTAGCTTTTGTTGACTTAAAATCAGCTTTCGATTTGGTACCTCGCAATAAACTATGGGAGGTCTTGTCTAAAATAGGAGTCCCTTGCCCTATTTTAAATATCATTAGAGATCTATATACTGGAAATTATGGATTGAATCAGATGGGGCCAGCATGGTAAACTAAATGAAAAATTTCACACTGTTCGTGGTGTGAGGCAAGGTTGTGTACTCGCCCCTACCTTATTCCTCCTTTTCATAAACACATGCATTCCGTATCTTATGGAGTGCTCCAATGACGCCCCCAAAATAGGAGGGCAGAAGATCCCCTGCCTCCTATTTGCTGATGACACCTTGTTGATATCCCAAACAGCCACAGGTCTCACAATCCTGCTTTCGAGATTCATGACCTTTTGTAATGATCATGGCCTGGAAATCAATCGATCAAAAACTAAGTGTATGGTGTTTGGGGATAAAAAAGGTAGAATGCGGCGCCCCATTTATTTAGAGGGCGCCGCATTGGAAAGAGTTGGCGATTTTGAATATCTAGGCCTGAAACTAGAAGATTCGCACAAATGGCATTCTCATCTTCAGAAAGCAAATTTCCGTTTGAAACAACGGACGAGTGGTATCATAAGATTTGCAGCTAGATCTCCCAGTTTTGCCGTGACACCCGCAATTGAAATTTACAAATTACAAGCAAGGGGGGGAGCCCTTTATGGAGCTGAGCTGTGGGGCCACTGTAATCTAGATGATTTGACAAAAGTGGAAAACTCTTTTTAAAGGTCCCTGCTAAGAGTTCCTTCTAGTACCCCAATGCTCCCCATTCGAATGGATCTAAACTTGCCACCCATTTGCCAGATTGCTGCGCTCAATCCCTTGTTGTATTGGATCCGTCTATGGTCATTAGACTCTTATTCCCTATAGATGTGGGCTAGTCAACCTGATGGCCAATAATACAAGTCCAGAAATCAAGTGGTGTGTGTATGTAGAAGGGATTTTCACACTACTTGGCTTGGGGTCTTACTAGAAGGATCCGCTATCCATTCCAAAAAACGCAACACAGACACTGAAGGATGCGTTTTGGCTCCATGTGCATCTTTCACAACTGTCTGCTGTCTCACCATCATCCATGACGGGCAGTTTTTTACAAATAAAATGCCATTATAAAACCGCGCAATATATGGACATAGTTCTCTCTCCACGTGCACGTGCATTGTATATTAGATTTAGGGTAGGTTCTCTCCCTTTGCGCATTTTAACACATAAATGGGCCAATACTAGCTGCACTTCGAAGGTGTGCCCAATGGGTTGTGCCAGGGAAGAATCTTTAACCCACATTCTCTTTCAATGTCCTGCATACCAAAACCAGAGAGTTCGTTGGATTATCCCCTTGTGTAGGAAAATGGATTTTAAGAACTGTCCACTGGCCTTGAGAATTTTTAAATCTGATCCATCCGTTCTAGTGGTTTGCTGTCTGGCAAAATACTTAGATTCCATCTGGCACTGTAGATTAAACATGCTTAAAAAAATAGAGGTAAACTCGACCATAGACGTGGGGAGCGGTTGTTGATGAACTCACCTGTGAATTTTTATGCAGGCACCTATTACCTTTTATTGCTTAAAGTATTTTTATGCCTAGACTTTTTTTATATATCTTTTTTCTTTTAAACAGAAATGTCTTATTATATTTAATATGACCGGCCAAGCCTGTATCTGATTTTCGATATTTATCATGCAAAATTTTTATATTCTTACATGATCTTTTAATATGGTTTGAAATTTTTAAAGGAAGAATTTTTATGGTTAATATATACACTTTTATTCTTTAAAAACATTTTTAATGTATAGATATTCTTATATTTTTAAATAGAAATGTTTCCTTTTGTGACATGTTCGGTTAGGCTTGTATTTGAATCTTGATGCCCAACATGCAAATCTTTGCACCATCATATGATTTTATAATAAGGCTCGAACATCCAGAAGGAAAACTCCCATGTTTAACATCTTCTTATGTAGTCCAACTTCTTATGTTCGAAAGTTTCTGTTTATAACCTGCTGCTTTGTAAAACTGTGAATTGTGGTGTGCTTTTATGGTATTTACTTTTACCGAAATAAAGCTAACGAAAGAACATCAATTTGGAAAACATCTAACTAAGGTCTCTAATCAAAAATACACAGCAGTTGGTACCTAGAAAGAAAAGGCAAATAGATGAATTTCAACAACAGTAGCATAATTACCCTCCTCAGAATAGGTCAGCAGACAGGATCAGTCTTCGTCTTCAGGACATCAGTTAGATCGCCGTCAGTCTATCTAGTTTAAGGGCAGGGGACACTTCCCTCATAAGGAGGAAAGTATAATGGGGCGACTAAGGGTGAGGATGGTTCATTAAGTCTCAAGTCACCAAACAGAGTGACAGAGTTTCTGGATGCAATCAATATCATTCCCTACCTAATGCTCTTGAGTCTCCTGTGTCATGGGTTTTTATCCCTTTTTCATAATACATTCCCCCAAAATTCTATTGGATAGTCACTACACCCCACTATCTGTAACCTATCAAATTATACATTAAGTAATGCATTTGTCATTTTACGATAGCTTATAACATTTTGAATGGTCTTCATAATTGACGTTTTTCGTAGGTGGCACATCTGGGGTTACTTCATTTTCTGGCACACTCTTCGGGTCAAGAGTTCTCTTTTCCGTGGTTCAATGTCCTTGAAAGTGTCCATATTTTGTTGCAAAGCTTATAAATTTTATACTAAATGTTGGAAAATGGGTTATTGGTAGGGCAGGTAGGTACCTACACCTAGCAACAAGCCACTAACCTCCACCTAGGTACAGTTAGGTCTCAGTAAATTAATCCCAGCTCAACCCTTGGTAGCTTGGCAACGAGCGTCAAGGCTTAACTTAGGAGACAAAGTGTAAAGCATTCAAATATCACAAAACAGTAATTAAATAAAACACAGGAAACAGTTTAAAAATCCAAAACCAATTTATAAAAATAGTTTATATTTTTATCTTTAAAATGACACAAAAACGATTAAAATCGGTTCAGGGGAACCGGAGATATGAATTTTTAAAGAATTATTACTTTTCTAGCGCTTAGAAACAAAAAGCGCCAATCGGGTCATCTGGTTGCACCTCGACCGGGGCAAAGTCAAACTTTCAGGCCGACCGCGATGGAGCCCTGCTCGGCTACAGGTCGCGGGAGGCCTCGGTTAAAAAGTTACCTTCTGACTTAGTCTTTATTTTGAAGTTTTTCTTCACCGGGACGAACCTGCCAGTTGAATCCGACCTCCTGGAGCCCTTGTCCGGATACGCGATGTGGGTTTCCTCGGTGGAGACTTTTACCTTCGGACTTAGTCGTTTTTTCGAGATGAAAATCCTTCGACCGGGGTAAACCTGGATCTTGATCCGACGTCCATGGAGCCCTTCTCCGATACAATGGCTGGGAGGTCCCAGTCAACTTTTTACCTTCGGACTTAGTCTCTTTTTTGGATGTTTTTCTTTACCGGGACGAACCACGAAGTCAGGCCGGGTCGCGGTTGAGGCAAGCCGGCTAGAATTTCCGCGGCGGGTCGGTCCCTCTCTGGAGCTTTTTTCCCAAAATTCTCAAATCTTTTCCAAACTTCTGGGGCTTCACCCAGATGTTCTTATAAGGTTCCTTTGGGGTCCACAGCTCACCCCAAGGGTCCAGAAGTTCTGTGATGGTCCTTGGGGGGTGCGGACTTCAACTCCCAGAATGCACCTGGTGCAAACTCCTTTTTGGCCACTGGACAGTGGTCAGCTGGTCACTTTTTCAGGAGTTGGTGCAGGGGACTCTGGATAGCAATTTTTCACCTGTAGCAAACAGGGAGTCCCTCCTTGAACCAGTTGAAGCCAGGCAAAGTCCTTCTTGTGGTGAAGCCCAAGTGTGCAGCTGGTGCAGTCCTTCTGAGTGCAGGTTCCAGGTGCAGGCCAGGGGTCCAGCAGGGCAGTCCTTCTTCTTCTTTAGTTCCTTTCTTGTTGAATTCTGGAGGGGATCTGAGGTGTGGGTGCAGGTTTGCCAGTTTTATCCTTGCTCCTGGGTGAAAAGCAGGGGGGCCCTGGTTCTCCAATCAGGGACAGGGTCGTCCCCCTGTGATGACCACTTCCTGGGAAGTGTGGCAAAAATCCATCCCAGAAGGCAACAGTCTCTCAAAATCCAACATGGATGAATCTGATTTTTGGAGGTTACATCTGGCTGAGCCCACCCACTGGTGTGGCTAAAAATCATAAACACACCCCTCTCCTGCCCTCTCCTAATCTAATCAAGGGGGCACCTAGCTGTCTGGGGTTGCAGGATGTGGGGGTGTTGCTGGGTGCTGCAAATGTCCTTCTCTGCCTTTGAAGACCAGTTTGGCAGCCCTCCCCCTTCCTGCCTCACCATCTGCTGAGGGGAGATTCTCTCCCCCAAGCACATTCCTTTGTGTGAAGCCTGGCCACTTCACACCTCATCAAGGCAGCCTAGCAGAAGCTGCTGCAGGCTGGCCAATCAGAGCACAGCAGCAAAAACAATGCAGAGCTGAAATTGGCAACTTTTTAGGTAAAGTCTAAACTTTTTACCCGAACTAGTTATATTAAATCCAACAACTGGAAGTTGTAGGATTTATTACAACAATTAATTTGATACCAAATTCTTGGTATGCAACATTTAAGGAGACTTTAAAATTTAAAATAAAGTCTGCCCATTCTAGCCTATGAAGGCCATTTACTTCAATGAGGGAAAAACAAATTTGGCTGTTTTTACCTCACCAGGGCTTATAAATCTATTTTTATAAAGTCCCTGCTTATAGTTACATGGCACCCAGCCCTAGGGGCACATAGGGCACACCTTAGAGGTGACTTATATGTAAAAATAAGGTAGTTTAAGACTTTGGAAGTACCTTTAATTCCAAAGTCGAATTTGCATATAACTTTAATTTAAAAGCAGCCAGCAAAGCAGGCCTGCCTTTAAAATGACACTGGGCACCTCAGCAGTGCACCTAGGTGTGCACCACCTATGCTGTGGTCCCGAAACCTACATGCCCTACCATATACTAGGGACTTATAGGTAGGTTAACTTAGCCAATTATAATTAGCCTAATTTGCATATTGATTTTATACAGAGCACAGGCCCTGGGACTGGTTAGCAGTACCCAGGGCACCATCAAAGTCAGGAAAACACCAGCAAAAAGAGGAAAATGGGGGCAAAAAGTTATGGGGCCTCTGCAATCAGCCCTGTTTTCTCACACTAAAGCAGCTAGCATGCGGACATATAACGGAGAAAAGAACAATTGCTGGGTCATGGCCTTTTGCGAGTCAGCACACTGAAGAAACAGAAAAAATATGCTTTAATATGAGAGCTACACAGCTAATTCTTCGACTCACGCTAACTTAAGGCTTATGGATTGTAATAAATGTAATCTTCATACGTGTTAACATATTCAATTAATCATAGTACAAGCGATTATTTCTTACAGTCGACAGTTTATGCATACGATAATTCTCCACGTTTAAAATACGTTTCAATGAATAATATTATTAATGCAGCATTGTTAATTGTAAGCATTTCACATCTAAAAAGAGGTAATATTTAAACTACGCTCTCTCAGTACAAAAAAAGCATTGGTGAGCATACTATACTCCGAGTACGGGACAAAAATACAATAGCAAGAAAACAACTAATTGACAGCAAAACATCCAGAACAGGAAACAAAGGCAGTCAATAAGAGTCTAGTGTTGATGGAAGGGTGTAGGATACGATGCTGCCTGCAACAGACTGCCAAAGCAGGCTCTAGCGAGACCGTAGCAAACTGACATTCTAGATTATTAAAGGTTTTATGAGCTTCACGGTTCAGCAGAACCTCCGGCTCAAACACATAGCTCATAAATGAAATAACATCTTCCATCTGCCTCGCGTTGTCCTATTGATATCACCCTTTGATGATACACGTTTGCCCTTTGGGAGTAAGCATTTTACCTGCTTACTTCGGAGGAAGGAACCAAGTCTAGGTTAGGATTCTGAGATCCATTTCCTGCAAAATAAGCGTCCCTCATTGATATGATTCTGAACAGACTTTTTTTATTTGTACAAATGAAAGGGATTATATCAATGTAGCGGTTGTAGCAAGCGGCTTATAACGGTAGGAAAGTCATTGGATAATTCTCCAGGAATGCCCTGGGACCAGAGGCTTTGTATTTTATTTTTTGCTAACGTTTTCTTTTCACATAGCGCATTAAAGGCCCTAAAGTCGGAAATATCTTTGTTTTTAGAAGAAAACAAGCACAAGCAATAGTGTCAAAGAAGCACACAACAAAAATCACACGAGAACTGACAAAGTAAAGTTAAAAATAAATAAGCACCGAGTAGAAGGTCTAAGTAAATGTTACATAACATAGACACAAGATTGCGAACATTACGCTTAAGTAGCAGTGATTTCAGCTGGTGTTTGGAGAATGCAAGGGATTGAGAGAGCGTAGTTTATATAATCTATATTAACATGAAATGTTTATGAACTAATGTACAATAATGCTGCATAGAAACTGTATTAATATGTTTTGCTAAAACGTGCACTTGAAATGTGCCCACGGGGAGTGGCTACCAATGTATACGGGGACTAATAAAAATGACTAATGTTGATGAAATTATTACATTTAGAGATGGTTTTACACTAATTATTAATGGTTGTGTTATTAAAGTTTTGCTAATAAATCTTTTAGGCCTTAGTTAGCATGAGTTGAGGCCTAGCTGCCTGGCTCTCAGACTAAATGTGTTTTTCTCTAAACGTGCAGTGTGCTGACTTGCTAAAGGACATGAACTCTTGTTTTTTTCCAAACTAGAAGCTGAATGTAACTATAGTAGATTCGTTCTCATGTAGCTCGTCTTGCTTGTAGAAATATGTTAGCTAAATGCAACAGTGTAGATTAATGTTAGGTACAAGGTCGCCTAAACTGGTACAGACAATGGAGCCACTGACCGAAGATGTGCAAAGAATTACAAAAGGATGAAATCATACCGGACATTCTACCCCTAAAGTAGTCAATCATAAGGATCAATAAAATGCATGAGAACTGTTAGGGGGTGACTAATTCAATGACCTAATGTAAAGTTAATTGGTTAAAGATAGTGGGGTGCAACCTTTGTCCAATCAAATTTTAGGGGAATGTACAACGAAAAGGGGATAAAAACCCTTGACACCAGGAAGTATATGAAAACAGGAGGGATAGGAGAGAGACTAGGGGAGATGCTGATGCGATTTGCTATGATCCAGAGACTTTGTCACTTTGCTTAGTGACTTTATAATTTTAGATTAGAACCATCCTTGTCCTTAGATTGCTCATTTACACTTTACCTCCTTATGAGGGAAGTGCCCTTTTACCTGAGCCGAGTTCCTGACCGATGGAAAACCAACTGATGTCCTGAAGACGAAGACCGAACCTGAGTGCTGACCCAAACTTGGAGGGTAACTATGTGACAATGAAATTGTGATTGTCTGTTTGCTTTTCCTTTCTAGGTACCAACTGCTTTTCTTTTGACAGAGACCATAGTTAGATGTTTTCAAAATTGGTGTTACTAAATTATTTTGCATGAAGCCCAACATGCCCATGCTAATTAGAGGTTAGTTGAAAGGGGTTCACAAAACTGACGCAAATAGACAAATGACTGAACCAATGCTTTGTTGAATAATGTACTAATGATACTCTGCTAAGGATAGCCTATGTTCACGCCTTGCTATGTTCTGATGTTCGTGATTCTTGCTTTGATGAAATCTTATCAGAGTTGCCATATTGTGACTATGTTAATGTGTTTCTTGGTTTTGAGACTAATAAACTTATTAGCAAAATTGTAATAAATAGGGAATAAATATCACAAAACTCATAGTAAAATGGTGTGGTTATTCATGACTGAAAGGTCATGGTGGTGTCTTGAGTTTAATTAAATGTCATTACCTAAGGTGAAATGCATTGTTGTGATAAATATTGATGACATTATTGACGTATTGATTGATATGTGGATTAGCTATCTCGTCCTAAGGTGTCTTCAATCAGGGTCAAAAGATTCATTGGCCTAAAACGAGTCCCAATGTGTAATAATTAGTCATAAAGGGACGCGTTAGCAGGATCAAGATGCAGATAGAATGCAGAATTCAGTGGATGACTTTTAGTGCACAGCGTGAGAAGGCTTGTGTAAGATTTATATATTTTTATTGGGAAAGCCAATATGATGTGTTTGTTGGGCCACTCCCAGTGATAAAATGAGAGAGTGGAGCGAGATGGAGTTTGGGAATACCAGAGGTAATGGCATTACACAAGTCTACCCTGGAATGTACCAGCACTTGCAAAACTTGCTTTAGATCTTCTTCTGGTACAAAATAGTGTGTGTGTCCTAATTAGCTTTAAAATTAGGTTTGCATTCCTTGCTGTGTTGTTTATATATGTGTGTAAATTTAGTTGGATATCTTTTAAAACGGAAGTGTTTTAATATTTTCCATAATAATCGACTTGCAGTTTAGCACAGTTGTTATGCTCAGCTATTCTCTAAGTATCTTTGCGAATGATAGAATCTAAGCAGGAATCCTCTTGTGTTACGAATAAAGTTAAGGTTATTGGCAGTCATCCATTAATGTTTAATGCGTAATATCGAGACCGTTAACAGAATGTCTGAGGAAGATGAGGCCTACACGTAAAGGTCAGTGTCATTGGCATACTGGTGATAAGGTACTCCAAACTCTTTGAAGAAGTCACTACAGATTCGGGTTAGAGGTTGGAAAGTGCAGGAGCTAAAACAGATCCTGATGAAACCTCTCGAGTTACATGAACAGCCATAAAGTGTAAATTGCAAATATTAACCGGAATGATTTTCAAGACATTTAAAATCAAATGAAGCACTTGTCTTCGAAACCCATTTAACATGGGAATGGGACATGGGGATGTTGTAGTTGACTGTGTCAAAGGTCAGTGATAAATGGAGTTGTGTCAACAAGCGTGGTTCACAGTTGTGGAAGATGCGAAGCACATCATCAATGACTTTGAGAATAACTGCTTCTGTAATATAACCTAATACCAGACTGCAAATCATTTAAGAGATTATTCTCTTTGCTTCAGCTGCTGGGTGAAACAGCTTTTTATCACTTTGGAGAAGAAAGGAAGGCTGGAGGCTCGTTGAAAGTAGTTGGAATCACCCGGACCTGTATCTGCTCTTCCTAACATAGAATACAATTAACCAAGGGTTAACCAGGCTGGAAACACATCTTGTAAGAGTGAAAGACTTGTAAAGTTAGACAAATGTGGCACAAGATGCAAATGCGAGTCTCTAGCTTGGTTGGCCGGTAAGAGATGTTAAAAATGATTGGAAGGTTTAAGTTTGGAAACGGTTTCAAGGAGTTCAGTTTTAGCTATCTTTTTCAGGTATTTGAATAGCTCCTGTTTAGCAAGTGGTGTGAACTGTTAGCAGGTATCTTAAGTGGGCACTTCGTTGCTCATGGCTGGATGGCTTTGTTATCTGTCTCAGGTCTCTGTCCATGAATTGCTGACTTTCCCCCCCGTTCCTATATTTGTCCCATGTGTTGCACAGTGTTCTGTTTGGATGATTTGTATTTTTCCACTGCTGTCTTGGGAAACTCTTATTTTGTTTTCTTTCAGCACTATCGGGAGTGTTTGTGTTTCTTTTTCGGTTTTGCATGCTTGCCTACCCCTCTCTGTTTCTGCTTTTTAAATCCCAGCCCAGTTCCCCCTTGCTCTCCCTTTCATTTTTTCCATAGCTCGAGTGCTCTCTATTTTTTACCTTACTCTGTCAATCTGTCATTGCATTGGGCTCTTCGGTCCTGCTCAGAGCCTGACTGGGAACCCAAGGTTCAAACCCAGGTACATTTTTGTATATCCTTCTAGAGTGGTGCCCAAGAATAGGCTTCCAGACCACTTGGCACCAAGGACTTCATAAATGTGCCAACATAAGACAGTGAGAGATCCAGGTAAAGAGCAACTACCCAGCAGCCCACTGAGAATTACTCAAGTGAGATGCGTTTCAGGTAACGATCAGTTCTGTTCAATATCACAGGATAATTAGTGCAATCCAAACCTTCTTTGGTATTAGGAAGGCAAACTTGAGAACACTAGCAAACAATGGATGAATTTAAAAAATGTATTTTTATAATTGAACTCCTTTCCTAGTGCACACTATGGGCCTGATTCTCAAAGGTAAACTTAAACTTTTGTGTAACTTTACTCTTTTTCGCTATTCACAAACTACCACTAATTTGTAACTTTTTTGACTGACCTATCATTTTATGTAGAGTGGTGTCCACCTTGACTGCATAGTCACTGCAGTTGTAAAGGTACTATTAAATCAGCCCCAATAGGTGTTGTAACTGTTGTAAAAACTATCATGCTAGCTGCAACATTTATGAGTGATGTGAAGAGCAGAATATATTGGAACTAATTGGCTGTTCAACTTTCTATTAATCTCACCCTCTTATCATTGGCTTGGTCAGCTAGGCTCATCCACAAAAGAAAACCTGATTCAAGTTTCAAAGCTGCTTCGCTGTAGTATATGCAGGCTGCTTGTTACTTTAATTGTAGCATGCCTGTTTAGCATGCACTCTCACAATGTAATGTATGTATTATTCTTTGAGTTGTCTGCATGTATGGGGGATGATCAGCGTAGATTCAGGCAGAGTCAGTTGCTGCTTGAACACTGGACTGGTTGGACACCACTTTTTATGAAAAATGGAACAGGCTGTCAAATCCCTCTGACATCTATCCAAGGGCTTTTAGAGAGGAAGAAATAGAGATGTTGGGATATTTCCTGACCAGGGTGGCTTGTCTTAGTAGAAAAACGAATACTAAGGTGTGCGTGGCCACAAAAGGCAAAAACATCATAGGTTGGCAAGACATGGCAAGAAAGGGTGTGTACTTAGTATCTGGTTCAGAAAATCCTATCAGAGTGGGTGATTTACCTTCAGACTATGGTTGTAGTTTGGAGGCACCTATTGAAGATCTCGTAACTGAATTTGTTGATGTGTTTTGCAAAAACTTTGGCACTGTGAAAGGTTTTGAAAGGCCATGCCCAACCTGTTGCACATGAAGTATGTCCTGTAATGTTAAGCATCAGGGAAGAAATGAAAGTCAGCAGCAACATGTAGCAAGCAGGCTGCTCCCCGCCTTGTGATATGAGTGCCAGCGACTACTTGTAACTCCATCTCAATATAAAATCTATGCTGGTGCTAACGCGTCCCTTTATGATAATTAATTACACATTAGGACTCGTTTTAGGCCAATTAATCTTTTGACCCAGTTGAGAGACACCTTAGGACAAGATAACTAATCAATATGTCAATCAATACGTTAATAATGTCATCAATATTTATCACAACAATACATGTCACTTTAGTCAAAGACATTAATCAACTTATGACACCACCATGACCTTGCAGTCATGAATAACCACACCAGTTTAGTAGAATTTAGTGATGTTTATTCCCTATTGGTTTACAATTCTAAAAGCAGATGTGTTAACCTCAAAACCAAGAAACACAATAACATAGTCACTATATGGCAACTCTGATAAGATTTCACTAAAGCAAGAATCACGAACATCAGAACATAACATGGAGTGAACATAGATCAATTTTAGCAGAATGTCATTAATGCGTCAGTTCAACAAAGCATCGATTCTGTCGTTTGTCTATTTGCGACAGTTCAGTGAACCCCTGTCCTACCCACTGATTAGCATTAGCATGTTGGCCTTCATGCAAAACAATTTAGAACACCAATTTGGAAAACATCTAACTATGGCCCCTTTCAAAAGTAAGCAGTTGGTACCTAGAAAGGAAAAGCAAACAGACAATTCACAATTCCATTGTCATAGTTACCCTCCAAGATTTAGGTCAGCGCACAGGTTCAGTCTTCATCTTCAGGACATCAGTCAAATCGCCATCAGTCAAAACTCAGCTCCGGTGCAAAAAGGTCACTTCCCTCATAAGGAGGCAAAATGTAAATGGGCAATCTAAGGATGAGGATGGTTTTAAACAAACCAAGAAGTCACCAGACAGAGTGACAAAATTTCTGGATAAAATCAATAGCATTCCCTACCTAATTCTAAGTGGCTATCCGTGTCATAGGTTTTTATCCCTTTTTCGTAGTACATTCCCCTAAAATCTAATTGGCTTATGGTTATACCCCACTATCTTCACCCTATTAGAAAACAGATTATGTCATTAATCTTTCACCCCATATTAGTTTACAGACATTTTATTGGTCCATATGATTGACGTCTTCAGAGGTAGCACGTCCGGTATGATTTCATCCTTCTGTAATTCTTTGCACATCTTTTGGTCAGTAGCTCCATTGTCTTCACCGGTTTGAATGACCTTGTACATTACATTAATCTACACTGTTGTGTTTTGTCTAACATTTTCTACAAGCAATGTGAGTTTCATGAGAACGGATCTACTATGGTTACATTCAGCTTCTAGTTTGAAGAAAACAAGGGGTCATGTCCTTTTGCGCGTCAGCACACTGCACGTTAGGAAAATACATTTAATATGAGAGCCAGGCAGCAAAGCTTCGGCTCATGCTAACTTAATGCCTACAGAATTCATTTTGCTTTACTGTAATAACATAATCATTAGTAATTAGTACAAAACTACACTTTAATATCATATTTTTATCAACATTAGTAATTTCTATTAGTTCCTGTATACATTGGCGGCCACTCCCCGTGGTCACATTTCAAGTGCACGTTTAAGCAAAATTTATTAATGCAGTTTCTATGCGGCATTATCACACATTAGTTCATAAACATTTCATGTTAATATAGATTATATAAGCTACGCTCTCTCAGTCCCTCCTCTGATGAAGCTCGTCATCACACAAACCTTTCCCTTTCAACCATTCACTTTAAATTTTTCACTTTACGCATAATGCGCATTTCAACATCTTGTCCTTTGTGTGAACTCTCCCAAATTTCATTAAACATTTTCTCCCTTTCATGTTCTTCATTCCTCTTGCTACGATTGGTCCAATTTCTTTTAATTCTTTAATTAATTTTGCGTGCTCCCCATAAATCTAATAAACAGACCAGAACAATTAATAGACCCCCTAGTATGTTTGCAAGAACCCCATTCCAAATGTTGCTTTACCAGCTCCCTACTCTGGCAATTCCTTTTCCCACTTTCTCCCACACTCCAGGTTCCTTCAGTTCCTTCAAATCTGCACTATCTCTAGTTAAGTTAGTAAGCATACCTCTAATCTTTTTACTATTATCCGGTATAAATGAACCACAATGACGCTCGTTGAGGATCTTGCAGACTCCGCCGCTCTTTGCTAAAAGAATGTCTAAAGCAAGCCAATTTTGAAGAGTCATAACTCTTTCCGCAGCAAGTTCAGTATCCATCAGGAGTATAGCCCCTGTAAAATTTGTCAGCATGTTATCCACAATAGTAGACAACTTTCAAATCTTTATGGAGTTTAGAATAACCCCTACTGAAGGAATTATGGCTCCAAATGTGTCACCAACGACAGCAGCCGCTGTCTCTTGTTTTTGTCTAGCATGTTGTAATTCAGACACTTTAGGTATTTGCTTTAAGTCATCAGTCTGGTAAATCTTTGGGAAGACTATCGCCAAATAACATGTCCCATACCATCCCTTAGGGAGACGGTAATGAGCATTAAGTCCACAGATATAATAGATCCCAGGGATCGCTGGATCCTGTCCATTTAACATAAATGTCCATTTACTCTGAAACAAAAACACATGCCTGCATTCACTCGTTCCCACAAATAAAGTGTCATGATCAGATTTTGGCCTATATATACAAAGTCTACCTACATGTAGTGCATCTATAGCTAGTTTGCCTTGCGTCTTTATTGCAGTGTAAGCATAATCATTTGCATATGTGAGTTTCTCTAGCCCCTTTTCTAATGTTTCCTTCAGTGCTTTGCGTCTGTCATCAGTGTGATTTAAAAAGCTTTTCTCCACAGGTGTTAATAAGCAGGTCAGATTGTTGCGGTGTGCATAAGCTGTCCCAAATGTTAGTGTTGATTCAAAGAAACCTTTAACTAATTTTATACTATGCTCCTTAGCTAACTTATTCAGAAACTCAATCAAAGGCACAAAGGAAAACACTCCATCTAAATTAGAATACAAATATTGCACATGTTCCTGGTCATAGAATCTTGTTAGTAGCAGACTACAGCTTATCCCGTAAATTAAAGGAAGACTATGATAAGTGACCCCCTCTTGTACTGATGAAGAAATCTTTGTACACACATAACAGTTTCTCGCATCCATGGTTTCGACATACTCATTCAGCAAGTGATAGAAAACATTAGTGGAGAGTTCCACTTTTGAATTAGTTCCCTCATGCAAGTGTTTTGTATCTTGCTCGAACTTTTCCCATGGTGTTAGTGTTGTCATCTCAGGTTTTGAAGCATTGTTCGCCGCTTTCTTATCCAACCACGGCATTCCCACAATCACACCTACAATTATTATTGCACACACAATACCTAATATTTCGCTTAACCAACTACACACTTTACCCTTCTTGCTACTACCTCCATTATAAGCCATGGTCTGTAAAGAATCAGATAGCAGAATAACTCAAAACAAACAATCAACTTGAGGACGATTTAAAAGCTCTCTTTTTTTTTTCTCTTCTTGATGCAAGTCTCTCTCTCTCTCTCTCTCTCTCTCTCTCTGCGTGTATTTACAACGTTTCACTCACTCCAGGACCCTTTTGTCAAATCAGGTTAGCGGCTTGTCATAATCGGGTTTCAAAGTCAATTCAGGTTATCAGTGTCACATCCGGTAATTTATAAGTCTCTTTCTCAGCTTTTCAGCTTTCAATTTCAATTTCACTTTTAACAGTCTCTTTCTCTGATTGATTTAAGGTACCGTAGTATTGGCCTGGTACTTCTTGATCAAAACAAAATGCTAAGAATTCTTGTTGCCATTCAGATGTCGTTGCATATGCCCATTCAGGACCTGCGTACCTTCTATTTGCGGTTGTTTTTCTTTTCAACCTGTGTTCACTCTGTAGCTCTCCTTCACTTAGATCCTCCTTTCTGGTTGTGTTAATTTCTTCCTCTATTGTCTCGCCTAGGACGATCTTTTCCCTTGCAGCTTGTTTCTTTGGCCAGTTATCACCTTTATGCGTTTTCTTCCTGCTTGGCCTTTCAGGACGCTGAACACCAACCTCCTCTTGTACTATGGTGTTTTCTCTTGACGGACCTGCAACTGGCTCAGGGGATGCTGGTGTGCTTTGACTTTCCTCTACTTTTTCCCCTTCTTCTTCTTCTGGGTCGGTAACAGGTTCAAGCTCTAACCCGTATCCGTCTACTTCTGGGAGAACCTCTCCTTGACTTAGTTCTCCTGCTGCCTCTACTGAGAGAGGCTCACCGTCTCCTCTCCTAAACTCGTTTACTGTTTAAGGGACTAGGCCATCCTCAGTGGGCTCTCCTGTAGTCTCAGTTCCCTCTTGGCTGTTTTCTGGTCCTGAGACTTCTTTCTCCGGAATTCCTGAGTCAGAAACTGCAAGTTCCTCATCAGTCGGACATGTTACTTTCTTTGTGTGACTGGCATGTATCCAGTTTGGAACGCCTGCACATTTCACAGCAGTGGTTGTTGTCAGTATTACTTGATATAGCCCCTTCCAGCGCGGCTCCAAACACGACTTTCTCACGTGCTTCTTGACAACCACCCAGTCACCGGTTTGCAGAGTGTGACCTGGATCACTTATCGGTGGCAATATGTTGGCTTGTGGGAAAAAGAGCGAAGGGTAACCGCGGGGGGATGTATGATGAAGAGACTCGGGGTAGGCAGGGGGTCTTTGTATCCTGAGACTAGCTTGTTCAGGCCGAAGAGTAAATCGTTCTGTACTTCTCCGTCTGTAGCAATTTACTATCTAGGGGTAGATAGTATATATGTTAGATATGGTGAGGTCGGTTAGAGAGTGTCTACGTCTTATATGAGTTGATTTCTCCGTCCTTGTTTGTGTTAGGAAGCGACTTGTATTATTCTGTTGGGTAGTTCAGGCTCTCGGGCATATGTCAAAATTAGAGGCCTGTGGATTGATAGAGAGAGAGAAAAAAGAGAGAAAGGGGAGAGGAGAGCGTAGCTAGGGAGAGAGAGAAGGGACAGTAGGAGATTAAATATGTTTCCAGGGTCTAGGATTCTCAGAGGGTGATTGGTAATTGATATTCCCTAATCATTGATCATTGAACATTGGTCATCCGTTGGTCATCCACCAGCCGCTTCATGGTCTCTTCAAGAATGGGCGCCAGACCTCCGCAAATAGTTCTGCTTGGTCCTGTAGGTTATAAATCACTCGTTCATGGGTAGCCGTTTGATACATGACCGTCATCCATTCTATGGGTGTGGGGGCACTGCTAGATCTCCAGTGCCGGAGTATGCATATTTTGGCCGTGGCAAGCGCCGTGTGGATTAATCGTTTATGTGCCCGCGATAGGGAGGGATACGGGCGAATGTCATGTAGAATGATAAATGCTGGTGGGGTCGGTTTTGGTATCTGTATGAAGTCCGATAAGGCGAGGCGTACCGCGTCCCATAGTGACTGTACCGTTGGGCAGTGGCATAGAATATGGAGTTGGTCACAATATGGCTCTGTGCATCTCCAACAGTTCGCGTGCGGTATCAACCCTGCCCTGAAGAGTTTGACGGGGTTCCAGTACCACCCCTGAAGGATTTTAAATAGGCAAAATTTCAGGCGTGCTTCACGTACGCCCCTGTCGAGGGCTTCTAGTATGTCTGGCCATTCTTCGTCTGTGTAGGTTATCTCTAGTGTGTCCTGCCACTTTAAGCGTAGTCATTCAAGTAGAGGCTGAAAGTAAAGGTGGTTAGTTAATTCGGCATAGAGGCCAGCCAAGACACCTTTTTGTCGGCCCCATTTCTGAAGATAGGTGACGATGGGTGAGGTTTTGAGCATCCACGGGGGGTTCCTAATGTTCTCCGCATACAGTGTTTGAGCTGTAGATATCGCCACTCCTGGTTACTTTGGTTACCGAATTCTTCCTGGAGGGAGGCGAATGTGCGGAAGCTATCTCCATCTATTATGTGAGATATATTGTGGATACCTGCCTCGGACCATTGGGGCCATCCAAGAATATTCCCTCCTATTTTAATGCTTTTATTCCCTGCTATGGGAGCCTGAGTATGCAGGGAGGGGTGTACTCCTTGTAGTCGATGGGCTCTGCACCACGCTGTGTTTGTAGCCTTGAGGATGGGGTTAGCTAAGGGAACATGGTCGGCGTATGTTCCTCCCATCTCCGTATACTGTCCATATAGGAGTTTCTCTGTGATCACCCATTGCGGTGGATCGGCTATATCCGGAAGTGTATATATTAGCTGTAAGAGTTGTAGGGCCAGAGAGTATTGTTCTACCGAGGGTAGTCCTAATCCTCCGTAGGGCCGTTGTGCCAGTATTGTTGCAGGTTTCAGCCTTGGGCATGAGGAGCCCCAGACGAAGGCCCTTATGGATGCGTCTATTAATCGGAGTGAGGAAAGAGGTATCTGTAGGGGGAGCATGCCTAGCACGTATGTGAAGCGTGGTAAGGTGACCATTCTGACTGCCTGTGTCCTGCCCCACATGGACACGCCTAGTAGGGACCATTTGGCAAAGTCTTGTTTCATTTTAGATATAAGGGGGTCTATGTTGTCCCTGACCATATGTTCTAGACCTTGGTTAATGAACGTTCCTAAATATTTAAGGCGGGTCGGGGTCCATTTGAATTGGAGGCCATGTATCGCTGCCCTCGTCGTTATGCGGGATAATGGTAGTGCCTCGCTTTTATCCCAGTTTACCCGATATCCGGATAGGGATGCGAAGTCTTCTATAGTGGAAAGTAGTGCTGGGAGCGAGGTTTCTAGACATTGTTAACAGAATGTCGTCTGCGTAGAGATAGATTTTGGATATGCCCCCGGTGATATGGATCCCTTTTATTTGGTGAGAATTTCGTATGGTGGCAGCTAGGGGTTCCATGGCCAATAGAAATAGAAGTGGCGACAAGGGGCATCCCTGGCGTGTGCCCCTTCCAATAGGGAATGGGTCTGACATGATGCCCCCACAGTTAACATGTGCTGTGGGGTGGTCATATAATAAACGTACTTTAGAGATAAATTGTTCCCCCAGGCCAAAATGCTTCATGGTTGTGAATAGGTAGGACCACTCAATGCGGTCGAATGCTTTCTGTGCGTCTAGGGACAGGGCTAGGGCTTCGTCAGGTGATTGTATGGATTCTAACAGTGTATGGCAAAGAGTTCGCATATGATTTCTGGAGGTACGGCCTGGTACAAATCCTACTTGGGTATTGTGAATCAATGATGGTATCACCTTGCGGAGCCGCGCTGCTAGAACACTGGCTAGGAGTTTGACATCCCCATTCAAAAGGGAGATAGGACAGTAACTGCCGCAGAGAAGGGGGTCTCTCCCTGGCTTAGGCAGGATGACAATCGTGGCTTTATTGGATAGAGCGCCCAGGGAGCCTTCTTGACATGCTTCCGTCAGTGCTTCATGTACTGCGGTTATTGCCTCCTCCCCAGCCCATTTCTAGAATTCCGCAGGGAATCCGTCTTCTCCTGGAGATTTATGGTAGGGGAGGCTTGTTATAACTTGGGTTGTCTCTTCTTTGCTTATGTTACCGTCCAGGAGGGCCCTGCCTGCCTCAGACAGACGAGGTAGATTGGCCGCGGTAAGGAATATCGCCATTTGTGTTTGATCTGTCGTTGTTTCAGGAGTGTACAAATGTCGGTAGTACTTGGCGAACTCATTTACAATGTCTTGTGGCGAGTTAGCACTGCTCCTGAAGAAGATGTTATGGGCGCAATGGCAGAGGCTGCCTCTCTTTGTCGGAGCTGCGCCGCTAGGAGGCGACCTGCTTTTTCCCCTTGTTCGTAATGGCGGCCTCGCAATTTTTGCAGTGCGTATTCCGCCTGAGATGTATAGAGTTCGTTGTGTGCCATGCGGGCCTGTGCTAGGGCGTGTCGCAGCCTAGGGGATGTTTGGGCGGTATATTGTTTAGTGAGGTCCTGTATCGTGGTCTCTAAGGTGGTTTGGCGGGCTATTCTGTCTTTGTTGGCCAGTGCTGCGTTTCGCATCATTTTCCCTCTTAGGGTTGCTTTTGCTGCCGCCCATAGGATCCTTTTTGAGGGTACAGTGCCTGTATTCTCGGCCATGTATGTAGCTACATGAGCTTTTAATTGTTCCTTCCCTTGGGGAGAGCGGTATCTGTGTACAGCCAATCACCATGGTTTTCGAGCAGAGAAGGAGAGTCCCACCTGGATCCGGATTAGTATTGGGGAGTGATCTGAGAGCTCGCTGTCTAGGATGCAGGTGTCTTGTATATGAGGGATTACAGTGTGTGATACTAAGAAATAATCCAGACGCGATTGGGTGCCATGGACGGTTGATAGGAAAGTATATTCCTTATCTTTCGGGTGTTGTATTCTCCAGCAGTCCACTAGACCGACGTCGGTGGTCAGGTCTGTCAGAAGCGCTCTGTCGTGATTGTTACATATATCAACAGGGCCTGTCCTATCCATTATGGCGTCTTGGACGAGATTCCAGTCTCCCCCGATTATGTATCGAGTAGTTCCGATTTCTGTCAGGAGGCGATTTAGCTGTAGAAGGAATGGGCGTTTTGGGACGGTTAGTGCGTAAATGGATCCCACGCATAAAACAGTGTCCCCTAGTTTTAGTTTAGCAAATATATACCTTCCTTCCGTATCATTCCAGGTTTTAATGATAGTGACCGGGAGGGATTTACGCACTAGTATTGCCACTCCACATTTGCGGGGCCCGTAACTTCCAGATTCCTGACTAGTTGGACAGCAGCTGAAGGCAACCCTCCCTACCCAATCCCGTTTAAGTTTACTGGATTCCAGGGTGTCAAGGTGAGTCTCTTGAATCAGAGCTATATCTGTTTTTTTGGATTGAAGATAGGGCAGTATCTTTTTCCGCTTAACATAGCTCGTCATGCCGTGTACATTCCAAGAGAGTATACGTAATGGTCGCGTCGCTTGAGGGTGGGACTTCGACATCTTGGACAATTGTGAGTAAGCACCCTCGTTCCGGGATTGGTGTTGGTGGGGGGGGAGGGAGGGTGGGAGATATTGACTTAGTTGTTAGATTGGGAGTTGTGTTTCGATATGATACGGTATTTTATTTTATACGGGGGTTAGCAGCTGGTGGGAGCCAAGGGAGTCCTCTGGAGAAAAAAGAGAAGAGAGAGGAGAGGGTGAAGGAAGAGAGGCAATATAAGTAGGACGAGAGCCAGATGGAGGGGAGATATGAGGGGAAAAGAAGACAAGGAGAAATGAGAGGGAGAAGAAAAGAGGGAGAAGGAGGGGGAAGGGATGGATGCGTGTGCTGAAGTTGAAATTGAGAGTATAGCAAGAGAACATGCAATTGGGGGGAAGAAGTGGAGAAGGATAGGGATGAGGGAGGTTAGGAGCCCAACCTCCTTCGTTCGTTAGGTCTGTAAATGGCGGGACCGATTTCTCTCGGAGCTCTCGTGCCATCGGGTGATCTCGATCGGGGGGGGTGAGGGGCGAAACAACAGACAGCCAGTTGTCGATATGTCAGTGATAAGGAGGGGTGGGGGGGGTACACAGCAGTGCTTATGTTTATGTACCGAGAAGTGGGTCTGTTCATCGGTGGTTAGTGGCTAGTGTATTAGTTATATAACTAAAGTGTATATTGGCAGAAGTAATGGTCGGTTAATAACTATAGTACCTGGGCGGCGCTGGAGAGGAGGGGAGGGTGTCGGGTGTTGATGGGGTATGGTGTTTAGGATGTTGTGCCTAGTACTTGATGTTGTATGGTATCGTAGGGTGTTTAGGAGTTCATAAGATAGGGTCGTAAATTAAAGTAGGGACTGGGCAGACAGAAGGACCGAGACCGGCTGGCGAGGGGGGGGCAGGGCAAAGGAGGGGGGAAAGAACTCAAACAGAGTATTACAGTTCTCGCGTATGTAAGGGTACATAAAGATACCAATATACAATATAATATAATACTTCCTGAACATTTCTTTTCAACTATAACACTGCCTCGTCTCGTCTCGCCTTACAACGTTTCAATGACATATTAGGTTGATCAACATAACATATCCTGGTATCTTATCACATTATCATGTTAAGAGCCATTATGCCAAGCGTCTCTCTATTAATCGTAGGATAGGTAATGGATGTAGCTGAGCCCCGGGTTACGTGAGGATAATGCGTATCTCATCCTATTACAAACTCCTTGCCGTGTATTATTACATCATAATACTGACCTACTAAGGTCTTGCTTGGTATGTGCCACCATCATAGTCGTTCTGTTGTAGATAATAGTTTAAGATAGTAATAATGATTAGGATGGGGGTAGGTACGAACATCCGGGGAAAGGAATAGCTAATAGTTTATAATTTACATTGTGATGTTATAATGTGGTGTGGTGTGGCAGTGTAGGATGTCATATTATTTCGCTTTGTTATGCGGTATTATGTTGTATTATGTCCTTGTGTTCTATTTTTTTTCCATTTTCTTATTGTAGAATAAAATAAAGTCAAGTAATGGGAGCGTTGATATGTCTTAGGTTATATCGTGTTGTGTGTCCCTGTATTGGAATTAATTTATCTTTACGTGGTCTAGTCCCATCCCTTGGGGTGATAATGGGGGCTAAACGGTTCTAATGTCAGCGCTGGTCGAGTGTGGTGTGTATTAGGAAGATTTCACATACTTTGTTGTTTACTACCGTGAGATATTTTGTAGTGTGTGGAATATAAGGCAAGTTCCATGATAGTTAGTTAGTGTTTATTTTTTGTTATCTGTTTAATGCCCCTGTTACCTTGTTACCTTGTTATAGGGTTAAAGGGTCGGGACCGGGCCCTTATTCAACATACAGGGAGTTGGTGGGGTCTGATCCCTGTTCTAGTAATCATCATCTGTCGTGTACTGAGGGCAAATAACGATTTACTGGTAGTTTTCCATTATAGGGCCTCGGCTCTAGTCATAAAGAACATAGATTTTTCATGTATCTGGTTTTAACATTGATACTAGCAGTCTTAGACAATGACAATAGTAATACACATATGATCTGGAAAGGTACTCATCCTTCCGCGGAGTCTATAGTTGTTATTTTCGACTCTCTAGCGATAGTCCCACAAGTCGTCTTGTCGCGTTACCTTCTCAAGAAGATCCAGTTGTAGGCTTTAAAGGGGAGCGGGATTTGTCTCTCTCCGATAGTTGGGTGTGGGTTACTACTGCGTGTAAAATCTGACCCCTGTCATCATATGATCTGGTTAGTCTCTCCATGTCTCTACCTCTATGACTGGCTCCTGTGTTGTGTAGAGCCGTCTTCGCCTTTTCCATTCCCGAGTGGGGGGTTTCGGCCCTATCACTGCCTCCTACAATGTCATGCTCACTGTCTGTGTTGAGAGAGTCCATAGGCTGGGATTGGAAAGAGTCAAGGAAGAGTCTCAATTCGTCGGGGTTATAAAAGTCCTTGGATACTCCATTTTTGGTAACCCACATTCTTGCAGGGTCAAAGAGACCGTATTTCATCTCTAGTTTGCGAAGCCGGGGTCGTAGGGCTAGGAAAGCCTTTCTACGTTCGTTGGTTTCCTTGGAGTAATCGGCAGTTATTCGGATCTCATGCTGGTCTATTCGGAAAGGGCTGTGGTTGCGTGCTACTTGGAGTATTTTTCAGGTTTGATTATGCCGCAGCAAGCATGCGATGATTGGGCGGGGCCTTGAGGAGTTGTCAGAGTGTTTTGGGCCTATCCTGTGTGCCCGTTGGAATTCTAGCGGCGGGTCAAAGTCCAACAAAATCATTTTTGTAAGAGTGGAGGTCAGAAAAGCTTGCATATCCGAGCCTTCTTCGTTTTCCGGGATCCCAAGTACGCGGATATTGTCTCTCCGGCTCCTGTCCTCCATGTCCGTTAGTTTGCTCCTGAGGTAGAGGAAGTCTTGTTCTCGCTCCTGAGACGTGTTGATCTGCGTCTCTAGTGATCCCATGCGTTGCTCTAGCCCTGTCACTCTAGATTGAAAGCCTGCAATGTCAGATCGCATGGATTTGGTTTCTAATGTCAATGAAGTTATGGAGGCGTCCATCCCCTCTATGTGGCGGCTGACGGTGGTGATCTCTTGTAGTATCCTGTCCATAGTTGTGGGTTGATCTTTATCAGACATCGTGGTGGACTCGTTTAAAGGTGGCGATGTTTGAGGATTTATCTTTGTGTGGGTTAGGCGTTTGTGTTGTAGCGCTTCTGAGAATAATAGTTGTTGTGCAGGCTTGCTGACAGGTTTATGGTTCGGTTTGTTGCCGGGCATCGCCTCAATTGTCTGCAGAGTCTGGCCACGTGGGGCCCGGGTCTCCCTCCGTGAATTCCGATAAGGATATATATGTTCTGTGCCAGCCTGGTCTCGAATTTATATTGTCTCTTCTCGTTTTTCTGGGTTCTTGGTTGCTGGTGATAGACTTGACTTCCCCCTCTTTCTTTCCCTCCTCCTGTCCCCGCTTCCACTTATTTATTGTTCTCCGTATATCTTTTTTGCCCTCATTCTCTTTAGTGTATCCTCCTAACGTTTTTTGTAAGTGGCAGAGGCCTGTCAATGTCAATGTCTATGTCTATGGGGCAGAGAAGGTTATATTCAAGGAGTTGCCATGGGGTCGTTGTAGAGCCTACTGTGGCCCTTATTGTTGGAAAGCTGTGACTTGTGTCTGCCAAGGTTGATTCTTCAGTGGTTGACGTTGAATAGCTGAGGGGGGGGGAGGAAGGGGCTGATTTACTTTCCTCCAGGTCTTTTGCCGTCTATCTGATCTGACTGATCTGAGCAGGGGTATGTGTGGCTCTTCGGCTGTCCCCGTCAGTAGCCCGCGGTAAGTATAAGTATAAGTATAAGGGGCGATGAAGGCTTTGATTTCTTACACTGGTGCCAGTCCTCTCCCTTCTCCTGTATCTCTGTTCTCTTGGCTCCCTCTGGCTCTCCTCATCTCTGATGCCCTTCCAGTCGCTCACCCCCCTCGCCTCTCTGCCTCCACGTGCCTCCCGTCTTGCCCCTCTGCCCTCCTTAGTATTAGCTGTCTGGAGGGGGGGGCGAGGGTTTATTATCCCAACGGGAGGGTTTTGTTGTCCCTCTGTGATGGAAAAGAGGGGAGAAGTCGTGCCTCTGCCTCCGGTGATGCCGTTCTTATTTTGAAGAGACTCGATCCTACCTCTCTGGCCGGGTTTCTCTCCCAGCTGTCGAAGGGGCTGCACCCCTTTGCTGCGTCGCCCCGTCTCCCTGTGGGGGGTCGAAGGTCCGCGGATGTTTGTTGGCGTTGTAGGGAGATGGATGCGGGTCGTCACGGCTCCCGCAGTCCCTGCGGCCTGTTCAGCTGGCTCCTTGCTGCTGCGGGCACGCCATCCCCGGTCTTCCGAAGACGCGACTCCGCCCCTTTTGCCAGGCCTTATCGGCCTGGGGCGAGTCGCGAGTTTCCTGCCTTGCATCCCACTCCTACGGGGTCCCCGGGCATGATTCCGTGTCACCGCTGTTGTAGGGTTGGAGGGGCACAGGACCCGGTGTGTTGTCCGGCTGTCTTCTCGCCCCCGTCGCCCCTCCGGGATCGCCACGGCACGGAGCTCTTGCTCTAAGCGGCCATCTTGTTTCGTGGCCCGGCCACGCCCCGCCCCTATCTGATTCTAAATAGACCGGAAAACTGAACCTGGGTATTAGCTCTCTAAGCAACAGCTTTGCAACTGTGAGACTGTCATTCCTACGTGTGGGGTAAGCTTCAATCCAGTGACTGAAAACGCACACAATCACCAACACGTACTTCAATCCTCCACACATAGGCATCTCAATGAAGTCCATCTTGCTAAACGGACCTCCAGCTCTCCCTATGTGGCTCAAAGTGACCACAGTTCCTTTCTCTGCATTCATCTATTGACAGATGATGTACCTGTGAAAGGTAACTTCTGCGGCTTGTCTGAATTTCGGATTGAAGCAATCAATTTTTGATAATCTGGTCATTGCGTCTCTCCCAAGATGTGCCTGTCCATGATAGAGCCCTGCAAACTGTGACAAAAGACTGTTTGGCAAAACCAGTTTCCCCTCTTCTGAGACCCACAAGTCATCAGCTCTCTGTACGCATTGCATTCTTTGCTAAGAGCGTTTCTCTTCTCTGCTAGCACGACCCTCCAGTGATTTGAGCTCATCTAATGTGTCAACAACTCTTAATGCACAGTTCAGTCATGTCTCATTTTCAGTCTGCGGTAACAATTCCCACTGGTCCTTGAACGATATACAGGTCAATGCGCAAAACCTTGCGACTTGATCTGCATAGCCGTTTCCCATGGACACAAATGCCCTCATTACAACCCTGGCGGTATTCGGAGAAGCGGCGGTCTTACCGCCAACAGGCTGGCGGTAAAAATTTTGGAATTATGACCATGGCGGTTACCGCCATGGTCATCCGCCACTTTTCCGATCCGACCACCAGGGCGGAGACGACTGCTGGGCTGGAGACCTGGGTCTCCAGCCCGGCGGTCGTCACAATGCCGCCGGCGGTATCATGACCCGGCTGACTGCCATGGATTTCATGGGTTTTGGAACCACCATGAAATCCATGAGGGTGAGCACTATCAGTTCCAGGGAATTCCTTCCCTGGCACTGATAGGGGTCTCACCCACCCCCACCCCCACCCTGAGTCCTTCCCCTACACCCCCCACCACCCCTGCCACCCCCAAAGGTGGCAGGACCCCCCTCCCCACCCCTACCCCCAACATTACATTACACATTCACACCCGACACGCATGCAGGCACCACCAACACACATACCCGCACACACACCAACATACATGCCAACAGCCACACACACAGTCATACGCACACACCCACAGTCAGACATACACTCACACATCCACACAGACATACATACAGACAGACACGCACTCATTTCCAAACACACAACACCCCCTCATGCATAAACGCAGTCACACACCCTCTCTACATACACACACGCACACCCCAATGCACGCACACATCACACAACACCCCTCACCCCCCTCCCCTAACGGACAATCAACTACCTGGTCCGTTGATCCTCCGGGAGGGGACCGGATCCATGGGGGCTGCTCCGCCACCACCAAACCGTCAACAGAACACCGCCACGCCGAATCACAGAACGTGATTCAGTGGGCGGTGTTCTGTTGACGTGGAGGTGGAGCAACCTCCACTTCCCCACCACCCGCCAATATGGCTGCTGGCGGCTCTCCATCCAAAAAAGGACGGAGGGCTGCCAGCAGTCATAATACGCCAAGCGGAAAACCGCCAACACTGGCGGTCTTCAGCACGGCGGTCCCTCGGCGGTCTTGTCAAAAGACCGCCGAGGTCGATATGACCCCCAAAGTCTTGTGACTTAACATGAGCATTGCATTTCACCACGGCAATTTCAAGAGGCAACTGAATCGCATGCAACAAATCCTTAATCTGTTCGCCATTTTTAACTGGAGAACCAGAAGAGGTCATGAAACCCCTCTGTGACCACAATTGGCCAAAATCATGTACAATGCCAAATCCGTATCTGCTGTCAGTATAGATACTGACTTTCAAATTTTCAGCTGCGTGGCATGCCTTAGTAAGGGCAATTAACTCAGCCACTTGTGCGGAATACACTCTCTCGAGCCAGGAAGCTTCTATAATACCGGTGATTGTACACACAGCATAACCAGCTCTTAGTATCCCGACTGAGTCTCTCAAACATGATCCGTCAACAAACATAATGCAGTCATTTTCTTTTAACTACGTATCTTGAATGTCAGGTCTAGGTTTGGTGCATAGTTCTGTTACCTGAAGACAGTCATGCTCCACCTCCTCTGAATTACTAATCTCAGTGTTTTTAACAGGAAGTAGAGTTGCCGGGTTCAACACAGTACATCTTTTTAAGGAGCCATTAGGCGACCCCAGAATAATTGTCTCATATTGGGTAAATCGGGCATTTGTCATGTGCTGAGTCTTAGTTCGGGTCAACAGAATTTCAGCTGAATGTGGAACCATTACTGTTAAGTGATGTCCCATCACTATGCCTTCACACTGCGTGAGGCTTTGACCAACTGCTGCAACTGCGTGCAAACAACCCGGTAAGGCTGCTGCAACTGGGTCCAAGGTAGCTGAAAAATACGCTACAGGACGGTTTGCACCTCCATGGACCTGTGTTAAGACAGACAAAGAACAAGCATCACGTTCATGACAAAACAGTAGAAAAGGCTTCGTGTAATCAGGCATACCTAAAGCTGGTGCCCTGCACATGCACTCCCTCAGTTCCATGAATGACTCAAGCTCTTCCTTGGACAGAGTTATGGTATATGGGTCATCCTTAGTTTTATTGCCTGTCAGCTTTATCAATGGTTTAGAGATCATTGAAAAGTTGGGCATCCACTGGCAACAGTAGCCCACCATTCCCAAAAACATCCTAACATCTCTCTTTGTTGTTGGGGGTTCATCTGTAGTATAGCTGTCACCCTTTCTTTTGATATTCTCCTGGACCCTTTCTCAATCAAGTGCCCTAAGTATTTTACTTCTTTCTGACAGTACTACAGCTTCTTTGGGGACACTTTATGTCCGTTCTTTCCCAAATGGTTCAGTAAGGCAATTGTGTCATACCTGCAGTCGTCTTTTGTTCTGGACGCAATCAGCAAGTCATCAATGTATTGTACTAGAGTCGAACTGAAAGGCAGTTCTACTGACTCCAAGTCCTTCTTCAATATCTGATTGAAGATGGACGGTGACTCAGAAAACCCTTGAAGAATTCTGCACCAACTGTACACCTTGTCCCAGAATTTGAAACTGAATAAAAATTGGCTGTCCTCATGAAGAGGCACCGAAAAAAACGCTTGTGACAAAACCACAACGGTGAACCATTCTGCATCACGCGGAACCTGAAACTTTATCACTGCTGGATTTGGTACTATGGGACAACATTTTACAACAATCTCGTTTATTTTTCTCAAATCCTGCACAATTCGAACCTTCCCACAAGGCTTTTTCAAACCCATTATTGGTGAATTACATGGACTGCTCAATACTTCCTTCAGGACTCCTTGCCTTACAAAGTATGCAATTATCTGCGACACCTGTATAAGGACATCTTGTGCCATGTGATACTGCGGCACCTGGGGAAACACTGCATTTGGCTTCACCCGTACTTTAACTGGTTCAACTCCTTTTATCAGTCCCACTTACTTTCCTGTCAGGTCCCACACTTTCTCTGTCACTGTCCCTTGTAACTCAGGTGGCAAGTCAGTCACTGTAAGCATTGGGAATAAGGTTATCAAAAGGTAATCTTCATTTGCAGTCTCTGTTTCTGATTCTGTGAATTGCCCATCATCCCCCTCATCATCACTGATTGTCTGCACCTCAATTCCTTCATTAGAACAGGTAATCAAATTTTTTGTCTTGCACAGTAAGTCTCTTCCCAGTAGGGATACGGGACTTGAATCGCAGACTACAAACTTATGCAGTCCCTGAAAGTTGCCAATCTCAACTTGAACCGGATCGGTAATCGGATTTGTCAAGTACTGGTTTGTTACTCCTACCACTCTTATGGTACGCCCTGATAGTGGCAATTTCAGAACCTTTGCACTTCTGACTGTAGAGCGTGCAGCTCTCGTGTCAACCAAGAATGATACCTTGTGACCCATTACCTTTCCCTCTACATAGGATCCCCTCTGACCTACTTCTAGGGACGCTGCAAGCCTGCACTCTTCACTGTTAGAACTGTCATCCGACCATTCATCATTCATTCCATCTTCACCACGCAATGGGAACTGCTGTATTATTTTGGCTCACTACTTGACCTGTGACCTGCTGAGGAAGCATCACCTGTTGCTGTCCCATTGGAGCTAAGGGTAATTGCATTTGCTGTCTAGGTACCATGAGAACCTGCTGTTGTACCTTCTGCATTTGTGCTGGTTGAATACGTGGCATTTGCATTTGCTGCATGGGCTGTAACCCCTGCATCTGAACCATGTTACTATGGAAGTTCTGATTTTGACCTCTCATTTTTGGACCCCTCACATTTTGAAATGTACTGAAATCAGTGCTTTGTTGAACAACACCATCATGCACCATATTTGGGCATTCCCGCTTCCAATGCCCCACGCCCCCTACGCGTGACATGGTGTCATCTTTTTCATCCCTTGCGCATCATTTTGAACCACCACAGTATTCAAATCTGGACCGCGTTTCACAAAACCTCGGCCTCTAGGTTGCGCCTGAAACACGCCATTCCCTTGCGGTTGCTGTAGTACCATTAGCTGGATTCCATTTCCCTGCCTTTCTGCCTGCGCTGCTCTTTTCTGCATCACCATCACTTTCTCCTTCAACCTTCTCTGCTTCAGCTCAATCTCATCACTACAGTATTTCGCATACTGCAATACTTCATCAATCGGCTTTGCTTGCCAACAGATCAAATGATTCTTATCTGACCAACCTCTGGTCTCAGCCCTTAAACAAATCTGAACACAAGATGGTTCATGTCTTTCGGCTCAATAGTTTCAGTGCCACTGTAATGCTTGAATGCTTTCAACAAACTCTCATAGTAAGCATGGATCAATTCTTTAACCTCCTGTGAGGTCCGGTCGATTTTCTACCAATCAGTCACTTTCGGCAATACCTTTTGCTTCATAAACGCAATCACTTTATGATAATACTTCATCACATCCTCAGATGGTGCTCCGGTCACCTTATCCCTTGCCGGCTCCTGTGTCGGCCAGTCCACACCTCTCTTACACTCAAGCCATAAGTCAGGTGGAACGATGATCTCAAACAAGGTATTCAAGTCTTCCCAGAGACACTTCGCAAGTTTCACAAACCTGTCTGTCTGCTGATACCACTCTATTGGTTTCTCCCTCAACCTAGGATAATCATTTGTGAAAGACAGAATGTCTCCCCTAGTCCACGGTACATGGACTAGAACCCCTCCAGCTATTTCTCTCATCGGTAACATCTTTACTGTCTCAGTGTCCTGTGAAGCTTTAGTCGGACTTGATCCCGGACTGTCGCCTTTCTCCTTATCTCTTTTCTTTGCCCATCTGCCTTCCCACTTTTCTAAGGCTCCCCAGATCTGCGCACTCTGCAATATTTCCTTAAGATGCAATTTTATTCCGGCTGATCTCATGTGATCAAAATCTTTAGAGTCGAAGTCCAATCTGTAACTCCTTTTCAAATGTCAATATTGTATTTGTCTGCCAGGTTCGCCAACCTCTGGTGCACCTTGCCCACTTCTTTAGTGATTTTGGGGCACAAGTATCTCAATTCTGCTTCTGTGTATGATTCTGATCTGTTTACCCCTATTGTCCCTTCCACCAGTTCAGTAGCTTCCACACCCAGTCTCACAAAGTTCAGGTAGTCATTCTTCCCAGATTTTTCTGCCTTCTCTGTAGTTACTGCAGTCTTTTGTGAAGCGTAAGTTTTTTCAAACCACTCATTTAATTGGTGCACAGAGAAACCTTGCAACAAAATATTCCCTGCATGCATCATTGGCGACTGTGAAGCATTCGTACTTATTGTCTGTGGGGTTAGCACACCTAGCCCTGCCTGTCTCATTGCCTCCAAAGGTGTTTCGACCGGGCTAAGGTCTAGCAAGGACCGTGGTCCTTCAACTGATAGCTCTCCCGGGCCATGAACTGGGGAGTTCCTATAGACCCTCCTTGTATTGCATCTTGGGTCATTACTCCCTGATCACACATACCAGGCTTACCTTGTGCATACAATGGCACCGGTGGACCGACAGTAATCGGTAATGATATAGCAGCTGGTGTCTGGCTTGGTCCCAAACCCCGCAGAGCAGTAACTCCTATAGCTTGACTCACTGAGGCTGGGACAGGTACTAACAGAGGTCCTGCTGCTGGACTATACCCTGGTATCAGCTGTTGCTGCGGCTGAGGCAGCAATTGTGGAGTTGGCTCAATCTGCACTAACCTCGATTTTGTATATATCGGGTCAGGCGGCACTATCAGATTCGTAGTAGTCTCTAGTACTGGGACATCTGGATAGATTCTCTGTATCTGCGGTGGAGTTTGCAACTGTATCTGCATGTCTGGCGCAGTGGGTGCACTGACACCATTCTGTGTCAAACCTGTTTCACTAGTCTGTACTGTATCAGTAACTCCCTTCTCCTGCGTCTGGTTCCCAGGAACCGCACTAGTGCTCGGGACATTGTCGTCTACTGCATAAGGTGGCTGGCGATCATGCAATAACTGATTAAGAAGCTCTTCATCGTCTGAGTCATCTTCTTCTATCCAAGACCTCTTAGTCTCTTTAGGGTTATTAGAGTCCTTGTCTGTCTTGCAGGTGGCTTTCTTCCCTTGCGTCTCGTCTCCCTGTGCTATTGCTGGAAACAATTTGAGTCCGTCAACTATTCCTAGTCTCCACATTTTTCTCTCATTGTCCCATCTAGCCGCAGCTAAAGTCTTTTCTGCCTTCCTTCGCTAAACATCCCTCCTTCTCTGTTAGTTTGCACCACTGTTTCATCCATAAGCAAGGCGCAACACCCTTTTCCTCCATTACTATATAAGCTGGAGTACCCTCAGGCGGTGTAGGCTCCCCCTCACACACCATAATGTATGTGTCTCCTTTCAGAGCACTCCGAAAAGCCTTGATAAAGTTAATCTTTGCGTCTTTTCTTTTGTTTGTATTTAATCAGAAAGTGACTTTAATTCCCAGGACACTCTTCACCCACCTTTCTCAACCTATTGCCTCTCACGGACGGCAGCCAATCCGTGCGCGACCCTTCTCGGCAACTGACCTATCTCAGCGTGGCACCACTGACATCACACTCACACACTGCAGCTGACAAAGTCTTGCGGCTCATCCGCCCCTCACTAGATTCACACCAAACTAATGCAAAATTACTGCGAGCACCTTTAACAACAACAACTCAAATTTGCCGGTTTACTATAGGAAGGGTACACAACCGCTTCAGAACTTTACAGAGATTTCACTTGAAGCCTTGGCCGCTACTCTCTCCTTCTCAGTTCCCACACCTGCAAGCAGAATTCGACCCGCAAATCCTACTCTCGACTTGTCAATGGTTTGTCCTAGTGCACTTTAGAACTTGCCAAATCTCCATCGAAGTTTTCACACACACACAATTTGACTCAACTCGACTTGTCAACCATGCCCGATTGACCTAATTAAACCGCACAAATTACAACATAAACCCAAGTGTCTCCTACACTTGTCAATATACTCCAGAGTCTTAGACCACGACGGGTCAGTACATTAACAACCAACCACGTGGATAATTTTGAGCACAAAGCGCCACACTCAAGTACGCCGACTTCCCTTCTCTCATACTATGGAGTACGCCCACTCCTACTATAACAACATTACCTGGCCTAAATACACACAAACTTCACAAATCACTTGCAGACTGCATAAGCTGAGCAAGCGCAAATCCTATACCACACATGCTAAAACGCTGAGAACATTCCCAACTCACTTAGGCAGGCTCCAAGATCCTGGGAAAATCATGGTGAATTTAGAAACACATCATACCTCCAATTTGTATTATCTCAGAAAAACAATCTAAACAGTAATTCTCCATCCTGGTGCCCCAAAGGGCCTAACTGTTGATCTGCTACCAGAACTGCTAACGCGTCCCTTTATGATAATTTATTACACATTAGGACTCGTTTTAGGCCATTGAATCTTTTGACCCAGTTGAGAGGCACCTTAGGACGAGATAACTAATCAATATGTCAATCAATACGTCAATAATGTCATCTATATTTATCACAATACATTTCACTTTAGTCAAAGACATTAATCAACTTAAGACACCACCACGACCTTGCAGTCATGAATAACCACACCAGTTTAGTAGAATTTAGTAATGTTTATTCCCTATTGGTTTATAATTCTAAAAGCAGATGTGTTAATCTCAAAACCAAGAAACCCAATAACACAGTCACAATATGGCAACTCTGATAAGATTTCACTAATGCAAGAATCACAAACATCAGAACATAACAAGGAGTGAACATAGATCAATTTTAGCAGAGTGTCATTAACGCGTCAGTTCAACAAAGCATTGATTCTGTCGTTTGTCTATTTGCGTCAGTTTAGTGAACCCCTGTCCTACCCACTGATTAGCATTAGCATGTTGGGCTTCATGCAAAACAATTTAGAACACCAACTTGGAAAACATCTAACTATGGCCCCTGTCAAAAGTAAGCAGTTGGTACCTAGAAAGGAAAAGCAAACAGACAAATCACAATTCCATTGTCATAGTTACCCTCTAAGATTTAGGCCAGCGCACAGGTTCAGTCTTCGTCTTCAGGACATCAGTCAAATCGCCATCAGTCAAAACTCAGCTCCGGGGCAAAAGGGGCACTTCCCTCATAAGGAGGCAAAGTGTAAATGGGCAATCTAAGGATGAGGATGGTTTTAAACAAACCAAGAAGTCACCAGACAGAGTGACAAAGTTCCTGGATAAAATCAATAGCATTCCCTACCTAATTCTAAATGGCTCCCCGTGTCATGGGTTTTTATCCCTTTTTCGTAGTACATTCCCCTAAAATTTCATTGGCTTACGGTTATACCCCACTATCTTCACCCTATTAGAAAACGGATTATGTCAATAATCTTTCACCCCATATTAGTTTACAGACATTTTATTGGTCCATATGATTGACGTCTTCAGAGGTAGCACGTCCGGTATGATTTCATCCTTCTGTAATTTTTTGCACATCTTTTGGTCAGTAGCTCCATTGTCTTCACCGGTTTGAACGACCTTGTACATTACACTAATCTACACCGTTACATTTTGTCTAACATTTTCTACAAGCAATGTGAGTTTCATGAGAACGGATCTACTATGGTTACATTCAGCTTCTAGTTTGAAGAAAACAAGGCGTCATGTCCTTTTGCGAGTCAGCACACTGCACGTTAGGAAAATACATTTAATATGAGAGCCAGGCAGCAAAGCTTCGGCTCATGCTAACTTAAGGCTTACAGAACTCATTTTGCTTTACTGTAATAACAGAATCATTAGTAATTAGTACAAAACCACACTTTCATATCATATTTTTATCAACATTAGTCATTTCTATTAGTTCCTGTATACACTGGCGGCCACTCCCTGTGGTCACATTTCAAGTGCATGTTTAAGCAAAATGTATTAATGCAATTTCTATGCGGCATTATCACACATTAGTTCATAAACATTTCATGTTAATATAGATTATATAAGCTACGCTCTCTCACTGGTTATGCAAACACATTTAAACCTTTGAGGACGCTTCTCAGAAAGGGACAAACATTTCTATGGTCGGAAGAAAAACAGGATGCGTTCAACAAGGTTATAAACTTAATAGAGATGGCACCAGCTATGCATTTGTTTCGTGAGGGATGCACCTATTTTTGTACAGTCGATGCAAGTATGTAATGGTTAGGTGCCATCCTCAGCCAGTATGTTTCAGGTAAAGAGCAGACCATTGTGTTTCATCAAGGTCTTTAAAACGTTTTGAAAAACAGTATAACACCCTAGAACGTGAGACCCTGGTGTGACCGTGGGATGTCCAAAATTTCAAGCTGTATGTTTGGGGCAGCAAATTCTAATGATATCCAGATCATAAACCATTGGTTCACATCCTCAGTGGTGGCACAAGTAACAGTCTGTCTGCTAGGCTGACCAAGATTGGTGTTGAAGCTTCAGGGGTATACTTTTATCATAAAACACATACCTGGTAGGAAAAATTTCCACACTGATTGGCTGTCACGAATTCCTTTACATGATAGAGAAGATGAGTGTAGTATGGATGACAATGAATGTGTCACAGTGATAGATGCTGTTAATAATTAATATAACTCAGTTTTGGATGAAAAAACTTGGTTGTAAGCTTGTCAAAAGGACAAAATCTTGGCCAAAGTCAAAGATTATACTGTAAAAGGTTGGCCTAAAGAATATGTCTTAGTGGTGATATGAATATTTTCTCTCAAATTGCAGTAGAACTGTCTGTGAATGGATTAGTATTATGAGGTGATTTATTTGTTCCTCCTGAGAAACTCCAGAAGTTCATCATTGCCAAGGTCACTTAGGTGTAACAAAAACATGCATGCGCATTAAACAACATCATCGGTGGTCTGCCATAGACAGACAAGTAATATTTGCCCTAGAGAAGTGTTCATAAAGTTTATTATCTAACAAACACTGGAAAGTTAACAAAACACCTCTACATCCTGTGGTATTCCCATATACTGCATTGGAGAAAATTGGATTAGATTTCTCTGGCCCATTCTTGCCGTTACCTGATGATATGGGGAAGGCAATCTTGGTGGTAGATTATTTTGTTAAATGGATGTATTTCTCTTTCTTCCAGTCACCTAACACCAATGTTGCAATACATTTCCTGGAGCAAATGTATTGCCACTGACAATGGCACAAATTTCACTTCTGAATGCATGCAATAAATTCTTAACAAGCATGATGTTAAACATTTACAGGTGGCTTTGAACTCCCCTTGTTCTAATAGTTTGGTTGAAAGGGAAAAGTCATTAAAGTGGGGGTGTAGACTACCATTGCTTTCTGTCTCGATGTCAAAAATTTCTCTCACAGAAAGTATGGTGTAACAATACCACGCCACATTGCACCACTGGAGTTACTCCATTTTTCCCTTTAAGGGGAGAAAGGATCACACTGCACTATGTCCCACCTAGATGAGGGAGCAAATGGTAAAAGCAAATGACAAAGTAGTAAACAAACAGCTAAAGTGGTTTCTGGTCAAACTACAAATGAAAACAGATTTTGATAGGAGACTTAGGCCCTCATTCTGACCTTAAAGTCCCGCCGTCAGGTTACCGTTCCGCGGTCGAAAGACCGCGGCGGTAATTCTGACTTTCCCGCTGGGCTGGCGGTCGCCTTCAGACCACCAGCCAGCCCAGCGGGAAAGAGGCTTCCACGATGAAGCCGGCTCGGAATCGAGCCGGCGGAGTGGAAGCTGTGCGACGGGTGCAGTTGCACCCGTCGCGTATTTCACTGTCTGCGCAGCAGACAGTGAAATACATGTAGGGGCCCTCTTACGGGGGCCCCTGCAATGCCCATGCCAGTGGCATGGGCACTGCAGGGGCCCCCAGGGGCCCCGCGACCCCCCCTACCGCCATCCGGATCTCGGCGGTCCGACCGCCGGGATCTGGATGGCGGTAGGGGGGGTCGGAATCCCCGCGGCGGTGCAGCAAGCTGCGCCGCCGCGGAGGATTCAATGGGGCCGCGGTACACTGGCGGGACCCCGCCAGTGGTGCCGGTCCGACCGCGGCTTTACCGCCGCGGTCGGAATCCCCATTGGAGCACCGCCGGCCTGTCGGCGGTGCTCCCGCGGTCCTCCGCCCTGGCGGTCAAAGACCGCCAGGGTCAGAATGACCACCTTAATATGATCAGTCATGATACAGCATCTGGTGATTGGTGTGTTGATAAAGAGTCTGATTAAGGTCAGGAAAGGAGAGTCATTTTTTTCGGCATCTGTGAAAAAAAGCACAAGATTGACAGAGCTGCAGTTTTGCTTAAAGATAAAGGTTGGTGGAACAAGAGGCAATTAGTCAAACTGTCTCAACAACAGGCCAATATTTAGCTCAAGAAACAAGATTGTATTATGGAGTCTGATTGGGCTGGCTGGGTGCAACCTGCACATGTGTAAAAAGAAAACGTTCATTCTAATGTGGAATTACTTACAGCCAAACAAACAATGTTTGCTCCTGAAGTCACTAGCACAAAAAACCTTCTGGGTAACAGGAGGTGAAAGTGCCAGAAAAGATCAATTATTTTGTATTGTATTCGCTTATTGAAACATAAGTAAGTAACTTTATTTGTTTCAATTAATTAAAATCATACAAATGGGAAAACATTGATTAAAATCTTCAAAGAGATAAAAAAAGTAGGTAAATGAAAAAAAAAGTAATGAGGCACAAATCAGACATGCCAGTTAACAACTTTAAATTGCACTGTGTGCTGTTTAAGGTTTGTCAAGAACAACAAGGTTGTTGTTTCTTCTTCAACTAGCAATCTAGCTCAAGGTTCTGACTGGTCCACAGTGCGCAATGTGTTAAAAGAACATTTAAGTGCAAATTAGTAGCCTTAAAAGTGCCTGTATGCAGTCTGAGTGAAGTATAGGGATCCCTGATGGGCCAGGAAAGCCTCAGGTTTGTGGTGATGATAATTCCACTAGCCATAGCTAGCGGCCTGACCAGGGTTTGTGACTGATCCAGAAAGCAAATATGTTACACACAAGGACCAGCCACACTTTGGAGCACTCAGTTGCTATATAGAAGAGTTTTTTTGTTCAAATTTGTTTAAACATTTTGTGAAGTGACAGTTCAGGATAACGTCGTCGAACTCTAGACAGGAGATGACGTCCTGCCTACATGTATTGATCCCTTTGTCCTTTACCAGATGTTTAAGGAGATGCTTCCTCTCCTCCACCATGTTTGGGCAAATGCAGATTACGTGCATAGAGTCCTCTTTGCATGATCCACATAAGCAGCAGTTTCTATCACCGGTATACAGCCAAGCAGAATTTTCTGCAAGAGATGAAGGGCATCTCAGGCGACAGTGGAACAATTTGCGCTTCAAGTGGATGCGGTAAGTGTGGGATAGATACAGCCCTTGTAGTTTCAAGTAGCTGTTTAGTTCAGGCATAACTTCTGTTTGTGAGCACGACTTCATCTTCTAGTAGTGAGTGTAATGGGTTCTTTATCCCTGAAGCACATAAAAGGGATATTGGAATAAGATAACAGGCGCAGAAGGTAGGTTTTAGTTATTTTATTCGTGTTTTGGTTTTTAAGGATGGCTTTTTATCCCTTGTTTTGTTCACACGGATAACGCACTTGCAATCCAGAAATAATTTTAAAAAAAAGTTCCCCCTTGTTTTTTCTCTTTCAGGGTTTTGGTGGTAGTCCGTGAGTAACGCGGTCCAGCCTTGGGAAGGTCTCCGGTCCTCCTCTTCGTCAGGGGCCCGGCTCTCCAAAGAAAATAGAAAGGAGGATAACAAAACAGGTAAGTGGGATATATATATAAAGTAAGTATATAGGGTTAGTAGGGCGGTGAGGGGGGGGGGGATAGGTATAAGTGAAGGGAAGTAAGGGTTTAACTGCCCGTTGGTTTGTGATTCCCCCCTATGGGTGTTCTCAGACCTTCTCCTCCTTGTAGAAATCCTCTGGTGGGTGGTTTTTGTGGGGTTAGGTTTTATTTTAGGGGCCTTTGTTATATGGCCTCCCCTTCCCGGCAGGACCTCCCTTCCTTTCCCTTGGCTCCCCTTTTCCCTAACAACCACCCTCTAGCAAACCCCCAGTTGCGGTACGAACGTACCTGAGGTGACCACGCCCCTCCTGGGACGTGGCCGGCACTTTGGCAGCCTCCCGGCTTCTCTCCGACGGGGGCGGGAGAGCCCCGGGGCTCTCCTCTCTCTCTCGGGGTCTTGGTTCCTTCGGCGGGTTCCTTCTTCTCTGTCGTCTCCTTCTCCTCCGGTCGCGCACGTCGAGACACCACTTCCGTCCCCTCTCTCTCTTCGTCCTCTTTTGGTCCGTCTTTTCTTTCGGTTGTCGTCCAGACGCCGAAGGCGTCTGACGTCACAGGCTCGCGTCCGTTCCGCACAATGTCCTGGAAACCGGCGTCCGGAGACGTCCGGTTACACATCCCCTCCCTTGAATGGGGCTGTTCGAGCCCCAAAGGTCCCGGGAACCGGGATAAATAGTCAGCCTGTCCCATAAGATCACCAGGGAGATGGCAAACCTGGAAGGAGAAAGGTTGAAGCTCCATAAACCATCTCAATATGCGACTGTTAGTATCTTTATACCTCGATAGCCAGGTGAGGGGAGCGTGGTCCGTATATAATAGAAAGGATCTTCCCAGGAGGTAATATTGGAGGCTCTCAAGTGCCCACTTGATGGCGAGACATTCTCGCTCAATAATGGGATAGTTTCGCTCCCTGGGAAACAGTTTACGGCTAATAAAGACCACGGGGTGACTAATACCTTTCCCATCTTTCTGAAAAAGCACGGCCCCCAGACCCACGTCTGAGGCATCCGTTTGGAGGTGAAAGGGGACAGTGAAGTCAGGACATTTTAAAATCGGTTGGGTAGTGAGGT